>NW_028229514.1:18125352-18496602 GCF_053477565.2 Lygodium microphyllum | reverse complement strand
AAAAGGAAATGAGAGAGGAAGAGGAGAGAGAAAAAGAAATGAGAGAGAGATAGAGGAGAGAGAAAAAGAGAGAAAGATCATTAAACCAAATGGAAAAATAAAGAAAGAGAGAGTCAAGGTGAGGGAGGGAGAGGAAATGAGAGAGGGAGAGAAAGAAAGAAAGGGAAATGAGACAGGGAGAAGAGAGAGAAAAAGAGAAAAAATTATTAAATCTAATAGAGAAAGAGAAAAAGAGAGGATCAGGTTGAGGAAGGGACAAGAAATGAGAGAGGGAGAGGAGAGAGAAAAAAATGAGAGAGAGAGAGAGAGGAGAGAGAAAAAGAGAGAAAAATCATGAAACCTAATAGGGAAAGAGAGAAAGAGAGGGTGAGGGCGAGGGAGGGAGAGGAAGAGAGAAAATGAAATGAGAGAGGGAGAGGAAGAGAAAAAATGAAATGAGAGAGGGAGATGAGAGAGAAAAATTAAGAAGAGAGAGAGGAGAGAGGAAAAAAGAGAAAAACCATTAAACCTAATAGGGAAAGAGAGAAAGAGAGGGTGAGGGCGAGGGAGGGAGAGGAGAGAGAAAAAGGAATGAGAGAGGGCAAGGGAGGGAGAGGAATGAGAGAGAGAGGAGAGAGAAAAAGGGAGAGGGAGGGAGAGGAATGAGAGGGAGAGGAGAGATAAAAGGAAATGAGAGAGAGAGGAGAGAGAAAAAGAGAAATATCATTAAACCTAATAGGGAAAGAGAAAGAGAGGGTGAGGGTGAGGGAGGGAGAGAAAATGAGAGAGGGAGAGGAAGAGAGAAAATGAAATGAGAGAGGGAGAGGAGAGAGAAAAAAATGAGAGAGAGAGAGAGAAAGAATAGAGAAAAAGAGAGAAAAACCATTAAACCTAATAGGGAAAGAGAGAAAGAGAGAGTGAGGGCAAGGGAGGGAGAGGAAATGAGAGAGGGAGAGGAGAGAGAAAAAGAAAATGAGAGAGAGAGAGAGGAGAGAGAAAAGGAAATGAGAGAGAGAGAAATGAGAGAGAAAAAGAGAAATATCATTAAACCTAATAGGGAAAGAGAGAAAAAGAGGGTGAGGGCGAGGGAGGGAGAGAAAATGAGAGAGGGAGAGGAAGAGAGAAAACGAAATATTATCTGCTAGGTACTGAGTACTAGGTACTAAATACTAGTGTTCTATGATACTATATGTTAGGTCATAGAAAAAGAGAGAGATGGAAGGAGAGGATAACAATCTAAGAAAATAAAAGAATGATAACAAAAACAAATTGTTTGTTGTAATGTAGACAAAATGGAAAACGAAGAAGGTCTTGTTGTTCAAGATCGCAGGCCTATCTTAATCAACGTGTCCAATGTCTTTACTCTCAATGCAAGCTGGCAATTAGACGAAAACGCCGATTGTCTATAGAACACGTACGATGATTTGGCGAGTTTCAATCTGAGATCATTGATCAAGCGATTGTGAATTTTCAACAAATGGTAATTTGAAGTTAATATCAATCATGCATTGTACTTGCAAGCTAATTGAATACCATATACAATAAGATTGGGTCTCGCTGGCAAATTTTCTATCCAGGGAGGTGATGTCTTGTCCCAAGGGGGAGTGCACCCTTTGCGGCCAATTAGAAGAGTATGTGGGCGTGCGATGGATGGAGTGCAGGAGCCAATCCACCACTCGCAAGGCCAATCTATACTGTCAATGCCTGAGGAGATAGGCAACCTTCCAGACCTACTTACAATCTTGGAGCCTGAGATGGAGGCAATGATCGATGCATTGATTCCCATGGATGTCGAGACTTTTGATCCACTTAGAGAGGAAGCATCCATACCATTATATAATGGGTGCCGAGTATCTCGACTGAAGACACTGCTTGCACTCTTAAGTGTGCAAGCAAAATACGGGTGGAGCGATATGAGTGTGACTGAGTTGTTCAGGTACCTTGTACATACGCTTCATTGATTTTTTTTTTCGGCACTATTATTACAAACATTTGTGCTTTTTCAAGGTGTTTTATAATTTTTTTCAGGTTATTGAAATATCATATATTACCATTTGTAAATACCATGCCTGAGTCTCGTGATGATGCACGACATATTTTACGGAAGCTTGGGATGGACTACAATAACATCCATGCATGTATCAATGATTGCATATTGTTTCGAGGAGAATACGAGACTATGGAGATATATCCAAAGTGTGGTGCTCACAGGTATCGTCAGGACTTGCAAGAGCAAACCATCCCTCAAAAATTTCTCAGACACTTTCTGCTTATCCCTCGCATAAACCACATGTTTTGTACGTCCGACATGGCGAGCTTGATAATGTGGCATGTGTAGAATAGGTCCACGGATGGAGTTCAACGAATATCAGCGAATAGGTCCACAGATGGAGTTCAATGAATATCAGTGGATTCACGCGTCCGTCAAAAGCTTGGAGCTAGCATCGGCTAATAATGATGGAAATATAGGAGTTCAAGAATTCGTTGAGAATGAGGTGGACTCATTCTTTTGTGGTGACATGTCTATCGACCTTCCAGTGTATGTGGAGTTGTGTCAAGAGATTAACATGGGACCATAGAATACTTCATACTTGGAGCATCCACTTACTCAATTCGTTGACCAGTCGCTTATAAGGATACATAAGATATGTATTTTAAGTGAGATTTTTTAAAAAATAATTTATATTACTGTGCTTTGTATGATTTAAATTGATTATTCTAACATCATTTCTTGTCTGTGCAGGTGACATTTTTAGGATGAGTCGAGGGATGAGCAATGAGGAGTTACAGGACATCTTCACACGCATGTCTCCAGACCAGATCGTGAGATTCAGATACATGACAGACCAGGAGATGTCTCGGTCTTTCTCAGGGCGCTCTGCTAGATCTGTTTCAACGCGATCGGATTCTTCGGCTTCGAGCAGACGAGCTCGACCCTCACGACTTGGACCAGAGGGAGGGAATGTATCAGGATCAGGGGGATGCTGCAGAGATACAGAGGCAGTGAGCCGGCGGTCAATACGGGATACAGGTGCGACTCCTCGCTCTCGTGGCCCTTCTAGGGGGCATGGCTTAGGCTTAGGTGGATGCTATAGAGACACGGACGCGGTGTCTCCATCTCATCGTTCAGCTGGAGCTGTGTCACCTCAGGGATTTGTCACACTTGTGGTAACGTCTACTCCAGTTACTCCATCTTTTGCCCAACCGTCAGCAGGTGGCACCCCTATGGGTGCCACTACGAGAGATATTACTCTGGTCGGTACACCGGATGCACAAGGGTCTCTTGGATATGCCCAGGAGCGTGAATGCAGATGGGAGAGGACGCATCTTAGGTAAACTCCAGGGGGTTATGGATATCTAGTCGATAGTAGGTCAGGAGCCATCATCATGAATGATGAGGGGAGGAGGGTGATGGCTCGCATGAGAGAGTTGTGTCAATAAGTTTTTCGGCACAACATCTTAGATCATTGGAAGAACATATCGGAGGGGAGAAAGGACTATATAGTAGCATTCTTACACGAGGAGTTTCCAGTGCCAGTCTCAGTAGATAGATTCTGTACGGGCTAGATGATGGATTGCATGCATGCATACATGTCACATAGACGATCTGACGCACTCAAGGTAATCAAGAGTGGGGCTGCAAAGCCCGAGTGGTTAGATACAGACGACTAGCACTGACTCAGGGAGGAGGCTACAGTTTCTCTAGGACGTTGGAGTCAGCAGCGCGAGGGGGCGAGGGCACGACTCGAGGCCGGAGTGGTTCATCATCTTGGGAGTGGCGGCCACAGGACATATTTAGAGGACTTTGTAAGTTTTTCTTTTGTTTTGCTTGTTTATTTTCTTGAAATATTCTTTATACTGACAATCATGTTTTTAACAGTTAGCATTTTGTTTTCTTTGCAGCACTCCATTACAAATCGTGATCCGACTGGCCTTGAGACTCGATATGCAGACAGGCACGGTCTCACTGCATTGATCAACCGATTGTATAGATGCGGCGGTCCTATAAGTTACTCATTTTTCTTGTCTGTAGTTACCATGAGATATTTGAATGCATTATTGTATGATGGATTGATGTGTTGTTCCTTTTTCTATAGAGTCTGTTCGATGCTCCTTTGCGGTGGGACAAGCTTTCGCGGGACGAGGATATGTAGCTCACCCTTGGATCCCTGGAGCTCACACACCTTTATTTTTGAGTCGCCTAATCTATATAGACATTTTCTATGTATTAGTGATATCATGTCATGATTATACCAATCGCTTATTATGCGATCATGTATTTATTTCATTTATCAGTTTTATGATTTCAGTATACATTGTTTTTGTTTACAAGCGTATTGTACACAGTAGTGCAGAAATTATTTTGTATGGATCTCATAAAGCACACAATGCGCTGCTCTGCCACAAAATTTTTTTTTCCCTGTTATTATCACTATTAGCGTCACAAATTTTACTGCTCACGTCGTTATTTACATCGCAAACCATCGCTATCAGCATCGGTATTGGCGTAGGTATCAGCGTCGCATTTGGCGTTGAAACTGACGCCAATACCGACACTGATAGCGACAGTGATACCGATTGTTCTATGGCATCACCAATAACGACACTTTTTACGATGAAGGGGGTAAATTTTGCTATTTGCATTTTTGTCACTTTAAACGTCGGTATAAGGCCTATATCTTGTAGCGCTTGATTGAATTATTTGCACAAGTGATGATTTAATATATGAACTTGTTCAAATTAGAAGTATTAGTTAATTGTCTTTAAAAACAAAACCAGGTCTAGGTGCGTAGCTCTCGTCGTCTCTCGAATCTTGTCAGGATTCAAAAGTTACGACAGTTCAGGATTCACGACAACAATTCTGCTTGAATATGCGATTCTTTATTTAAAACTGTAATTCTAATTACAGTTCATTAATCTCCAATTACAGCTCGTTAATCGCTTATCTTTGTTAATGACATTGATTACGACAAGCAAAAATCTTGCTATTTTTAGCGATGTTTTATTCTCGTTCATATTCTTTGTTCGACCGAAATAGCACTTTTCTTATACGCGACATCTCGTCTTGCACATTACGTCTCTCTATTTTGGGCTTTCTTTTTAGTCACTCAATACTTTTCGTCGTTCTTACGTGCATCTCCCTATTTTGATTTCACACGTCTCAACTACGCTCGTCTTGTTCATGGTTTGCAGATTCTGCGATCTCATCTTATTTGTTTTCTCTCGACATACAGGTATGGCCAATTGCGTAATTGTTAACGGATATCCGTCTGGCCAACGTTCGGTTCCCTTCTTCCAAGGACAAGGCTTTCCTGGGTGGAAAGCAAAGATGATGCTAATTCTTGAAGGTGACGAATTATTTGATATTGTTTTGGGCGACCTATCTTGCATAGTTCAACCTATTGATGTGATGAATGACAATTCTCTGATTATTGATGGCCTATTATTTGAACAATGAAAAATTGATCATACTGATTAAATTTGTCGTGACAAAGCGGCTCGCCGTTATATATTGTCTGCACTTCCTAACTCACTTATGTTGAATGTCTTTCATCTAGAAACCTCTCATATTGTTTGGGAGTATCTTATCTCAACGTTTGAGAAGAAATCGAACACCGAAATTTTATATCTCCAAACTTATTTGAAGAATCTTCAATATAAGGTTGGTACTTCTATGCACTCTCATATTGAGGCTTTTAAAGACATTATCAATCAGCTTGGTGCTGTCGGCGCTCCTATTGCTAAAAATCAGATTGTTACTCAACTTCTTCATACCATTAAAGATCCTTTATATGACAATATCATCACTATTTTTTCTAACAAGGATGATATCCACTTTGACAAAACATGTATATCTCTTATTGAATATTCTCAACGTCATGAGCATCACTTGGAAAAATCTAATGTTGTTTTGGTCACTCACAAACAAAGGGATTTTGATGCTGTTTTTGTTGCTCGCAAGCGTCCTGCTTCACTTTTTTAGCAAGGTGGACGCCCTAATCAAGGTGGTAAATCTTCTTGTCTTGCTTATCCTAACAAACATTATTCTTATTGTGATAAGAAAGGCCATGTGGCTCCTGATTGCTGGGCAGGTCAATATGATGAGAAGCATGGAGTTACTACAAAGCAACCTCGCTCGTCCAAAAGTTTTCCTCCTTGTGATTATTGTGTACATACAGATCATCTGTCTTGTCATTGTTATAAACGTAGATATGATGAAGAACGTTCTCAAGCTTATATTGTTCAACAAACTACAATTGATGATGATCATACTCATCAGGAGCTTAATTTCGTCCATCATGATATCTCTCCAGAAAAGGTACTTCATGTTCATGATGGTTCTCTATTCATCGTTGATTCAAGTGCCACTGGAAACATAACATACCAATCGCAGTGGCTTCACAATTATCATTCTCTTCCTGTCAAGTAGTTTGTTTACCTTACGGATGATACGACTTGTCAAGTCAAAGGAGTGGGTGATTTATATATGGGGACTGTTTCATCCACTAGAATATAAAGAGGAGTTCTTCATGTTGCAGATTTGCAAAGAAATCTTCTTTCTGTTGCTCATCTAGTTGATCTTGGTTTGTTTGTTGGCTTTGATCATAATCAATGTCGTATAGAGAAAGACTGACATACTATAGCACTGGCTCCTCGACATGGTAATCTATTTGAGCTATCATTGAACGATACGGTTGCAAATGTTGTTACTGCCCTTGAAGATGCAGATTGCAAATTATGGCATCAATGATTTGCACACTCCGATTTTGCCAAAATTCTTGATCTTCATCGTCATGGTCTTGTGCAAGGTATGGATCTTAAATCTCATCCACATATGGGAATATGTGAGTACTGTGCACTTGGAAAGCACCATCGTTCGCCTTTCAACACTTCTACTTCATCACATTCCTGTGCTCTCTTGGATTTGGTTTATACTAATATTTGCGATCCTTTTCCTGCCTCAAAGTCTCAATATTGATATTTTATAACTTTCATTGATGATTTCTCATGGTACACACATGTCTATCTTCTTCGACATAAGTCTGAGGCTTTATCTATATTTAAACAATACAAGATAAGTGTGGAGCTTCAAACTAGATTCTCTATAAAGACTCTTCGTAGTGACAATGGCAGTGAATATGTATCCAATCTATTTGATGACTTCTGTAAGGATCAAGGTATTCATCATGAGTTTACAGTTCCTTATTCTCCTCAGCAAAATTGTGTTGATGAGTGCAAAAATCGCACTATTCTTAATGATATACGTTGCATGCTTATACACTCTGGTTTGTCTCAAACGTTTTGGACTGAAGCACTTCTAACAGTCGTTTTTATTCAAAATCATCTTCCAACAACTGCACCTGCTGGTAAAATTCTTATAACAATCTGGACAGGGAAGACATCTTCAGTCTCTCACTTTCGCACATTTGGCTATATTCCTTATATTCATGTGCCCAAGGACACTCGACATAAGTTGGATCCTCTAGGTTTGAAGGTTATTTTTCTTGGTTATTCAGATCATTCCAAAGGTTACAAATTTTATGATCCTTCTACTCAAAAAGTTATCATTAGTCGTGATGCTATATTTGATGAGAAGACTATGGGTGCCACATGGTCGTCAGATGCTTCAGATGATACATAGTCTTCGCTTAGTGCATTTCCTTACTTGCTTTGTGAGTCTACTAATTCTGATGATCATAAACCTTCTTCACCTCCAAAGAAGATTGATGAAAATTTGGAGATATATGTCGATATTCCTATTGAGATAGAGCATGGATTCTATTCTATTGAATATGATGTCTTTGATGATGGTATGTCTGTCCAAGAAGATCCAATATCGTATATGGAAGCTATCAATTCGTCTCAAAGGGATCAATGGCAAGAAGCTATGCAAGCTGAGTATGATTCTTTAATCTCCAAAGGTACATGGATTTTTACTGAACTCCCCCCAAATCGTGTTCCTATCAAATGTAAATGGGTTTATAAAACCAAGACCAAAGTTGATGGCTCGTTTGATAAGTTCAAAGCACGACTTGTTGCAAAAGATTACTCGCAGATTGCAGGAGTAGATTATCAAGAAACATTTTCTCCCGTTGTGCGCTCCACAACTATTCGTATGCTTTTGGCTTTTGCAACACTATTTGATCTAGAAATTCACCAAATGGATGTTAAACACTACAAGGGAATGGGGCAATAGCGACGCCGATTAGCGACGGCGGATATCGGCGTCGCTATAGGCGTCGCAATTGGCGTCGCTATATGCGTCGCATTTGCGACGCAAATAGCGACGCATATAGCGACGCCGCAGGGAAAAAAAGCGCGGCCGAAACTAGAGCGCCGTTTTCATTTTCTTTTCTTTGCCTTTTGAGAGCGAGAGCGAGGGAGAGAGCGAGGGAGAGAGCCAAGGCTTTGTGAGAGAAGAGGAGGAAGAGACTTGCTGCCGCTGCCGCCGCCGCCGCCGCCGTTGTTCGCGAAGGAGAGGAGGAGCCCTCGTTGCAAAGAGAATCCGCCCACGCTCGCCATATCTCATTGGTGAGTCTCCCTCTTTCTTTCTTTTACTTGTTGAAGGTTTAAATCGTTCTCTTTTGTTTGTTTAGGAGAGGAAATGAAAGAGAAGGAGAGGAAGAGGGAGAGAGAGGGAGAGAAAGAGAGGGAGAGGGAGAGGGAGAGGGAGAGAAAGAGAGAGAGAGGGAGAGTGCATTCTCTCTCTCTCTCTCTCCCTTTTACTTGTTTAATGTTTAAATTACTTTCTTTTTTGCTTATTTAGGAGAGGAAACGAGAGAGTAAGAGAGAAAGAGAGGGAGAGGGAGAGGGAAAGAAAGAGAAAGAGAAAGAAAGAGAAAGAGAAATAGAGGGAGAGGGAGAGGGAGGGGGAGGAAATAGGAGAGGGAGAGAAAGAGAAAGAGAGGGAGAAGGAGGGAGAGTGCATTCTCTCTCTCCCTCCCTCTCCCTTTTGCTTATTTAATGTTTGAATCACTTTATTTTTTGCTTGTTTAGGAGAGGAAATGAGAGAGAAAGAGAGTGAGAGGGAGAGGAAGGGGAAGGAAATGAGAGAGGGATAGAAAGAGAAAGAGAGGGAGAGTGCATTGTATCTCTCCCTCTCCCTTTTGCTTGGAGGATGTTTAAATCACTTTATTTTTTGCTTGTTTAGGAAATGAGAGAGAAAGAGAGATAGAGAGGGAGAGGGAGAAAAAGAGAAAAGAGGGAGAGGGAGAGGGAGAGGGAGGGGGAGGGGAAGGAAATGAGAGAGGGAGAGAAAGAGGGAGGGGGAGGGAGAGGGAGAGGGAGAGGGAGAAAGAGGGAGGGAGAGGGAGAGGGAGGGGGAGGGAGGAAATGAGAGAGGGAGAGAAAGAGAACGAGAGGGAGAGGGAGAGGGTGAGAGAAAGAGAGGAAGAGAGGGAGAGGGAGAGAAAGAGAAGGAGAGGGAGGGGAAGGAAATTTAAGATAATATACGTATTGATAATGGTATGCAATGTGCTTTGCATACGGCCACGTACTTCATCAAAATAAACCCAAAATTATTGTTATAGAAGAAGAAACCCTTAAATTGACTATAGGATAATTTCTCTCAGATCTTATGACTATGAGTAGAATTGATTGAAATAAATTTTATTACTATAGTTATAAAATTTCATAGATGGCGCGCATTAATTTTAAAATGGATTACTTATACTCAAAGCCGAGATATAATAAAAAATTATCTACCAGGACAAACAAATCGTTGAGCATGATACAAGGCCGAGATATAACATCGGAAAATCTCTCGACTACTATATACAATGCAAGGTTTATGGTCAACTTGCAACTTAACGTACATCTCCATAAAGCTATCCATTTAAGCCTCGTTTGCTGTAATGTAGATAAGATGGCAAACGAAGAAGGTCTTATTGTTCAAGACCGCGAGTCGTATCTTAATCAGCGTGTCCCATGTCCTTGCTCTCAATGCAAGTTGGCAATTAGACGAAAACGCCGATTGTCTATAGAACACGTACGACGATTTGGCGAGTTTCAATCTGAGATCATTGATCAGGTGATTGCAAATTTTCAGCAAACAGTAATTTGAAGTTAGCATTTTTCATGCATTGTACTCTCAAGCTAATTGAAAACCATACACAATAAGATTGGGTCTTGTTGGCAAATTTTGTATCCAAGGGAGTGATGTCTCGACCCAAGGGGGAGTGCACCCTTTGCGGCCAATTAGAAGAGTTCGTGGACGTGCGATGGATGGATTGCAGGAGCCAATCGACCACTCGCAAGGCCCATCTATACCGTCAATGCCAGAGGAGACAGACAACCTTCCCGACTTGCCTACAATCTTGAAGCCTGAGATGGAGGCAATGATCGATGCATTGATTCCCATGGATGTTGAGACATCTGACCCGCTTAGAGAGGAAGCATCCATACCATTATATGATGGGTGCCGAGTATCTCGGTTGAAGACATTGCTTGCACTCTTAAGTGTGCAAGCAAAATACGGTTGGAGCGATACGAGTGTGACTGAGTTATTCAAGTACCTTGCACACAGACTTCATTGTTTTTTTTTTTAACAGTATTATTGCAAACATGGATGGATTTTTCAAGGTGTTTTATGATTTTTTCAGGTTATTGAAATATCATATATTGCCACCTGCAAACACCATGGCTGAGTCTCGTGATGATGGACGACATGTTTTACGAAAGCTTGGCATGGACTACAATAACATCCATGCATGTATCAACGATGCATATTGTTTTGAGATGAATACGAGACTATGGAGACATGTCCAAAGTGTGGTGCTCACAGGTATCGACAGGACTTGCAAGGACATACCATCCCTCAAAAAGTCCTCAGACACTTTCCGCTCATCCCCCGCATAAACCACATGTTTCGCACGTCTGCCATGGCAAGCTTGACAACGTGGCATGTGCAGAATAGGTCCACAGATGGAGTGCAACGAATATCAGCAGATTCGCGCGCATGGAGCCACATTGACTCTACCCTCCTAGGCTTTGCGCGAGAGCCAAGGAATCTTCGGCTCGGTCTCGCTATGGATGGTGTGAACCCATTCGGTCTGCGCTCGACTTCTTACAGTGTGTGGCCTATAGTGCTTGTCAACTACAACATTCCTCCATGACTTTCTACTAAGAAAGGACATCTCATCCTTAGCTTGCTCATCCCGGGCCGCTACAAAGTAAAAAATATGGATGTGTATCTTCGTCCATTAGTCGATGAGCTTAAGATTTTGTGGGAGGAGGGGGTCACGGTGCAAGATATGAGCAGGCATGATGGTCGGCGGTCAGCCAACATTCGAGCCATTCTCATGTGGACGATGCATGAATTTCCGGGATTGGGAGAGTGCTCAGGTGACAAGACCTTTGTTCTCGCCGGTAATATCTATATTTTATTTCATTCAATCAAGTATTCACTAGGTCGTGGATCGCCTTGCAGGTCTCGTGACCTCAGGTTATCATGCATGTCCATTGTGTGGGCAACAGTTAGACTCCCAAAGGTCACGAACCATGAAGAAGATGGTATATCAAGGACACGCCGCTTTCTTGCCGGAGGATCATGAACTCAGGGAAGGTTTCTTGGACGACCTCCAGCACGTATGAACGCTGCAAGCTGGTACGAGCTGAAAATGGTAAACTCGGAATCACATCCAAATGGAATGCGACGGTTCTCATTTTTCTACGAGTTGCCATATTGGACCCACTTACAGGTCAACCACTTGTTGGATCCCATGCATATTTTCAAAAATGTGGGCAGCTTGCTATGGGACCACATCACAGGAAAGAGAGACACTATAGGGTCACGAATGGATTTAAAGGAGGTAGGTAAGATGGAGGCGCTTTGGCCGCAGTCGAGTGCTGAAGGGGGAGTGCAGCTTCCTCGCGCTCCCTGGGTTTTTTCTACCAAAGAAGAGCGCATTGTGAAGCAAGTCATCAAGTCTATCCGCACTCCGACGGGTATGATGCGTTCTCTCAGGTCCGCATTTTCTAAAGATGACCAAATGTCTAGGCTAAAATCCCATGATTGGCATAAGATATGTCAGGTTTGTGAACAGAATGGATTTTAATTAGCGTGGACATTTTGAAATTTGAAAAGTGACCATTATTCTTAATGCTTTCTCATTTGTGGCAGTTTGTCCTACCGATCGCGATCGCGGGATGCCTAACTCCAGAAATTCGCGGGGCCATTTACAAGCTGTCGACTTTGGTGCAATGGATCTCACAGAAAGAGATTAAGACG
The DNA here is from genome assembly GCF_053477565.2 of Lygodium microphyllum. Taxonomy (NCBI): domain Eukaryota; kingdom Viridiplantae; phylum Streptophyta; class Polypodiopsida; order Schizaeales; family Lygodiaceae; genus Lygodium; species Lygodium microphyllum. Next base: position 18,484,394 of record NW_028229514.1, on the reverse strand, counting down.
TCCTCTATTGAATCTGCAAGGCGGGGAGCAGTTGAGACGGCCTGTCTCTTTGAGAAATACCTGCCCACTAGCATGCTTACGATACAAATTCACCTTCTTGTGGATCTTGTGGACGAAGTGGAGATTGCTGGACCTATCCATACGCGATGGATGTTCTTCCTGGAGCGCTTCATGAAAACCCTAAAAGGCTTTGTGTGACAACGAGCTCATCCGAAAGGTAGCATGGCGGAAGGTTGGTTGGTGTCAGAGGCGTTAGTGCATATCTCACAATGGCTACCAACGGTGGAACCAGACAATGAAATGCTATGGACGCTGAAGGACGATGACAGGCTGACTGGAGATGTGGTGGTTGGAAATGGGGTAGAAAAAAGAATGGATGCCTCAATGGAAGAGAAGGTGAATCGCTTTTGTACGTTGCACCATGCCTCCATGGAGATGTGGCTCGCCAAGTTAAGTACCAGATTTCAAGGCAAGATCGAGAGGAAGTGCGAGCTGAATTCCGACGCAGTACGCGTCATCGACCGATTCGATATCCCGAAGGCATGGAGGAGATGCCGCGGTTTATGTCAACATGATGATTACATGGAGCCTTGACCGCAACATCCAGCGAAGGGACAGAGGTCTCAATGGAGGAGTGGGAGTTCTCGAGGGGATGTAGTCCAAAGGTAATGAGGGGTTTAGAATGTGTCGTATCTAAATTTGCTTGCTACATCTAATTTGAGTGTTTCAATGTGCAGTACAAAATATATAGTGCAGTGTGGTCGCGTGGACGGCATTTTCGGGTGGAGCGTATTGACAAAATGTGCTCCACAATGGACTGTGGTGTCATGGCAAGGTTTGAGAAAGAGAGCCGGCGACGAGCAACGGATCCGAACACGGTTGTGGATGAGATGGAGTATTTTGGGAACTTGCAAAGTATTATTACGGTGGATTACCGTAGCTTCTCCATGATAATATTCGATGTGTAGTGGTTCAAAGTGGTACTTGGAGGAGCTGGTGCAACAGCTTGACGAGGTCCAACTGGATTTCTCAAAATAGATTCCGAAAAAAAATGGATGGATTTGCGCGACACCTTTGTGTTACCGGCCCATTGTGAACAGGTACAACTAGTCATTTGCTTGCTAATTGTAATACGACATGATTTATGTCACAATGGTTTGAAGCCGCTTTGTAAGTGTTTGTGAACAAGTAATCTTCTATCCAAATCCCCAAAAACCTCGATGGTGGTATGTTATACCTTCAACTCCTCGAGGTGCGAGAGTATACGATCAAAGCGATGTTCCAGGCATAGATGAAGAAAATATGCAAATAGAGGGATCGAAATTACAAGGGGTGGAGGCCACCGCAAGCTTGGAGCCCGCATCGGCTAACAATGATGGAAATACAGAAGTCATAGAATTTTTTGAGAACGAGGCAGACTTGTTTTTTTGTGGTGACATATCTATCGACCTTCCAGTGTATGCAGAGTTGTGTCAGGAGATTAACATGGAACCATAGAATACTTCATTCTTGGAGAATTGTATTACTCAATTCGTTGTTTAGATCTTCCATAAAGGTAGATAAGATATGCATTTTAAGAGGGATTTTTCAAAAATGATTTATATTAATGTGCTTTATATAGTTTAAATTGATTATTCTAACATCATTTTTTATCTGTGCAGGTATCGACATTTTCAGGATGAGTCGAGGGATGAGTGATGAGGAGTTCGAGGAGATGATGACACGTATGTCTCCAGATCAGCTCGCGAGATTCAGAGAGATGGCAGATCAGGAGCTGTCTCGTTCTTCGTCAGGACGCTCTGCTAGATTAGCTTCAGCGCGATCAGATGCTTCAACTTCGAGCAGACGATCTCAACGCTCGCAACTTGGGCCAGAGGGAGGGACTGCGACTGCAGGAGGATCAGGGGGGTGCTGCTGTGGAGACACAGACGTGGTGTCTCCATCTCGTCGTTCAGCTGGAGCTCGGTCACCTCCAGGATTTGTCACACCTGTGGGGACGTCCACTCCAGTTACTCCGGCTTTTGCACAGCCGTCGGCAGATGTCACGCCTTTTGGTGGCACTCCTTTTGGTGGCACCTCCTTTGGTGGCACCCCTTTGAGTGGCACTCCGGGAGAGGGTACCCCCGTTGGTACACCGGATGTACAGGGCTCTCCTGGATATGCCCAGGAGCATGGACGGAGATGGGAGAGCGCCCATACAAGGCACACTCCTAGGGATTATGGATACCTAGTGGATGGTAGGTCAGGAGCCATCATCATGAATGATGAGGGGAGGAGGGTGATGGCTCGCATGAGGGAGTTGTGCCAACAAGTTTTTCGGCACAACGTCTTGGATCATTGGAGGAACATACCGGAGGGGAGCAAGAAGTACATAGTAGCATCCTTGCACGAGGAGTTCCTGGTGCCAGCCGGAGTAGATAGATTCTCTACGGGCTGGATGATGGATTGCATGCGTGCATACATGTCACATAGACGATCCGACGCACGCAAGGCAATCAAGAGTGGGGCTCCAAAGCCCGAGTGGTTAGATGCAGACGACTGGCGCCGACTGAGAGAGGAGGCTACAAATTTGCCAAGACGTTGGAGTCAGCAGCGGGAGGCAGCGAGGGCACGAATCGAGGCCGGATCGGTACATCATCTTGGGAGTGGCGGCCACAGGACATATTTGGAGGACTTTGTAAGTTTCTCTTTTGTTTTGCTTATTTGTTTTTTTGAGATATTCATTTTATTGACAATCATGTTTCTAACAGTTAGCATTTTGTTTTCTTTGCAGCACTCCATTACAAATCGCGATCCGCAAGGCCTTGAGACTCGATATGCAGAGAGGCACGGTCTCAGATCATTGATCGACCGATTGTATAGACGCGGCGGCCCAGTAAGTCACTCATCTTTCTTGTCCATAGTTACCATGAGATATTTGAATGCATTATTGTATAGTGGATTGATATGTTGTTTCTTTTTCTGCAGAATCCATTTGATGCTCCTTTGCAGCGGGAAGAGCTTTCGGGGGACGAGGATTTGTAGCTCGCCCTTGGATCCTTAGAGCTCACATACCTTTAGTTTTTAGTCGCCCGATCTATGTAGACATTTTCTATGTATTAGTGATATTGTTTTATGATTGTACCAATCGCATTTCATGCGATATCATGTATTTATTTCATCTATCAGTTTTATGATTTCAGTATACATTCTTTTTGTTTGCAAACGCTTTGTATGCAGTAGTGCAGAAACTATTTTGTATGGCTCTCATACAGCACTGCCCTGCTACAAATTTTTTTTTTCTCTATTACCGTCGCTATTTGCGTCGCAAATTTACTGCACGCATCGCTATTGTTGTCACTATCAGCATCGCAAATTCTCTGGAGTCGCTATATACGTCGCTATATGCGTCGCATAGCGTCGCTATATGCGACGCATATAGCGACGATTCTATGGCGTCGTCAATAACGACGCTTTTTGCGACGACGGGGGCAAATTTTGTTGTTTGTATTTTCGTCGCTTTAAACGTCGCTATAAGGTCTATATCTTGTAGTGAAAATGGCTTTTCTCAATGGAGATCTTGAAGAAGAAATCTATATGGAGCAACCTGAAGGTTTTGTGATTGCAGGAAAGGAGCATCTTGTATGACAGCTTCATCGTGCATTATATGGATTGAAGTAAGCCTCTCGTGCTTGGTATATTAAGATTGATCAATTCCTCACATCTAAAGGTTTTGTTGCATGTTTTGCTGACCCAAATCTTTACATCAAAAGGGAAGACAAATGTTTTATTATTCTTGCTCTATATGTTGATGATACTATTCTTGTATCAAATAATATTGCTTTCTTGGATGCTATGAAGAAGCTTTTATCGACTGCATTTGAAATGGTGGATCTTGGTGAGATGCATTCTTGTTTGGGTATTCAAGCTCAACGACACCCACAACAAGGCATTCTTCTTCTTCGCCAGACAAAGTTTATTAATGATATTGTTAAGAAGTTTGGGTTGAAAAATGCACACTCTGCCAACACTCCCATTCTTTCGAGCTCTACCAAGGGTACATCTACAACACGCAATGAAGAATCAACCATTCATCAAACTTTTGCTAATCTTGTTGGTTGTCTTCAATTTATTGGTTTAAACACAAGATCGGATATTTTATTTCCAGCTAACCTTTTGGGATAGTATCTTTCTTCCCCTTCCACTATTCATTGGAGTGCTGCAAAACGTATTCTTAAGTACCTCAAGGGTACTAAGGAGTTTGGTCTTATTTATCATCGTCGAGAGGATTCTTCTTTATCTTCTTCAACTTCTCTTGACCTTATTGGATATAGAGATGCTGATTGGGCAAGTTTACATTTATCCATGCGATCTACAAGTGGGAATTGTTTCTTTGTAAATGGATGTTTGGTTTCTTGGTCCAGCAAGAAACAACGATGTGTTAAGGTTTCTACAACTGAGGCCGAATATGTTGCTGCATCATTAGCAGCTCGCGAGCTAGTTTGGCTTCGACAACTACTTGCAGATTTGGGACATCCTTCATCATCTAGTACACCTCTTCGATGCGACAACCAAAGTGATATTAGTCTTACCAAAGACTATATACAACATAGTAAATCAAAGCATATTGCTATTCATTATCATTATGTTTGACATGAAATCAAGAAAGGTTCCATTATGGTGGAGCATTGTCCCAAGTGCTATTAGTCTTACCAAAGACTATATACAACATAGTAAATCAAAGCATATTTCTATTCATTATCATTATGCTCGACATGAAGCCAAGAAAGGTTCCATTATGGTGGAGCATTGTCCCAGTGATTAAATGGTTGTAGACATCTTCACAAAAGCTCTTAGTGAAGCTCGCTTTAGTTCATTAAGACATGCACTTGGTACTGTTCCAAGTTCTTATCTCACTGATTGAGGCATATATCATTGTATTCAAGAAAACTTTATAGTAAATCATTTTTGTATCGTAGGTATGTGTAGGGGCTCGGGTTTTTCCCTTATTCTCCCCAAGGGTTTTTTCACTCGCAGCCAGAGACCTTTGTTTGAGTGGGGATGTTACAACTATATATATCATCTCTCACTTGACTTGGGTCTCACCTATATATACTAACTCTACATCAATATGAATCATTCTTTGGGAGCATGTCTTGTGTATCTCTCATATACTCTCTCTCTCTCTCAACACTTAATTCCCCCTATTTCAAACAAGTAGCTTATTGCAACTTTGATCAAGCTAATCCCTTTCATATATTTAACCTTGGACCATATATCCATACACAATGTAGATCAGCACTTGTATTGTATCACCATGAAGGCTACTATGGATGAAATTGCACTACAAGGTGAGAGGGAGATAAGATTGGGGAAGATAGGAAATAATGATAATAGGAGTTATCATGCATTACTTGGGCAGAGAAGGAAACGATTACTTGCACTTTGATGTGAGAAAAACATACTAAAAGGTTGTTGGCATGTAGCGCTTGTTAATTTTCTGGCCTAGCAAAATTAATTTTGCCTCTAATAGGTGTGATACATTAGCTATAGGAAAAGACAAAGATGCAACAAATAGTCCATGAAGGCACATTATGTCATGGGAGTCAAATAATTCATCAGTCATCCTACTAGTAGCAAGTTGAGAAAAGGAAAGGCCAGCCATGCTGAGCGAAGAAGTGGCTAGCAACTTGGGCAATATGGTGCAGTAATTAGCCTTGGTAATCATCTAAGTGCAACTTCATTCTTTGTGGATACAAAGATTTCCTGACAAAGGATGATTATCTCCATAGTAGAACATATAGATTACCATAGTGGTCTACATGGATGGGGCTTTGTCCATCCACCTAAACATGCAAGTTTTGTAACTACTAGGACCACGAGTTGCATAGTGGTATTTGCTGATACAAGGGACCCAACAACTGTCATACTACAATATGTGATGTTAAAACATTCAAAAGGAGCTACCATTGTTGGTCTTTTCTACAAATTCTTCTAGAAAATCCAACCAATGATGTAGAAGCCACATACAAGTAGCAAAAACACTTACATTAGTATATGGTTATTAAGCTTCTAGTTCTTGCATTCAAGCTAGGAAGTGAAACCCCACTAACAAGAGAAAATTCTTACAAGTTAAATAGTACTACAATCTTTACTTGCCAAAGGATATGTTGTAGTGAGGAGGGTTCGTGTGTGTGTGTTTGGTTTTCCATTCTCATATACACTACTCAAAAGGACAACTAAGACATCTCTTAAAGGATCTCATTAGTATATGCTAATGTGGTGCTACTTTTCTTGTTCACTCATAAAGATGAGATTATAAAGAAAATTTCATCGTTACCATCATTATAAAGAAAAACATGTCTAATTGGTCTACACCATAAAGGTCTCTATACAATGAGTTTATTAAGCTTATTTCACCTTCCCATATACACACGTTGATGTTCACAAAAGCTAAATGCCTACTCGTTTGTTTTCAAATAACTTGTGTGTGCAGTGTACTAGAGTTGCATTATAATCCATAACTACTCCACTATTTTAGAAAATGCTTGCTTGCAAGTGTTAAAACTTAGCTATAGAAGTCTTTTGAACTTCTTTTAAACATCCTTGCTCACTATTTTGTTAGTACACATGCATGAGTACATATCCCTATACGGAGAGGTATTTGGAAAGGTTATATCTTTAATATGCACGCATAGACATGTCTACACACACATATTAATACGTATCCATGTGTAACTTGCACATGTAATGCTCATCCCCTTGAGGCACTTACTCTTGAATATATGTGTGTATCACATGGGTTCAAAGTAAGCGATTTTAAAAATACTATTTTTATATTTTTTTACATAAAGAACGGTGTCATATAAGGAGTTACTTATAGATTGAATAAATAAGGGTTATGTTTTATTATGAGGGGGTGTAGCTATAAAAAATCATCTATATAATATGTGCTGAAAGGCTATTAAGAAATACATTTCTTTGCATGCTATAAGGCCATAAAAGGACCCCTTCTACTTTACTAAAAATACGTGTTTTTTTCGAAGTAAAATTTAAAAATCAATTTTGTAAATTTTACTAAGCAAAATACCGTTTTCTTTGAACTCACATGGTATTTTACATGTTCTATAAGGTGGACTCCTTAGGGTTTTATTCAGGAAAAATTCACACATAAGGTTATATATAAACAGGCCTTGAATGCACATTATACAGATGGGATATATATAGTGAACCCTTCAAGCCCATTCTCCACTTACACATATCTATGCACACGTGCACACACACACAAATAGAGTTGTTAAGGAAATTCCTAAACCAAATCAAATATTCATAATATAACATGATAGAGAAATTTTAAAGAGATCTTTATGTATATCTTACTATTAACTTGTAAAATAAAAACTTAAAACTAAGCAAAACAAGAACTTGATATGTGTAATCTGAGTAACTCATTTCTTGAAATTTATCTAAATTTCTATATTATTTTAGAACCTTTATAGCTATTCCTATGTAAATTTTCGATGTGATTATTATATTTGAACTTAGCCTCTCTACTTTTACCTTAGCTGGCCCTTATGATTACATCACCTTGTTACATTGTCGGATAGTGCTTCCCATAAGAATGAAACTCTTGACCTTGGGTTTATTACACCAATATCTCACTACATTCTATCTAGCAAGTCTTGGGTTATATTGCATTACTTTGCACATTGCAAGAATAGCATTATTTTATGCTACCAATCGCAATATTAGATGGGTTAATGATATAAATATGAAAATCCCGAGCCTCACACCTTGTAGTGGCCATTTTCCATAAACGGGCAACGCTCATGAAAACATGTTTTCTATCCATCTTCGTAAAAGCATCAATAGACGTTGGAAATTCAATAAATTACGCGTGTGACAAGAAAGCCGATGAGAAATGATTAACTACCAAGTCGTAGGCCGGAGAGACCGGACGCATTCCATGAACGCGAGGACGACGACTTCATAGGTATTTTAAATAAGATAAATCCTTTCTGCATACACGTGAGTTTAAAAGTAGAGTCTCTTATTTTAATGTTAATCAGACCGGACAAAACTTGCTGTGCGACGAAAAACATCCCCGCGTGAAAGACCTGGTAAACAAGCTCATGACCTGGTATACGAACGATTATCCACTTATATGGAATCGAAAGCTCCATCTTCCCACCATGCGATCAGCAGTGCAGCAGTTGTTCATTCCTAGACGTTAGAAAGCCGCGCTTGTGGTTGCGGAAAAGCGTGCTCTGGTAATACGGAATTCGTTGATCGGAAGAGGTTAACTAGCTAGTAGAGAACCATTCGGGCCCCTGCTTTCTCATAGCTACCGTCCTGCACTCACCATACGCAATACTGTATCCATGGCATCATCACTAAAGCTTGCTATGCTAATTGTATCTATCACGTTGGCGCAGCAGCTCGTCCACCCGATAACTCGCACTGAGGCGGCGGACGAGGACCCCTTGCAGGACTTCTGCGTGGCTGATCAGGGGGCGCAGGCGGCCGGAATCACAACCGTGAACGGTCTGCTGTGCAAGAATCCCCAACAAGTGCAGATCAAGGACTTCGCCTCTCCTCTGCTTCGCCAGCAAGGCCAGTTTAACAAGGCGCTCGGCTCCGCTGTGCAGCTGGCGTCAGCCCTCACCTTCCCTGGACTCAACACCCAAGGCCTGTCCATGGCCCGCATCGACTTCGCCCCCAATGGTGGGCTCAACCCTCCACACGTCCACCCGCGTGCCACCGAGGTTCTCTTCCTTGCCGAGGGCACGCTTATGGTAGGCTTCGTCTCCACCACCAACAACACCCTCTTCGAGCAGACCCTGTACAAGGGCGATCTCTTCGTCTTTCCCCGCGGCCTCGTCCACTTCCAGATCAACCCGGACAAGAAGAAGCCTGCCCTTGCTATCTCCGCGCTCAACAGCCAGAACCCGGGCACCTCCCAGGTCGCCCCCGCTCTGTTTGCCGCCAAGCCTCCCCTGCCCGAGGACGTGCTGGAGACCGCCTTCGCCATCGACAAGGACGAGGTTTATAGCCTCATTAAAAGCGTCGCCACCACACAACCGTGATGGTACTAATACGTGTCACACCATCTCAACACATCATTGCTGCACAGTCGAGGTTTACAGCCTCATTAAGGGTCGCCACTACACTCCCATTATCATGCTAATATATCCGTCATCACCGCCCTCCCTGGTCATCCTGATATCTATGTCGCACAAAGTTAACACATTATTGCTATACAAATCAATATTCTTAAGCATTATTGTTATAGAATCGATATTCTTGCCATCACCTTTCTTTGATACTGTGCCCTAATTTTACACGCAACACCTACAAATTTGGAATTCATAACAAGTAATCCATTCAGAGGTCACAAAAATTTGAGGTTTCATGTTCCATGATTCCCAAGTTTATTTATGAAAAAAAATATCAAAATGGGAAGCACCAATAACGTTATGCAAGAAAAGCCCTTCTACACAATATAGTTACCATGAATATTTCAATAATCGCTATTATTACTACCTTATTGAATTTTCAAACTTCCATTTATGCAAAAGAAACACTATGAATTTTACTAAAACATACCATTCAATTTATGAATTTTAAAATTTTGCATGTGATATAGAAAATATAGTTTCTATGAACATTGCAATAACTACTATTGTTGCTTTTTGCTACTAGTAATGCTATAATAATTGATGCTCCTCCTCCTACTACTGCTACTATGATTTATCCTTCTGCTTTGCTACTACTAGTATTGTTATTACCATTGCTACTAGATTAGGTGTCACTAGCTAATGTGGTACATATTTAGTCTTTTATGTTAGTGAGCACACTTTCACCATATAGAAAGGATAACACATTCAAACAATAAAGGAAATTATAATTGTATGGAATAAATGCACTAATGCATCTTTATCTTTACTGCTTCCCTAGGGAGTCCACCTTATAGATCATGTGAGATACCACATAAGTTCAAAAGAAATGGTATTATATTTCATAAAATTTATAAGATTATATTTACAAATAGGATTTTTCAATTGCAATTTGAAAAAAAATGTGTAAGTTTAGTAAAGTAAAAGGGGTCATTTTAGGGTCATATAGCATATAAAGAAATGATATTTCTTAATATCCTTTGAATGCATGCTATATAGATGAATACTTATAGATAAACCCCTTGAGCTACTTCACACTCTAGAACCAACTCTAAGAAAATGGAGATAAGAATGTGAGTGAAAGAAAGTAAAAGACTTGATTGTGTTCATTGTTGTACAAGCAATGCTTGTATATAAGGATGCCTCATAAAGAGGTCAATATGAAAGGTGGGTGCTTAGTGGAAAAAAGTATCCACTGAGTAGATGCTATATGATAAGATGATCATAAATGAGAAGTGTGGAATGGATAATCTTTGTTGAATTTTGAAGGCTTACATTTAAAGATATTTGAATATTCTTCCAACATACCTTGTTTAAATCGAGAAAAGCCAAATTCAAATATGATTGGAAGAAATTCAGTTACTACTTTTTATCCCCTTATAGAAAGGAATGGGTTGCAAGTACAAAAAAAGATGTCAATAGAAAACAAGAGCATGAGAGGTGAGACAAAAATTTTCATGAGTGACAAGTTTTGTGAAAATGTCTATCTAGTAAGAACTAGGCACATGCTCAATGTGAAGATAGCTCTCCTAATACAATTATTAAATTACAAAATGGAAACATAGACTAATGTGTTTGAGTTTGTCAAAAATGACATCACCTAAAGTGATGAGTGTGATATAAGATTGATTATCACAATAAATGGTAAATGAAGCAACTTTGTAGTAGAAGTTCAATTCCTAGATCATTTGTATAATCCATAAATAACCAATGTTTGGCTTCAAGAGAGAGAGCTACATATTCGTCTTTTGTGGTAGACAATGTGATATAATTTTACTTCTTGGCACTCCAAATAGAATAACCACCCATGAGAAGCAGGTAGTCATCGGTAGTCAATCTATGAGTGAGAACATCACCTCCCCAATCAGCATCACAATAGCCACAAAGGGTATCTTCGAATCAAAGGTGATACTTGAGGCTAAAACACAAGGAACTTTTAGTCATTTCCTACATAGGAAAAAATAGGGAATCCCCTATCAAATCCACAGTTAAAAACACACATAATTAGGAAAAGTGAAGGGAATGTAATGGTAGTGGAGAAGGAGAAGAGGAAGATGTGGAAGAGAAGAGCACACACAATGTAGGTGCTATCCAACTGAAGTGAGAGCCTTATTGCACTATCATATTATATATGAATAAAGAATGGGCGGTGATAGTGTACACTTGCAGGCCCAGAGGCCTTTTACCCCAACAACCTCCCACTAAAAGGCCAATGTGGCTGGGGAGTGAAAAGAAAGAAAATGAAAAAAAAGATAAGGCGAGGAATTATAACATCTCACTCGACGCCCAATCGGAAAGCCAGCTATGCAAGAGGTGTCGGCAACCTCTGCAGAAGAAGAGTCAAGCATCCTCGAGTCCATAACATCCAAGAGATAAGTGATCATGCAGCTCCATACAATGGAGTAGTCCAAGAATGCTTCTCATGAAGCAAGCACAACTCATCAGTGCACGACTGTAAAGCATACGCATCAGAGTAGCACATAGCACCAGTGTGGCGCATAGGAGACAAGTGAGAGCACATATACTCTCCAAATTCAATCATAGAAGAAGGACCAATATCCTAGACACATGTCAGATAGGGTCTCAGGATAGTATGAGGCCTCAACGAAATGGAAGACTGACATACAACTGTAGCATCAACCATAAAGTGCACTGAACGTGCATCATGAGGCTTGAGAGATGTCTATGTCTCATAAAAGACAGCATGAGAGTTGCGTATAACCTGTTGGGCATCCAAATCTCATAACTTGTAAGCTTGAAAGTCACCATCTCCATAACCAAGGAGGATACATCTGCATGACATAGGCATATCTCGCATACATACAAATGCCAGCAGCCAAATATCCTCAAGTAATCATAGGAGGGCTGCATGCCACTCCATTCCTCATGGGGTGTAATAAGATCCAAGGTCAAGCACAATGTCCTGTTAACCAAATAAAGTGGTGTTATAAGGGCCTCAGCCCAAGCCATAAGACAACCTAGTTGTGGTAAGCATAGAAGCAACCTTTGCCTGTAAGGTCAGGCACATGCCATGAGTAATCCCATAATGCCGTGGGCATAAGAAATAAATGCCATACTACTGACAAGAGGTCCGAAACTGGGAGAGAGAGCAGGACTCTCATAATCCATCTGCAAGCACCTAGGCCTGCTACTAGTAGCAAAATCCATAAACGTGTCAAGTATAACTGTAGAATCCTCAATCTTCACCAAGGGAAAATCCCAAACACGATGGGTAGCATGATCAATAAAGGTCACAAAGTACGAAGATCCACCAAGTGACTGGGAAGGAATAGGTCCATATACTACACAATGTACAAGATCTAGAGGAGCATGCCTCGTACAGTCACCATAAGACAAGGGGGCTCTGCAAAGACCAAGAGTACAATCATGGCAATCATCAAGATCTATAAGTGACATACGAGGCAGTAATGAGTTTGAATGAGACAAGATCTCCATCTCTCTATGGTACATATGGCCTAGGCAATAATGCCATAACAATGCATGTGGTATCTAGATAGCTGCAACCATAGAATCTCCCACACAAGAGACATGCATTCAGTAATGAGAACCAACTCTAGAACCTCAAGGTGAAACCAAGAAACCACGAGAGATATTTCATGACCTTTCTTGAAGAGAAACAGAGTAACCTGCATCATGCAATTGATTGACAAAAATCAAGCTCTTACTGAGCATGGGAACATGTAGAACATTCCTGAGCATAAGAGAAGTCCCATTAGGCAAAGCTAGGTATACATCCCCTGTGCCAACAATAGCATAAGTCTGCTCAAGGCCCAGATCAATACATCCATCAACCTCCCTGTAAGAAGAGAACCATGCTCTATGAGGGGTAACATGACAAGATGCCATAGAGTAGAAAAGCCAATCAAAGGAATGGGCCTGATCATTGAGCAAGCTGTAGGGAAACTAGATGACAGGAGGACATACTCAAGTGCATCATCATGGGTAACTACATGTACCTCACCACTAGAAAGAGTGGTAATACCTATTGCATCACTAACTCTCTGCTCATGTCAAGTTTGTCTCTATCTCTACTACTCTCTAATCCATCTAAACATTTTCTTTTAACATGCCCAAGCTTTCCACAATGGAAGCATACAACATCTATAACTGAAGAACCTGTAGAAGATGACGAGGAATCCAAGTCATCATGAATAGGGCTATCCATAGCATCCACGGAGGTTAAGGAGTCGAGGGTTGTCCCAACGGAGGGAATCTTCTCATAAAGGCAATCATCTATAAGTACATCAGTGGTAGAAGCATGCTCCAAAGGCTCATGAAACCTTAATAGACGAGAGGATATAAATGCATCGACCAAGGATGCAAAAGCTCCCACATGAAGAAGAGTCACAGCCAACTGCATGACATAACCAACCACAATACGATAAAGCATAAGAGATCTATCATAAGAGCATATGTTGTTTAGCCCTGAAATCATTCCATAACCATATGCATATGCATAGCTCTGCAGTACATCATGCCACCTAGGAACATCCAAGTCAAGTAAAGACCGACAAGTGGCAAAGCATCCTACAAGATTCAAGCTCCAGGAGAAGCCCAAGTATCTGTACAACAATATCCAAATAAGTGGCTCTGTAAAGTACATGATAGTAGAGAAAGTGCATAGCTGGGTAAGAATCAAGAGCAACTGCTCTCTAACCTGTATGGGCAAAAGCAGCCCAACTAGCATAGAAGCTAGCAAACACACAAGCAACAAAGCCATAACTACTAAACCCAAGCACTATTAAGAAGTCCATTGATCAAGGAGTAACCCACAAAGAACCAAGCATCAATTAGCAATGAAAGCTCAATAACTAACTACCTAGACACTGGAGCAAGCATTGCTTAAACATGTATTTGTATCCAAGTAAATCCAAGATTCATAATCGAGGCATTAAGGGCCAAATAGCATCCAAGCTGCATAAGTGATAAGCAGACCAAATGAAAACTACTTCACAAATTTCTCAAATGCAAGTGGATTCAAGCCCAAACATCTGCCATATTGCAGCCAAACCCAAAAGCACAGGGCATAAACCTTGTCAAGTGAAATGCCAGCGCAGAGAAAATGACAGTGAACCAAGAATTGAGCTCTACTCTTTGCTCAAGAAGCATCCGGGAGCATAAACATCAAAGGGGCATCATCCAAATACATTAGCATATCATCCCAAGTAGTCGAGAGCACCTGTAGACCATATACATAACCAAACTAGAGGTAAAATAACCTACCAACCAAGGTAGCATAAATCCCAACCAACAACAAAGTTTTTGCATCCAAAGTAAGGTTCAATAGCTCCCAAATAGCATATCTAGGCATAAACCATGATGACTAAGTATCAATACATCCAACAGGACACTGGAATGTCAACAAAGAGCACATAAGCCATCCTTGATAAAACCTTGCTATCCAAACAATGTACAGCAGTAAATCCCTACATAAATTGAGCTATGAAAGCTCAAAACAAGTCCCAAAGCATCTCAAAACATTGGTCAAAAATCCCCAAAGCATTTGGGCATCAAATACCAAGCCTCGAGAGCATCACATAAGCTAAGAGCATGACATTTTCTTGTTGTAAATCAACTCAGATCTGTTACAGAAAATTCTGTGATTAGAATTTGACAAATCTGACATTGCCATTGCGTCGGAAGCATGCCAAAATCTCAAGTTAGGCTCTTACCTTGCCAAAGTTGGGTTTTGGATACCCGAGATAAGAGAAAGAATGGGATTTTAAAGCCAGATTTTGAAACAGGTGCAAAAAATGTGAGCTACTACTGTGGGGTATGATGGTTATGATGAGGATAATGGGGTAAATGGGGGCATACGAGGTGCCCAATGACGCCAAGGAACACTTGAAAAGAGCCTATGAGGGCCAGGGAGAGGCAGGAGATGAAATCTTACCTCTCTAGGCTGAAGTAATACCAGGCCAAGCTCCACGATCAAGCTCTGATACTAGTTGAAGGGGATGGAATGGTGGTGGAGAAGGAGAAGAAGAAGGTGTGGGAGAGAAGAGCACACACAATGTAGGTGTTGTCCAATTGAACTGAGAGCCTTATTGCACTATCATATTATATATGAATAAAGAATAGGCAGTCACAGTGTACATGGGCAGGCCTAGAGGCCTTTTACCCCAAGAGAAAGTATTTAGGAAAAATAAAACATCTGATAGTTTTCGTACATAGAATTGGAAATCTCTATCACTTTTGTCGATGCCAATGCTAATGGGTTACTTGGGAATTGCTAGAAAAGGAGGCCTTGCTTATCGTTGTCAAGTAGTTCCATGTAGCTATAGATGGTTATGGAGAGAGAGAGAGAGAGAAATCATGAGAGAGAGAGAGAGAGAGAGAGATGGTTAAAGAGAAAGTGAGGGATTAAAAAAGAATGAGGGAGGGAGAGAGAGAGAGAGACATAGAGACAAAGCAAAGAGAGGGAACTCAGAAAAAGAGAGAGCTAGAGAAAGAGAAAGACAAAGAAAGAGATTAACATAGAAAGAAGGAGAGGTGTAGGAAGAGAAAGAGAGGGGGGAAGAAAGAAAAAGAGAGAGATATTAATAGCAAAAGTGAGAAAGGAATGGGGAGGGAAAAAGAGAGAGCTAGAAAGAGAGGAATAGGAAGGGAAAAGAGAGCGCTAGAGAGAGAGAGAGAGAAATCTTTCTTTAAACAACAAGACAACACAACTACTAACTTGGCTTCAACTCTTAAGAGTCTGTCCACCATAATTTTGACTGTGAACTACACATTGCCTTCAATATCCCCTCTTCCTAATAAGATCACTCTCTCTTATAATCACCCTTATAACTCAAATAATGTGATATTATATAGGTTCTCAAGAGGGCACCCTATTTGATCATACTATCTTATTGTTATCAAAATCACAATAATAATTATGGGAGAATAAGATTATGATTAATTATATTTTTGTGAATTTTTAATATATTTTAATTGATGCATGATTATAAATTATTGTGCATAATCTTGTGTATGACAATGGTTGCTCATGCTTGGTAGGTAAATGGTAGGAAGACTACTATGATTTGTGTTTGAGGCAACAAATTATTAAGAAGATATTATTTTATTGAAAAGTGCTTATGTTATGTAAGGCATATCTATTGGGTGTTTCAAATAGCACATAATTATTTTATTCTGGATACATGCTCTTTAGCATGATAGTTGTATGTGTGCAAGCACTAATGATTATATGTGGGATAATTTATAAAACTATGGTATTTTTATTTTATCGATATATATTTTAAGTAGATTATGATTTATAATTTAGATCTTAGCTTTATGAAAGAGATCATGAATCCTTATTTAACCTGGATGTTTCTGATGTTGATCTTGCGGATTATGGGGATGATTCCTTATACTTTTTTGATTTGGGTGGTTGCGAGCGTATGACTAGTGATAGTTTTCCTATTGTGGATCCCCTTCTGTTGGGATACCTTTTTATCTAGGTGGGGATGATCATTTTGGATGTGTGATGACTATTATTATAGGATAATGTTTGATCCAGATGGACCTTCCTGATGATTCATGATGTTAAGAGTCTCCCAAGTTCCACTTTCAAATAAGGAGTAAAGATTTAGCCAAGTGGCTAAATCTTAACCCCATATTTGAGAGTGGTACTTGGGAGGGTTGCTTATATAGTATCTAGGAAAAATTTTACCTTCTAGTAAGGGGATAAGATTTGACCATGTGTCAAAATATTAATCACATTAGGAAATTTTGAACTTTATA
This sequence comes from Lygodium microphyllum, assembly GCF_053477565.2. Taxonomy (NCBI): domain Eukaryota; kingdom Viridiplantae; phylum Streptophyta; class Polypodiopsida; order Schizaeales; family Lygodiaceae; genus Lygodium; species Lygodium microphyllum. Next base: position 18,467,490 of record NW_028229514.1, on the reverse strand, counting down.
AAAATTCCCTAATTCTTGAATATGTGGTTTGTTATAGAATAGGGTATAGCTTGTTGTAATGATTTTTTACACTGAAAATAATTTGTCTAACTCCATCATAATTTCACTTTTATGGTTTGGATGAGTACCATGGAGTATCTTCTACATTTGTACACTTTATTTGCCTTATTTATTGGTGGAGTGTATCAAAAGCTATGACCATTTTTTATGGTTTTGTCATTTTTGTGAATTTTCTTTCTCATGGGAGATATTTTACCATCTTATGCTTCCATTTTAAAGGCATTTTTTGTGTCTTAGCTCTTTATGGAATTCTTTTGATTCCATCATTCAAGATTTGAGGATAAAGTTGTTTCAAGTGGGAATCATGGTTTATAATGAAGGATAGTAAAGGATAAATGAGTCCATTATTAATTTGGAAACAAGACAATAATTGGATAAGAGAGTGTAATAGGGAGAATTATTTTAGGATTATGAAAAGGAGCCTTAGTGCCATTGTCAATAATGTTTTCTCTTTTCTCAGAAATTCAAGAACTCCTAGTAGTTACCATAAGCTATTACACTTTCTATCTTCTTTGCACTTTAACAACCATGGATTCATGGAATATATTTTGAATGCATCTACTTAGGAACCTATCTCTTATTTCTTAACCCATGCCATGGTTTTCCATGTAGCATTCAAATTTCAGCTTCCTCTTAGAGAGAGAGAGAGAGAGAGAGAGAGAAAGAGGAGAAGAATCGAAGTGGTGAGGAAGAAGAGAAGAGAAGAGGAGGGGAGAAGAAAAGGAGAAGTGGATAGGTGGAGAAGAGGAGAAGATGAAGAGAGGAAAAGGAGGAGAAGGGGAAGAGGGAAAGTGAAAAGGTAGTGAAGAAGAAATGGTGAAGAAGAGAAGAGGAGAATGAGAAGGGGAGAGGAAGAAGAGAAGAGGAGGGGAAGAGAGAAAGAAGAGAAGAGAAGAGGTGGAGAAGAAGAGAAGAGAGGAGGAGAAGAGGAATATAAGAATACAAAGAGAATACATTGGTAGGAGTAGAGAAGAAGAAATGGAGTAGATGAAGAGAAGAGGAGGATAGAGAGGAAGAGGGTGAGGAAAGAAAGGGAGTGAAAAAAAGGAGAGTAAGAGGAGATCATATTCAACTAGTCCAGCAGCTTGCAAAGGTCTCATCTACCCTTACATAAGTTACTCATGAATATATGTGTGCATCACATGGGTTCAAAATAAGGTATTTTTAAAATACTCTTTTTATACTTTTTTTACATACAAAAGAGTATAATATAAAGGAACACAATATTAGTGAGTTTGGGAATCTCCCAATTCCCATTTTTTGACTACTAAAAAGGTGGCACCCAGATAGCATGCCCATAAGTTTCTCAAAACCATATGATGTGACCTATCATTGGAAAGCGCTTGAAAAATGGAATCTATTGAGCTATAGAGCGCTCGATTCGGAGTTATAGTATTCAAGTTATGACAAATCCAAAGATTTGACCACGTGTCCCAAACTTATGGGAAATTCCCATATTCCCCAATATAGTGTTAAGGGATTATTGGAAAGCGCTTGAAAAATGGAATCTATTGAGCTATAGAGCGCTCGATTCGGAGTTATAGTATTCAAGTTATGACAAATCCAAAGATTTGACCACGTGTCCCAAACTTATGGGAAATTCCCATATTCCCCAATATAGTGTTAAGGGATTATTTACAGATTGAATAGAAAAGGGTTATGTTTTATTAAGGAAAAACTCACAAATAAGGACATTTATAAATAGGCATTGAATGCATATGATGCAGAGGATATACATATACTAACTTCCTGAAACGTCTACCTTTCGTTCTTTTTGTACCCACAAAACAAGTCCATCCTATCCTAGAAAGTCTTGGTCTCAAAAGGAGCTGCCAAACTCTTTAGAGTCCTTGATCAAGAGAGTCAAAGCTTGAAGCTAGCACTGCAGACTTCTTCTTGTGATGGCCCCAAAAGGGCCATATTGGAGAGCGACAAGTGTAGGAGCTACCAATACCATCTCAAATGTGGTTGACAAGCCGTCACTCGCAACACAAGAGCAAGTTTCTTTGTAAATTAAGATTCATTTAATACACGATTAGGAGTATAATATTTAAAAAAAATATTTTATAAATAAATGATATCTCAATAAAAATTCAATGGAAAAGAAATGTTAAGATTTACATTAAAAACATTCTTTTAGTATTGATAAACTGTGTAAATGTAAAGAAAGATAAAACTACATCAAGGATAATTCTTTGGTACTACTTATAAGTCATATAAATATAGAAAACTATTTTTCTTAGTACGTATAATTCATTTAAAGGGTATTAGGATAATTAAAGTAGGTGATCAAAGATTTTTGTGGTTTAGGATTATCTTCTTGGAAGGGAGTTTCAAGTAGGATTACCTGCACGCGTATTAAGATTAAAGTAGGATTATCATGCAGGTAAATTTGAAACGCTAATAGCGACGATAACAAGGAAAAAATATTTTTGTGGTAGGGCAGCCACATATAGCACTGTGTGTTTTATTTGGGCCATATAAAATAGTTTCTGCACTGTGTACAATGCTCGTGTAAACAAAAACAAAGTGTATTGAAATCATAACACTGATACATAAAATAAATACATGATCGCATAATGAAAGCGACTAGTACAATCATGACAAGATATCACTACTACATAGAAAATGTCTATACAGATCATGCGACCAAAAAAGAAGGGTGTATGAGCTTCAGGGATTGAGGGGAGAGCTATATATCCTTACCATCCGAAAGCTCATCTCGTCGCAAAGGAGCATCGAACGAACTCTGCAAAAAAAAGAAACAACTACACATCAATCCACCATCAAATAATGCATTCTAATTAAACATGGTAACTACAAACAAGAAAGATGAGTGACTTACAGGGTCGCCGCGTCTATACGATCCGTCGATCAATGCAATGAGACCGTGCCTCTCTACATATCAAGTCTCAAGGCTAGTCGGATTGTGATTTGTAATGGAGTGCTGCAAAGAAAACAAAATATTAACTGTTTAGAAACATGATTGTCAGTACAAAGGATATTGCAAAAAAATAAGCAAGCAAAACAAAAGAAAAACTTACAAAGTCCTCCAGACATGTCCTGTGGCCACCACTCCCAAGATGATGGACCACTCTGGCCTCTAGTCGTGCCCTTGTCGCCTCACGCTGCTGACTCCAATTTCCTGGAGAATCTGTAGCCTCCTCCCTCAGTCGGCGCTAGTCGTCCGTGTCTAGCCACTTAGGCTTTACAACCCCACTCTTGAGTGCCTTGCGTGCGTCCAATTGTCTGTGTGACATATATGCACACATGTAGTCCATCATCCAGCCCGTAGAAAATCTATCTGCTCTGGCTAGAACCAGAAACTTGTCATGGAAGGATGCTACTATGTAGTCCTTGCTTCCCTCCGGTATGTTTTTCCAATGATCTAAGACATTGTGTCGAAAAACGTATTGGTATAACTCTCACATGCGAGCCATCACCCTCCTCCCCTCATCATTCATGATGATGGATCCTGACCTATCATCGACAAGATAGGCATATCCCTCTGAGGTATGCCTAAGATGGGTCATCTTCCACCTATGTCCACGCTCCTGGGCATATCGAGGAGACCCCTGTACATCCGGTGTACCGACCGGAGTAGTATCTATCGGAGTAGCACCCATAGGGGTGCCACCTACAGACGACTGAGCAAAAGCCGGAGTAACTGGAGTAGATGTCCCCACAGGTGTAACAAATCCTAGAGGTGACGCAACTCCAACAGAACGACCAGACGGAGATACCGCATCCATGCCTCCATAGCATCCACTTGAGCCATTCTCCTTGTAACCACCACGAGAGTGAGGAGTCGCATCTGTATCCCATGCCAACTACGGGCTCACTGCCGCTCTATCTCTACAGTATTCCCCTGACCCTGAAGCACTCCCTCCCTCTGGCCCAAGTCTGGAGCATCGACCTCGTCTACTCGAAGTTGAAGCATCTGATCGTGCTAAAGTAGATCTAGTAGAGCGACCTGACGATGTCCGAGACAACTCCTGATCTTCCATGTCTCTGAATCTCACCATCTGATCTGGAGACATGTGCCTGAAGATATCCTGCAACTCCTCATCGCTCACCTCTCGACTCATCTTGAAAAGGTCACCTGCACAGACAAAAAATGATGTTAGCATAATCAATTTAAATCATACAAAGCACCGTAATATAAATCCTAAAAAAATGATCTCACTTAAAATGCATATCTTATGTACCCTTATAAGCGATTAGTCAATGAATTGAGTAAGTGGATGCTCCAAGTATGAATCCTATGGTCCCATGACAATCTCCTGACACAACTCCGCATACACTAGAAGGTCAATAAACATGTCAACATAAAAGGATGAGTCCACCTCGTTCTCAAACAATTCTTAGACTCCTGTATTTCCATCATTGTTAGCCGATGTTGGCTCCTCTACATGCTCCAAGCTTTCGGTGGCCTCCACCCCTTGCAATATCGACCCCTCTATTTGCATATTTCCTCATCTATGCTCGGAACATCGCTTTGATCATATACTCTCGCACTTCGGGGAGCTAAAGATATAACATACCACCATCGAGATTGTCAGGGGTTTGGATAGATGATTACCTGTTCATAAACATGTACAAGACAGATTAAACTATTGTGACATGTACCATGTCGTAATACAATTAACAAACAAATGAGTTCATCCACCTGTTCACAATGGGCCGGCAACACAAAGGTGTTGCACAAATCCGTCCTTTTTTTTTTGGAATCTATTTCAAGAAATCCAAATGGACCTTGTCGAACTGTTGCTCTAGCTCCTTCAAGTACCTCTTTGAACCACTGCACATCGAATAGTATCATGGAGAAGCTACAGTAATCCACCGTAACAATACTTTGCAAGTTTCCAAAATACTCCATCTCATCTATAACCGTGTTTGAATCTATTGCTCGTCATCAGCTCTCCTGCTCAAACCTTGCCATGATACCATAGTCCATTGTGGAGCGCATTTTATCAATACGCTCACGCTAAAATGTCATCCCCGCAACCACACCGCACTATATATTTTGTACCACTACAACATATACATGCTATAACAACGTTTATAACGACGTTTTCTTTATATATAAAAAATGTCCCCATCGTCGGTATTTGTGTCGGTATTAGCGTCGCTAGAAAACCGTCGGTATGTGTTAGCGACGCACATATCGACGCTAATACCGACGAAAATAGCGACGGTTACAGTAAATTTCCGATGCTAATACCGACGATTATAGAATACTTTTCCGACGCTGATACCGACGGTTACAGAGAATAAAATTTTTTTGTGGCAGAGCTGCAGATGCAACTTTGCCACAGTTAGAGCCACATAGGGCTAAGGGACAATTCCTGCTGTCAAAGAAGTTAGACAATCAATCCCAAATAATTACAAGACTTTGAAAACAAGTATTTTCATGACATTAATTAACAGAAATGTGCACTGCATTGATAAAGAAAATAACAGAACTTAAATTGAGAAGTGCTACTATGACAAAGCAAATGTGGAGTCATGCTACAAGATAGAAGTCCAAATCATATATACTTTGCTATTACATATGGAGGATAGAGGCCATAATTCCATACATAATACAAGATGGGGAGTAATCCTATGTAGCCTAATCTGTTCTCTACGACTCATCCGTATCAGAAAATTCGTATCGCTGTAGTGGCATATCGAAGGGAGTCTGCAACAACAAATGTATATATAATTGTGAGTGCCAAATACAAACTGACATGTAATGATAGATTTCTCAAATTAGAAATGTTATTTATTTCTACTTACCGGTCCTCCGCGAGCTTAGAGCTTCTCGATCAGGGCACTCAAACCATGCTTCTCCCCATATGTCACCTCCAGTGCAGTCAGGTCGCGATTCGTAAAACCTTGTTGTGGCACACAAAAATTGGAAAAAAACGTACTTGAGATTCATGTTCAAAATACATACATCAACATGGATGTGATTAAATTAGAGTACTCTACGTTATTAATACTTACAAAATCTGCCACGAATGTTGCGTGGCCACTGCTACCAAGGTGATGCATCGATATTGTGTCCAAGCGCGCCTTTGTTGTATCCTTCTGCTGCTTCCACTTGTTTGGAGTGGATGTCGCCTCATCCTGGAGATTACTCTAGTTCTCTGTATCCAGCCACTTCAGCTTCGATTTGCCCTGCTTGACTGCTTTGTGTGCATTAGACCACCTATGCGATTGATAGTCACGCATACGCGTCATCATCCACCCTCTCGAAAATCTATCATTGGTAGAGGGCTGAGGGAACTCTCGATACAATGTATCAATTATGTACTCCTTGCTGGCATCTGGGATCTCCTTCCACTTGTCTGTAATGTTGTGCTGAAATACTTGTTGGCACAACTCATCCATCCTAGAGATGATAGCTTTTCCATCATCATTCATGTATCAATGGCCAGAGGCCTTATCTATGAGATACGAGTAACCTGCAAGATTTTGCAAACGGGTACTTTTAGGACATCAATACAAATGTGTCAAACACAATCTGAATTGATAAGTGCTACTGCGAAAATCCTCATGTGAAAATACATACCTGGAGGAGTGGGTTTTCGTGTACTTCTTGTCGGCCCTGGGAGTGATCGATGGGGTGCGTGAAGGAGTGGGAGTGATCAGTGGGGTGCTTGAAGGAGTGGGAGCAGTAGACATCTGCCCTCCACCGCCAGTGAAAGACGGTATTAACTCCCTGGTGGCAATGCGAGTGGGGGAGACTGCATCCGCGTCACCACAACAGGAGCTACCTCCTCCTCGACCACGTGACTCTGAAGCAAAGCGAGACCTGCGACAGTGTCTATTGGAGATCGACGCATCGGACCATCTAGAGTTTGCCGATCGTGCTGAGGTGGAACGGGAAAGCTGTGCATTGGCTCTATCTCTGACCCGTGCTAGCTGCTCTGGTGAGAAACACGCTAGCATCGTGTCGATGTCGTCATCTGTAAAATCCCGGCTCATCCTGCCATCCGTGCCCAAATCCTAAACCTGTACGTACAAGGAAAAATAAGTCAATCTGATAATGAATTGTAAGACATAATAAAACTAAGACTTAATTTGCAAGACTTCATTTTAAAATAATAATAAAAATTAGATAATAAAAAATACGATATAACTCCAAAAACATACAAACTGTCCTAACCGATTTGCAAAAAGTGGACATGATGTAGTGGGAGGAACGTTTTGATCGAGTCACTTTTGTTTAGGGTTCCACAATCTCATCTTGACATACCTCAGTATACACCGAAAGGTCTATACAAAATTCTCCACAAGTATATTAGTTGCGATTTGTAGTATAGATTGTAATTTCTTGGGATTGCATCCACATGAGAAGTCCCACTCTTCTTCAGTAACTGTTTCTCCATCTTGAGATGCTTTGGTTAGGGCCTCATGTAGCCATCTAGTGGACATGAGTAGAGACATCTCCTCTAAGCCCTTCAGATATTGAATGGGCTATTGCCGCGTACTCCGTCAAAAGTCAGATCTTGCAAACTCTCGCTCAGCGCGAGCATCCTCATTCCATTGCAGCCACTTCTCCATCGTAGTGCTATGCAGCATACAAAATCAGTTCACCTTGGACTCTATGGATGCGTCCATCTTCTTCTCTATTCCATTTCCCACTAGGACATCTCCATTCAGACGATCATCCTCCTTAAGTGACCACATCAAGCCTTTATCCCGGTCCACAGTGGACAACCACTCAGAAATCTACACCAAGGCCTTCGACACTAACCAACCTTCAGCCATGCTACCCTCAGGACGAGCCCATTGTCACACAAATCCCTTTAAGGTCTTCATGAACCGTTCAAGGAAAAACATCCATCGAGTATGGACTGGACCTGCAACCTGCAATTCATCTACAATATGCACTAGAAGATGGGTTTGTATCGTGAGCATACTAGTGGGAAGATACTTCTCCGAAAGACAAGCAGTCTCTACTGCCATGCATTTCGCGGATTCAATCTATGATGTGTGAATCTCTTTTTGGGAGACAAACTGAACCAACTCGGACAATTTGTAAATGGCTGTCCGTACCTCCCATATCAGAGACCCCGCGATTGCGATCGGAAATACAAACTGTGAAAACCATGATCTTAACATTGTGTATAAACAAACGGAGATTCTGAAATCTAATATGCATAATCATGCCATACGCAGCCTCATACCGTACATGCCTGACACATCTTATGCCAATCATGGGATTTGAGTCCTGTCAGTTGGTCATCCTTTGTGAATGCTGTCTTGAGAGAACGCATTAGGCCAGTCAGCATGCGAAAGGACTTGATGTTTTCCTTTACTCGTTGCACTTCATTGCCAGACAAAACCCAAGGAGCATGCGGCAATCGCACTCGACTGTCGACGCCACTCACAGGCCAATATGGTTCCATCTTTCCCACTGCTTTCAAATCCATCCTCGCTCCTAGTGTGTATCGCTGCCCAGTGAGGTGGTCCCATAGCAAGCTACCTACATTCTTAAAAATGTACATGGGATCTAAAAGGTGGTTAATCTTCAGTTTTTTCCAATAAGTTAGCTCATAGAAATTTGAGAAGCATCGCATTCCACTGGGAAGCGAGTCTTGGTCCACCATCCTGTGATCAAACCAGCTCAGTGCGTTCATTCTCGCAGGAGGGTGACCAAGTAATCCTTCTCTCATGACATGTCCCTCTGGCAAAAAAGCTCGATGTCCCTCAAATACCATCTTCTTCATAGATTTTGACATACGAGAATCCAACCTTGGTCAACACAGAGGACATGCATGGTAACCTGATGTGACTAGCCCTACAAAACACACATGTACAATGAGGCATGTCATAATACCAACATCGCTCAAAGAAAACTAGCAAAATAAGAAAACACACTTTACCAGAGCATTCTCCATAACCTGGAAAGTCATGCATGGTCCACATAAGAATTGCCCTTATAGTTGCGGATTGCCTACCAATATGTTTGCTCATATCCTCCACTACAATTCCCTCCCACAACTCCTTTAGCTCATCAATCAGTGGAGAGAGGTAGACATCCATATTCTTGACTTTGTATCGTCCAGGCACAAGCAAGCTGAGCAAAAGGTGTCCTTTCTTGGTGGAAAGCCATGGTGGTATATTGTAGTTAACAAGGACCACGGGCCATACACTATAGGAGGTGGAACGTAAACCAAAAGGATTTATCCCATCCATGGCAAGACTGAATCGTAGATTCCTCGCCTCCTTTGCAAAGTCAGGGAAAGTCTCGTCAATGTGATGCCATGCTTCTGAGTCAGATGGTGTACGTTATACACCATCAGTGGATCGATTTTCCGCATGCCATGTAGTCAAATTTGCAAAAATCTTGGTTCGAAAAATGTGACGAATACACGGTATTAGCGGAAAGTGCCTCAAAACCTTCTGCGGAACAGTCTGTCCTTGCAAGTCATTTCAATACCTGTCCGCACCGCACTTGGGACATGTGGCCAACAATTCAAACTCTCCCCGGAAGAGAACACAATCATTGGGGCAAGCATGAATGCAATTATAATCCATGCCTAGCTTTCGCAACACTTGTCTTGCATTGTCACGAGACTCAGGCATCGTGTTTTGGATAGGCAAAATATAAGATTTCAATGTTCTACAAATTGCAATGAAGCACGTTATTAGAGTGCTATATAGCACATTTTAATGGCTTTCAATAAAGAATCATACACATCATAATATACCTGAATAGCTCTGTCACACTCGCATCGCTCCATCCATACTTTGTTTGTATGCTCAACAATGCAAGAAGTGTCTTCAAACGGGATACCCGACTCCCATCATACAATGGAATGGCAGCCTCTGAAATTAAAGGATCTTGGGATTTCGAGTGTGTCGGAAGCAATGATTCGATCATGTCCTCTAACTTGGGCTCCAAAAAAGCAAGAGGATCGTCCATGTCTCCAGCATTCTCACCCATAGAAGGGGGTTGAGAGTTATCACCTTCTATGAGACAATTAGTTATCTCGAGTGGCATTTTTTTAGAGCATGGATGAACCCGTCTTACTGGACGCAAGAGATCTGCGGAGGGCAATGTATTGACATGGCCCTGACCCTGTAAAGGACGTTAAGGAGCTAACTTCTAAGATAACCCCAAACTGTTATACTTAAATCAAGTACATGTCATATAGTAATGAGAGAGAACTTACCGCAATCTCGTAAATCAATACTGCTTGGTCGATTATCTCAACTCGAAACTCTCCATACTGTTGCACATGCTCTATGGACAAACGACGTTTCCGACGAATGGCCAATTTGCATTGCGTGCATGGACAGGGGACACGTTGATTGAGCCAAGCCTCACGATCACCACCATGTTGGTCGTGAGTGCTAGACATCTTGACTGCGATGTAATGGAATGATAATCTAATAACGATTCTATATTGTATATTGGGACCACTCCACTACATATATTTCAGGTCTTTTTTTTTAAATTTTCTTACCTATCTCTTTGAGTTCGGCTCTAAACTTATCTATCTTTGAGGTCGGCTCTAAACTTATCTATCTTTGAGGTCAGCTCTAAACTATGCTCACACACATACATTTTCGTACCTACATTGCAAAGAATAAAAACCAACACAAGAAAAATTTTGAGAACACTCGCTTCCATTTCTCTCTCTTTCAATACTTCCTAACCTACGTTGCAAAGCAACACAAAGATCGAAGACAAACCAACACTTTCTAACCTACATTGCAAAGCAAAACAAAGATTGTAAAGAAACCAAAACAGGGCATACCGTTGTGCTCTCTTCTTCCTCCACGACCTCTTCGTGTGGGCGACGCTCCTCTCCTCGCGTGCGGTTGCGGCTTGCTTCCTTGATCACCTCCCTTGCTCACCTTTCTTGCTCACCTCCCTCTCTTGCTCACAATCCTTTCTTTCTCTCTCCCTTCGTGCACTCAAATGATACAAACGTTCGGGTTTCGACGAAATTTTGCCGTAGTAAGTCGTCGGTATTAGCGTCGGTATCTGCAAATACCGACATTTTTAAAGACGTAGATACCGATGCTAATACCGACGCCGAAAAAAAAATGTCACAACTTAGCGTCGCTATATGTGTGTACCCTTGTAGTGTACTGTACATTGAAACACTCAAACTAGTTGGCCCATATAAAATAAAGATACGACAAATCCTAAACACGTCATCACCTTTGGACTACATCCCCTCAAGAATTCCCACTTCTCCATTGAGATCTCCACCCCTTCGCAAGACATTGTGGTCAAAGCTCCATGTAACCATCGCGTTGACATGAATTGCGGCATCTCCTCCATGCCCTCGGGATATCGAATAGGTTGATGTCGTGTACTACATTGAAATTCAGATCGCGCTTCCTCTCGATGTTGCCTAGCGATCTAGTACTTGGCGAGCCATGTCTCCATAGAGGCATGGTGCAACATACAAAAGCGATTCACCTTCTCCTCCATTTCAGCATCCATTTTTTTTTCTACCCCATTTCCAACCACCACATCTCCGGTCAGTCTATCATCGCCCTTCAATGACCATAGCATTTTGTTGTCTGGATCCACCGTTGGTAGCCATTGTGAAATATGCAGTAGCGCCTCAGACACCAACCAACCTTCAGCCATGCTACCTTTTGGCCACGCTCGTTGTCGCACGAAGCCTTTCAGGATTTTCATGAAGCGCTCCAAGAAGAACATCCATCTTGTATGGACAGGTCCAGCAATCTCTACTTCATCTATAAGATGCACAAGAAGGTGGATTTGTATCGTGAGCATGCTGGTAGGTAGGTATTTCTCAAAGAGACAGACTGTCTCCACTGCTCCCCATCTCGTGGATTCAATAGAGGACATCTTAATCTTCTTCTATGAGATCCATTGCACCGAAGTCGACAACCTATAAGTGGCCCCATGTATCTCTGGAGTAAGGCATCCTGCGATCGTGATCGGTAGTACAAACTACCACAAATGAGAAAGCATTATGAACAATGGCTACACTCCAAATAGCAAAATTTGCATGCCAATTACAATCCATTCGTAGTACAAACCTGATATATCTAATGTCAATCATGGGATTTTAGTCATGGGATTCACAATGCGCTCTTCTTTAGTGGACAAAACCCAAGGAGCACGAGGTAGCTACACGCGACCGTTAGCACTCGACTGCGGCCAAAGCTCCTCCATCTTGCCTACCTCCTTCAAATCCATTCATGCCCCCATACTATCTCTCTTTCCTGTGATGTGGTTCCATAGCAAGCTACCCACATTCTTGAAAATGTGCATGGGATCCAACACGTGGTTGATCTGTAAGTGGGTCCAATATGGCAACTTGTAGAAAACTGAGAACCGTCACATTCCGTTTGGATGTAACTTCGCGTGGACCATTTTTAGCTCGTACTAGCTTGCGGCATTCATACGTATTGGAGGTCGTCCAAGAAAATATTCCCTGAGTTCATGACCCTCTGGCAAGAAAGTGGCGTGTCCTTGATATGCCATCTAATTCTTCATGGTTCATGACTTTCGGGAGTCTAAGTGAGGCCCACACAATGGACATGCATGATAACCTGAGGTAATCAGACACCTCTATCTAGTGAATACAAACTTGAACGATATAAAATATAGATATTACCAACAAGAATGGAAGCCTATTTATCTAAGCACTCTTCAAATCGCAAAAAGTCATGCATCGTCTAGATGAGAATGGCTCGAATATTAGCGGACCGTCGACCATCGCGCTTGCTTATATCTTGCATGGTGACCCCCTCCTGCCACAAAATCTTAAGCTCATCGACTAATGGACGAAGATACACATCCATATTTTTGACTTTGTAGCGGTCCAGGACGAGTAAGCTAAGGATGAGATGCCCTTTCTTTGTAGAAAGCCATGGAGGGATATTATAGTTGACAAGGACTATAGGCCACACACTGTAAGAAGTTGAGCACAGCCCGAATGGGTTCACGCCATTCATTGCAAGACCGAGCCGAAGATTTCTTCGATCTCAAGCAAAGCCTGGGAAGGTAGAGTCAATGTGGCTCCATGCATGTGAATCCACTGATATTCATTCAACTCGATTTGTGGACCTATTTTGTGCATGCCACTTTGTCAAGCTCGCCATGCCGGACGTATGGAATATGTGGTTTATACGGGGGATAAGCAGAAAGTGTTTGAGAACTTTTTGAGGGATGGTTTGCCCTTGCAAGTCTTGTCGATACTTGTGAGCACCACACTTTGGACATGTCTCCATAGTCTCGTATTCTCCTCGAAACACTATGCAATCGTTGATACATGCATGGATTCTGTTGTAGTCCATGCCAAGCTTTTGTAAAACATATCGTGCATCATCACGAGACTTAGGCATAGTATTTGCATGTGGTAATATATGATATTTCAATAACCTGAAAAAAATCATAAAATACCTTGAAAAAGCATAAAATTTTTTAATAATAGTACTGAAAAGAAATCAATGAAGTGTACGTACAAGGTACCTAAACAACTCTGTAACAGTTGCGTCGCTCCACTCGTATTTTGCTTGCACACTTAGAAGTGCAAGCAGTGTCTTTAGGCGAGATACTCGGCACCCATCATATAATGGTATGGATGCTTCCTCTCTAAGCGGATCAGAAGTCTCAACATCCATGGAAATCAATGCATCGATCATTGCCTCCATCTCAAGCTCCACGATGGTAGGTAGGTTTGGAAGGCTGCCTATCTCCTCTGGTATTGACGGTATAGATTGGGTAGTGCCTTCCAAGTGGTGGATTGGCTAATGCACTCCATCCATCGCACGCCCACAAACTCTTCTAATTGGCCGCAAAGGGTGCACTCCTCCTTGGGACGAGACGTCACCTCCCTGGATAGAAAATTTGCTAGCCATATCCAATCTTCTTGTATATTGTATTCAATCAGCTTACAAGTATAATGCATAATTGATATTAACTTTTCTTACTGTTTGCTGAAAATCCGCAATCGCCTGATCAATGATCTCAGATTCAAACTCGCCGAAGCGTCATACGTGTTCTATAGACAATCGACATTTTTGTCTAATTTCCAGCTTGCATTGAGAGCAAGGACATGGGACACGCTAATTAAGATATGCCTTGTGATTTTGAACAACAAGACCATCGTTTTCCATTTTGTCTACGTTACAACAAACAATTTGTTTTTGTTATCATTCTCTTTTTCATTCTTAAAAGAGAGAGAGATGGAAGAAAAGGAGAACAATTTAAGAAAGAAAAAAAGAATGATAACAAAAACAAATTGTTTGTCGTAACGTAGACAAAATTGAAAACGATGAAGGTCTTGTTGTTCAAGATGGCGAGGCGTATGACTACAACCACGACCACAACCACGACCATGACCATGACCATGACCATGACTATGACTACGACTACGATGACCACGACCATGACTATGACTATGACTTCGACCACGACCACAACCACAACCATGACGATGACCATGACCACGACCAGGACTACGACTATGACTACGACGACCATGATCACAACTACGACCATGACCATGACCATGACCGTGACCACAACCACGATCATGACCACGACCACAATTACTATGACTATGACTACCACTACGACTATGACCACGACCACGACCATGACCACGACCACGACCACGACCATGACCGCGACTACGACTTTGACTACTTATATAGAGAGAAAGAGAGGGACAAGAGTTAGGGAGAGAGTAAAGTTAGAGAAGAAGAGGAGAGAAGTGAGAGAGGTAGAAATAGAAAGAGAGATAGAGAGATAAAAGAGATAGGGGGAGAGAGAAGGATTTAGGGAGAGTATAGGAAGAGAGAAAGAGGGAAGATTGAGGGAGAGAGAAGAGTTGAGAGAAGAGATAGGAGAAAGAGAGAGAAATCTGACTAGAGCATTTGACACCCATAGCCAACACACCGTGGAGAACACAAGCACAAATTAACATTGACTTATGGCAAGAAAATCCACCACAAAACAATAGTTATAATACTCGAGGTAGGATTTCAAAGTCTTACTGATTTTAATCGGTCATGGATGCCATACTATGGGTAGGTTGCACTCACTAAGAATAGAATTGTCTTTTCTACCTCATCTTCTCTCCATCATCATCAATAGAATTCCCCTTTACCATTTACAACTCACCCACCTTCTCTCCACACTATTGCACACTACAATCTCTATGAGGGCATGAGATTGGGATCTCCACAGATACAAAAGCATGATCACTAGCCTGATGGTTGCATATATACTACTACTACTCATGGAAGAAACCTTAAAATAGTTATTATGCTTAAATATATGCTTGTTAGAGCAGAAATTTGTTCCTAAGACTATTCTAAGGATGAAAGAGGGTTAATGATAAAAGAGTATCCTTCCTTGCAAGTGATATTATATTATATTTTTAATTAAAATTGATAGTTGAAGATGAGTTTCCTAAGAGATCTTGTGGTAATGAACATAAGGGACAATCTAGAAGTTATGTAGAAAAAACCCTTTACTACCTAGGCTACTCATCACCTAATGTACTACCAGGACTAGTAACTTGAAATAATGTAAGATAAATAAAGTACAATGATATACTTGGGATGGAATTGTTTATCTTTACTACTAGCTATTATTGTACTTAACATAACAAGGGTAAGTTATTGTGGATCACATCTTCTTTTGCGAAGCATATGAATGATGCTGTTTTAGTTTTTTGTATTTGTCTTTTTATGAAGAGATTGATTTTTATGAAATATCCAAAGTTATTTTTGGATTTACGTTATGAAAAATGAATTTTTTTCTAACTGATAGGCTGATTGCCTTCATTGTATACTTCTACAAAAGTTATTGTGCCTTCATAGGTGGATATTTGGTTATACACTAAACCTCCACCAAGGTTAGTGGCTAGATCCCTTCACCAAGGGGATAGTTTTGAGTGTGGTGGAGGCTAGGACAAGCTCCATGTATGAGAGGTCTCTTTATAGGAAGGACATTATGCTAGGAGGTGCAAGTGTGCTAGGGTTCTCTAGCCATATATCCCTTAGGTTTGGGTTGGCCTAACCCCTATGAGCCTAGGATGAACTTATTGTAAGGTCTTATTTCATTTTCTCTCTTTCTCTCCCTCTCTCGTTTCCTCTCCCTCCCTCATCCTCACCCTCACCCTCTCTTTCTCTCTTTTCCTATTAGGTTTAATGATCTTTCTCTCTTTTTCTCTCTCCTTTCCCTCTCTCATTTCCTTTTCTCTCTTCCTCTCCCTCCCTCACCCTCACCCTCACCCTCACCCTCACCCTCTCTTTCTCTCTTTCCCTATTATGTTTAACATCTTTTCTCTCTTTTTCTCTCTCCTCTTCTTCTCTCATTTTTTCTCTCTCCTCTCCCTCTCTCATTTCTTCTCCCTCCCTCACCCTCACCCTCACCCTCACCCTCTCTTCCTCTCTTTTCCTATTATGTATAACATCTTTTCTCTCTTTTTCTATGTCTTCTCATTCTCTCATTTTTTTCTCTCTCGTCTACCTCTCTCATTTCCTTTTGCTCTCTTCCTCTCCGTCTCTCATTTCTTCTCTCTCCCTCAACCTCTCCCTCTCTTTCTCTCTTCCCCTATTATGTTTAATTTTTTTCTCTCTTTTTCTCTCTCCTCTCCCTCTCTCATTTCTTTTTCTCTCTTCCTCTCCCTCTCTCATTTCCCCTCCCTCCCTCTCCCTCTCCCTCTCTCTCTCTCTCATTTCCTCTCCCTCTCTCAATACACAGGAATTATACCAAAAATAAGTAAAAGAGAGAGAGAAAACTCCCTCTCCCTCTCTCATTTTCTCTCCCTCCCCCTCTCCCTATCCCTCTCTTTCTCTCTCTCTCCCTCCCTCTTCCTCTCTCATTTCCTCTCCCTCCCTCTCCCTCTCCCTCTCTTTCTCTCTCATTTCCTCTCCCTTTCTCAATACACATGGATTATACCAAAAACAAGTAAAAGAGAGAGAAAACTCCCTCTCCTTCTTTTATTTTCTCTCCCTCCCCCTCTCCCTCTCCCTCTCCGTCTCTTTCTCTCTCCCTCCCTCTCCCATTTCCTCCCTCTCCCTCTCCCTCTCTTTCTCTCTCATTTCCTCTCCCTCTCTCAATACACAGGAATTATACGAAAAGCAAGTAAAAGAGAGAGAGAGAAAAGAAAAAAACAAAGCAAGAATGGACAATGCACTCATCGTAAAGACTCGAACAAGGGTTTGGTGGCTCCTGTTCGCGACGGCGGCTCCTCTTCGCCCTCAGTACACCTCGTCCTCTTCTTCGCGAACGGTGGCGCCGGTGGCAGTGACAGTGAGAAGCCTTCTTTCTCTCTCTCTCCCTCTCAACAAGATGGTCGCTCTCCCTTTCTCTCTCCCTCTCGCTCTCTCTTTCGTGAATGCATGAAAATTGACGTGCTCGAGTTTCGGCCTGCGTTTTTTTTCTCTAGGTACCGCGATGCTACTATTTGTCGTCGCTAATGCGTGTCGCTATAGCCTCATATCCTTGTAGTGTATCACCAACTCTCTCTCACGTGTGATCATCAACCTCTCTGGAAACCTCGTACCTATTGTGGAAGTACATTGTAGTCAACTACCCCATAGCACGAGTTGTGAGGATGCCTCTTTAAAGATGATAACCTTATGCTATGAAGCCAAGGCTAGCCTAAGGCTTAGGAAAATATTTTGATTTCCCTCCCCCTCCCTTGCCAATGGGGGAGAGAGAGAGAGAGAGAGAGAGAGAGAGAGAGAGAGAGAGAAAGAAGAGAATAGGAGGAGAAGAGAAGAAAAGGAGGAATGGATAGGTGGAGAAGAAGTCTAGAAGAGAAGGAGAAGAAGAGAAGAGAAGGAGGAGAAGAGGAAGAGGGGAGAGAAGAGGTGGTGAAGAAGAGAAGAGGAGAGGAGAGGAGAGGAAAAAGAGAAGAGAAGGAGAGGGGAAGAGAGAATGAAGAGAAGTGAAGAGGTGGAAAAGAAAAAAAGAGAGGAGGAGAAGAGGAACATAAGAATACAAGAGAATAGGGGAGGAGTAGAGAAGAAGAAAGAAAGGAGTAGTTGAAGAGAAGGGGAGAAAAGAGATAAAGAGAGTGAAGAAAGAGATGGAGTGATATGAAGAAGAGCAACAGGACATCATCATAAACAAACGAGGGGAGCACCATTCCAACTTATGAAGGACTTGTCTACCTTTTGTGCTTTTTATACTTACGACACAAGTCCTTCCTCTCCCTAAAATGTCTTGGTCTCGCAGGAGTCACCAAAACATTTAGACTCCCTGATCAAGATTGAAGCTAGTGCTACAAACTTCTTCTCGTGATGGCTCCAAAGAGATTGTACTGGGGAGTGGGAAGTGTGGAAGCTATCAATACAGTCACAAACATGATCGAAATGCCATCACTCGCAACAAAATACTAGGCTCCTTTTTAAATTAATGTTCACTTAATACACAATTGGGAACATAAATAAAGAAGTTTCAATATTTGATAAAGAAATTATAGCTTAATTGAAAGTCAATAGAAAATAAATGCTAGAACAAGTAAAGGTTTGAAATTAGAGTTTTCAAAGGGTAGGGTCAATTGCATAACATCAAAACACATTAAATAAATTCCCTCCAATTTCATATGCATTAATATAATTTCATTTAGTTAGAAAAAGAGGAAATTGCATTAAGAATATTTCTTTTAGAATGTATAAATTATGTAAATGTTAGGACAAGTAAAAATTTTTGCATTAGGAACATTCTTTTAGCATTTATAAAGTATGTAAAGGTAAAGAAAGTTGAAAAATAATCAAATATATATTTTTTGTATTTCGAAACTACATAAATCTAAAGAATAAACTCATTCATATTTATAAGTCATATAATCATAAGAAAATAGCTTTTCTTGATATTTATAATTCATTTAAAGTGGGTTAGAATAATTAAAGTAGATGATTAAAAAATATTAATGAAGAGTAATTTTTTAAAAAGTAAATTTCACTATATTAATAATTAAGTTGAAATTATGCCATATATAGCTCATTGAAAATTATTAAATCAAATATGTAACTATTTTTAACTTAGGATATTCAAACCGATTCACTTTACCAATATTACAAAATGAACTACAAGTCTTAGATTATGAGATAACAAAAAAATGATGGTATAGTTATCATTGCGAAGAATAAAAGCCTAAGAATTCATAAGAAAAATGCTTGCATTGTTGACTTGTTGAGATGTAGAGAGAGAAGATATGTAGAGACGCGAGAGGGAGAGATGAGACACACCATGTACACTCCCAAAGACTATATCATATTGATTACAATCTACATATATATAGGGGAAACCTAGTTTAGATAGGATACACTATATAGCTCTAACACCCCCACTCAAACAAAGGTCTCTAGCTGTGAATCAAGAACCTGAGCTCCTATATAAAAAATGTACAAACATTATAAAAAATGATTATTCTTGTGTGCATGTAAAGTGAATGCGTGCATGTGAAGTGAAACTGAATATGTATATACAAAGATGACTGAAGTCTAAGAGCGTGTGCGCATATGTGAAGTGTATGGTGCCTACAAGGAGTATGTACAATGGCACTACAATGTCATAGTAGATTAATTCTCAAAGATTGAAGTTGAGACAACTCCAAGTTCTAAGCAGCGTGGCAAAGTGATGCGTGCTTCATTGAGTCCTTTGGTGAGTATAACTGCAATCACCTAATCACTTGGACAATGTTCAATATCATGATCGTGCGTTTGTTTACTTCATATCGAACATAATGATAATGCACTATAATATGTTTAGACATGTTATGTTGAACATAGTCTTTAGCAAGACTAATAACACTTTGATTATCACATCAAAGTGGTGTGTTGGAGAGAAGAGGATGGCCAATATATCTAATAGAACTTGCCAAAGCCATACTAATTCTTAAGCCGCTAAAGATGCAGCTACATATTCATCCTCTATGTAGTGGAAATAGCAACATAACCTTGTTTCTTGCCAGTCCAAGAAATAAGACAATCATTGAGATGAAGAAACAATTTCCACATGTAGAGTGCATAGATAAGTGATATCTTGCCCAATGAGCATCTATATAACTAAAATTTGAAATAAATGTAGAGAATCAGAGATTTGTTGGCGCCAATAAACTAACCCAAAATCTTTAGTGGCTTCCAATACTTCAAAACTCATTTAGCTATACTCCAATGCTTAAGACATGGAGCAAGTGAGGAAGGTCATTCATAGCCATATGTTGTTTTCCATAAGGAGAAGATGCATAAGTAGCCTAAGTAGAGAGTTGATGTATGCAAGGTGATATTTTAGGAGGAGTCTCTTGCTCCTATATAGCTAGCTAGATAGCCTACAATAGATTCTCTAGTGGGTCATGATAATGATGTTAGACAGGATGTACATGTCCCATGGTCTCTGTCTATTAGAGATTAAATAGTAGCCTAATCGGTTTGTACTCTCCATGGACTTCTCTAACATCTCCAATGAGTATTGCCTATTCACTAACCAAACTCTATGTGGATTGTCAATTACCTTAATGCCAAGAAAGTATCTTAATAAACCAAGGTCCTTAATGTCAAATTCCTTGTGCAGCCCATGCTTTACTTCAACAATCTCTCTCTCAAGACTATGTTTTATGATGAGATCATCAATGTAGATGACCATGATAAACATTCCATTCTCTAGATGTCTTACATAAATTGAATAATTAGACATTCTTTGTTGAAATCCCATGCTACATACAAACTTCTTGATCTTCTTACACCAAGATTTAAATGCTTGATTCAATGTATACAATTCCTTCCTTAACTTACACACAATGCAAATATTTTGTGTGTATATACCCTTCTCGCTAGTCCACAGATATTTCCTTTTTCAATGTATCATTTAAGAAAGCATTCTTCACATCCATTTGGTATAATTCTAGCCATAAATAGAAGCTAGTGTAATTGTAGATCTCATTGTAGTCATCTTAGCCCACTAGACTAAATGTCTCGTCATAGTCCAAACCATATGTTTGTGCATAACCAATCGCAACCAACCTTGCTTTATATCTTTTGTAGTTGACTTTATACACCCACTTGCAGCTAATTTCCTTCTTGCCATAATGAAACTCAACTAGATGCCATGTCTTATTCTTTATCAATACATCCATAGCATTCTTCCAAATACCTCTTCAAAGCAAATAGACTCTACATGCTAAACACTAGATACCCTACTTTATCTAATCTCCACAAATGAGGTGCATTAGGTGGTGTCTCAATCATTGTTACAGGTGCTATAACATACTTTCCTTAGTTCTTTATCTTTGGATTTCTAACATGTGGTATGCCAAACTCATCATCCATAGACTCATCCTTAGAACTTTCACCCATAAGCTTCTTTCCTTATGCAATTTCTACTCTGTTTTGTGCACTCCTCAACTTGTCATTGCATGGACCATAACTACCACTACTTTTTTCATGATCTTGAGGTGTAGACATATCCTTAGTATATTGATTTCTTTGACCATTATTTTTTGTAATTTTCTTTCCATAAACATAATCATAACTACCCTCATATCCATCTATCTCAACTATAGCTTTCCATCTATAACAAGACTCATTTTCACTAAATTTTCTTATCCTTACTTATATAGACCTCTTTATTGATAGGATCATAGTAGTTGTAATCCTTCTTCTCATTTGGATACCCTAGAAAAATGCATTTAACAACCTTTAGTTCCATCTATTTCTTCAAACCATCAGGGACATGAACGTAACATAC
This sequence comes from Lygodium microphyllum, assembly GCF_053477565.2. Classification (NCBI taxonomy): domain Eukaryota; kingdom Viridiplantae; phylum Streptophyta; class Polypodiopsida; order Schizaeales; family Lygodiaceae; genus Lygodium; species Lygodium microphyllum. The sequence continues at coordinate 18,445,724 of NW_028229514.1, read as the reverse complement.
ATAACCAAACACCCTAAGTTATGCAACTTTAGGTGACCTTCTATACATCTTCTCATATGGAGACATGTGATGAGTCAAAGTTGTAGGTGTCCTATTCATGATATAGATTTTATTATGTACTACCTCAGCCTAATAAGTTAAGGAAAGATGCATCTAATTCATCATTTCCCTTGTTACTTCTTCAATAATCATATTCTTCCTTTTACCCACACTATGTTGTTCTGGTATACACCTGCATGCAACCTGTCTTTTGATTCCATGGTCTTTCAAATATTAAGAGAACTCATTTATGGCTTTAAACTCTAATAAATTTTTAAATGCTTCACTGTTATGTTGCAAAAAGTACACCCATGTTATCGTGTTGAAATTATCAACGCAAGTGATATAGAACTTGCATTTTCCACTCAAGGAAACATTCTGACATGGACCCCAAATGTGCGAGTGCACTGTTTCCAAAGGATAACTACTCATTCTCCCCCTCTTCAAAAGTGAGAGTTTGGTCTACTTGCCAAATTGATAAGCCTAACATACATGATCATAATTTACATAACCAAACTGTGGAAGCCCATGAGCAACCTGTCTAGATTGCATCTATTTAAGACTTTGCAAATTCACATTTTTGATTATTCTATGCAATAGTTGACATCTTTATCTTGTCCATGCCCAACCTCAACATAGATAGAATATGTAGGATGGGGGTTCTTGTATCCAAAGCAAATAACCTATCTTTCTTTTGATCACAAGCTATGAGTTTGCTAGCTTTTCCATTTTTGAATTTCTCAATGAAGCAACCATACTTATTAAACCTTATTTGCAACCCTTAATAAACCATTTGACCAATTGAAGCCAAGTTTTTTGTGATATTAGGTACATATAAAACATCCCCAAGTCTATTTTATTTCCCATCTCGAGTCACCAAGAGAACATTGCCAATATGCATTAACTTATATAATGTGTCATCTCTTATAGCCACATACTCTTCAATTTTTTGCATTTTCTGAAAGGAATGAGCAATGAAGTGGAAGCAAGAGCTATGATGGAAGGAGTAAGAGAGAGAGAGAGAGAGAGAGAGAGAGAGAGAGAGAGAGAGAGAGAGAGAGAGAGAGAGAGAGAGTATGGGAACTCCAATAGTCACAATGTGTGACCGTGGCCTTTCCTTTATTCAAATGTCACTAAAAGAATAAATAATAAAATGGCAGTGATGGGCATTTTTCCACCTACAATGTACAAGTGTGTGGGTAACTAATACACAGTGTAGTTATTGTCTGTGTAACTAACATACATGTGGCTAGGCACAAGCACATTTACCCCTAACAACCTCCCACTTAAAGGTGAATGTGCCCTTAATGAGGGGCGAACAAGAAAAAATAGCAAAATATAAATGCACATAAGTATAATAAGATAAGGAAATATGTCATCTCATCCAACGCCCATCGAATGCCCATCGACTTTCTAAGGAAGGCATGACGCTCCACTAAGAGACCCTTAGTGAGTCGATATGTAGGATTTTGGTCCGTTGAAGCTCAATGGACTTGTCCTTATAAATAACCTCTCAAATAAAGTAGTAATGCACCTCAATGTTCTTGGTTTTTGCATGGAAGACTGGATTCTGGACCAAGTGAATAACACTCATGCAATCCGAATGCGATGTGGGGATCTCATTAGTAATGCCAATGTCTATCACCAATCAACCTGACTAGAGAGCCTCCTTGCAAGCCTCATTGAGGCTGCAATATACTAGGTGTCATGCAATCTTTAGTCTATGGTGTGAAAAGGCAAAAAGTTGAGTGCCTTAGAGGTAGGCACGACTTATCTCTGTTGAGTCATATGACATGATCATGCAACACTTGGGTCTTCAAAAGTCTTGATATGCACTATGATAAGTATTATGGTATATGACATGAGATAGAGAGTACAAAGTCACCTAAGTGACTCACTAATCATTTGATCAACAAGAATGAGAAAAGTGTGAAGAAAAGGAGGCTATTTTCATAAAAATCTGGTGTAAATAGACTGAGGGGTTGGCTGCTTCGATTGACATTTGGATAGAGGAAAGGAGCTCATGCAAAGCAAGTGTGAGACATGGAGAAAGAGCCCTCACAAGTGGGAAAGGAAGAGGATACATGGAGCATGCTTTTGGAGAGGGGAAGAGAGTTTTTCTGTAGATTGAAATGGATTGTTTTGAATAGACAAAATAGTGATAAAAGCAACCATAACACTTCAGGGTTCAATTTTTAAGCTTTGGAAGAGTTCTATCACTTAAATTTGGGCCCCATACCTTAGGGAAACCATCTCTAACCATCAAAGATAAGTTTAAATACATGAAAGCTCTTATTCAAGATTGTTATAATCCATTATTGGTTGTCTAAAATAGGGTACATGTACTACATGATGCACTACATGTGCCTTCTATTGCTAAGAATTTATTGTCGGTTGGATAGATGGCACAATAAAATTTGCAAGAATCTATTGTCGGTTGGATAGATGATTTGTGCTGATACACATGGCTATACATTCTAAAGTACAAGGATGAGGTGCTTGATGTCTTTAAGAAAATGGATTTATTAATTGAAATGCAGGTCAAATGGTTCATTGGAAATGTATAAAGCGCGGTTGGTTGCAAAGGGATATGCACAATAGTACGGCCTAGATTATGAGGAGACTTTTAGATTGGTTGCCAAGGTGGTCATAGTGAGAATAGTCATTGCATTAGCGGCTTCTAAGGGCTAGAAATGATGGTAGATGGATGTCAAAAATGCATCCTTGAATGATGACTTGCTTGAAGAGGTATATATAGAGTAGCCTGAGGGTTTTGTACACAACTTGAGGTTTATATGGAGCAGCCTGAGGGTCATGCAAATCACAGCCTGTTTACGAAGAAGACAGAGCATGGTTATGTTTTTCTGGTGATTTATGTCGATAATTTTATCATCCTTGGAGATGATGATCATGGGATTGCTAAAATTAAAGCAATGTTATAGATTGAATTCAAAGTCAAGGATCTTGGTCTTCTCGTGATTGAGGTTGTGTCTACACCTTAAGGTATATGGCTATTGAAAAAACAATATGCTCATGATATGTTGCTGAAATATAGCATGATGGAGTGTAAAGCCATGGAAACACCATTGGATTAGAATGTCAAACTTGCAGTTGATGTTGGGATCAAGATTGAGAATGTCACTATGTACAGATAGATGGTGAAACACCATATTGGGGAATATGGGAAATTCCCATAAGTTTGGGACACGTGGTCAGATCTTTGGATTTGTCATAACTTGAACACTATAACTCCAAATCGAGCACTCTATAGGTCAATGGATTCCATTTTTCAAGCACTTTCCAATGATAGGTCACATCATATGGTTTTGAAGAACTTATGTGCATGTTATCCGAGTGCCACCTTTTTAGTATTCGAAAAATGGGAATTGGGAGATTCCCAAACTCACTAATATTGTGTTGTGGGCAGTCTCATTTACCTTACTATTACTTGTCCTAACTTGAGTTATGTATTGGGATTGATTAGCTAATTTATGCAAAAACCTGGTAAGCCACACTTAGATGCAGTGAAGAGGATTATGTGGTATGTGAAGGGTATTGATGATTATGGGATGTTTTATGAGCATGGAAAATCATTTGAGTGGACAGGTTATACGGATGATGATTGGGCTAGTTGTGTCTATGATACGAGGTCAGCTAGTGGTTATGCTTTCAGTTTGGGCAACAATATGATCAGCTAGAGTAGTAAGAATCAGCCCACCATTGCTTTATCTAGTATATAGAGGCAGATTACAGGGGTGAAACCTTAGCAGCATGCGAAGTAATTTGGCTTGTGAAATTACTACATGATTTGGGTATCCAGTTAGATAGAAAAGTCACATTGCATTGTGAGAATCTTAGTAATGTGGTGTTGTGGCTAGCAGCCCTCTCTATCACACTAGATCCAAACACCTAGAGGTTCATTACAATTTCATCAAGGAAATGGTACTTGCAGGATAGATTGATCTACTTCATGTGAAGATAAAATACCAAGTAGCAGATATCTTTACCAAATCACTTGGTAAAGAGAAATTTGTTCGTTTCAAGGAGCTACTTGGAGTACAACAACTAGTCTGAGCTCAAGAAATGGAGTTTGAGAAGAGGGAGGATGAGCTTGATTCTTTTGTTGTTGAAACACCTCCATCCATTGAGATTGAGGGTGAAGACAAGAAAGAAGAGGTAGAAGATGACTTAGACGCACGTAAAAACAAGAAGAAAGAAGTAGAGCTTATAGACACTACCATTCCCTATATAAGTGTTTCTAGCTCCAATGCCATGGTATAACTCTTACAAATGTCCAAACGATCCCCCAAAAATACTTGAACAAGTTTGGAATAAGTTGGAGTGAGTAGAAGATCAATGGGACTTATCCATACCTCAGGGTCCTAACTATAATGAAAGCTTGAAGTGAAGCTCTTCTTCTTGGGCCTTACAAGTGATAAAAAATCTCCTTGAGTAATACTTTTTTGAATGGATTATATCTAGCTTTTACAATCACAAGCTCTTTTTCTTCTTGGACCTAAGCAAGTGATGAAAAAGCTCCTTATGTCGTAATACCTTTTCAAATTGATTATATCTAGCTTTTGAATCAAATGATTCCTTTTTTTTTGAAATATTGATACACAATTTTTAGACATTAGGTATAGGTGACATTGCCAAATGAATTATGCAAGAATATAGCTAGAAGGGTGGTAGGGCTGCATGCCCTGCCACCTAAAATTTTCCCCCTCTATAACCGTTGCTATTTGTGTCAGAAATTTACTCTACAACCGTCACTATTAGTGTCTCTATTAGGGTCTTTATTTTTGTCACTATTAGCATCGTTATGAGAGTCGCAAACCTGATTAAGGACACTAATAGTAATGCAAATAGCGATGCTAATAGAGATTCTAATAGCGACAAATTGTTCACATCCTTAATAGTGACACGAATAGTAATAATGGGGAAATTTTTTTCCACGAACAATTCTGTCGCTTTAAATGTTGCTATTGGATCTATATGTTGTAGTGAGAAGAGGTTAATAAAAATGAATAAGCCTCTCATTGATGTCAATTGTGCATCAACTATTGATACAACTATAAAACTTTTGACTTATTTTGTTGCAATTGGCATTCCTCCTATTGTGTTTTTGCGAGCAAACAAAATTTTAATTGCCTAGTTGGTGCAACAAATTACCAATGGGGTAGTCTTATTGAGCTTGGACACCAATTTTGACAGGTGGATGCATCTAATTTGAGAAGTGATAGAATCGATGCTCATATACTTGGATAATTCTAAATAAATCCTTCACTTGGAAGGCCAAAAAACTGTAGCCATAGAGATTTTTCAGTGGGAGATTCCTCACTCGGTTATTATACCTCGAAGCAATCATGGGAACATCTATGCTTTCTATTAGGGGTTTGTTACGTGCAAAGAACTTGTCTTAACTAATCAAATTCCCAAGCTAGTCATTGCACAATATGCAACAACAAATGGCAATCCAAAGCATCTATATTATAAGAGTAGGTGGAATAACTATACACCTATGAAGGCCAACCCCACTTTTGCATATGCTATTCAAACTAGTGATTTAGTATCCATTGATCATGGAGTTTACACCCTTTGAAATTTTGATGAGATTGTAATAGGTTATAAAAGAAGAACTAATGGATGCTTGTGCTTTCGCTAATACAATTGAAATGTTTACATTCCCACACACTTGCATGGAACTATCTGCCTTGATGAAATTGCAAGAGAAGAATGTAATTGGGCCCAACCAATCATACTATTGTTATGAGTGCAGCTCATGGCCTGATGTTCAGTCATTCCAAAATCGCTTACCAACAACTGAAGGAGATACCAGAGTTGTAGTTAAAGTATGCTACCCTCCCAAATGAAATAACGGTTAATTTAGGGTCTCTCTCATAGGCACATTTCTGAGAAGGAAACTAACCCTAGAGTGTTAATATCTTTGAGGTTATTTGCACATTCCATATTGACAGGTGAAATGTGCAATCACTATTTCTATGGTAAATCACACCTCTCATTTTGATAAGAGCATGGTGTTTTGGATTTATCTTTATGCTGCAAAAAAAATTCTTTATGGGTTGGAATTTAGCATATTTCTGACATTGTGTAATAAGGATAGGTTGATCATGGAATTTTGCATATCTCTGATATTGTGTAATAAGGACAAGTTGATCATTATGATACCCATAAGTTTGTTCTTACGTTTCCTATTACAAGCTTTGTACTTCTTTATTATTTTTACTACTTCTTGGCCTTCGGAGTTAGCCAGTGATTGTATCTCTAATGTTTTGAGTTTTATAGGTTTGAGTGCTAAGTCAGCTACTACTATGGAGCTTATAGGATACCTATGAAATGGGTGCTAATGGACTATGGCATAGGTACATTTTTTAGCAGCAAACTGACCCAAAGTGCTACTGTCTCTATGGTCACACGCACATTTCATTTTGACAGGTGTGCAATGTGCAACCATAGTGTTTTTGTGGTAAATTTCATCTTCCATATTTTGACAAGTGGTACATTTGTCTTTGGAGTTATCTTTATGCTACACAAGAATTATGCTTTATGGGTGGGAATTTTGTGGATCTCTGATCTTATGTAGTAGTAATAGTGAAAGTAGTAGGGACTTTGTTTTAAGAAAAAACACTAGACATCATCTCCTACTGCCATGCCTTGTGAGGGATGTGTGAATTGTAGTAAGGTCAAGTTGATCATTAAGGTATGCACAAGGCACTAATGGACTATGGCATATACACATTTTTTAGTAGAAAAATGACCCAAAGTGCTACTAAATTTCATCTTCCATATTTTGACAAGTGGCACATTTGTCTTTGGAGTTATCTTTATGTTGCACAAGAATTAAGCTTTATGGGTTGGATTTTTTTGGATCTCTGATCTTATGTACCGGTAATAGTGAAAGTAGTAGGAACTTTTTTTAAAGAATAAAACACTAGACAACATCTCCTATTGTCACACCTTGTGAGGGATGTGTGAATTGTAGTAAGGTCAAGTTAATCATTAAGGTACCCACAATGTTTTTCATATGTCTCTTGTAATAGGTTTTGACCACAATGAAGATTATTGTGATGATTAAGGCCTTGATTGATGCCCTTTGTTAGTGGTCATTGAACGCAATAGAGAGTGTCAAAACTATTACTCAGATTTGGAGCTTACTTAAATATTCTAAATATGTATGGAAGATGCGATGTAGATGTTCTATACAAAATGTCCTTAATTTGTATGCTTTTATTCAGATATAACTTATTAATGTTATGCTAGGTAAAGTAAAGAAAATCTCTTTGAAGAAGCCTAAATCTCAAGGACTCACAATGAAGGTTTCGTGGTGTATCTCCAAGATACAATTGGTTCCAATTAATACATGGAAAAGATTCAGGAAGCTACCAAATAGTTTGTGACTTTGTTGAGACTTTTGTTTTACTTGCTAAATTATCATTGTAGCATTGATGTTTCTCTTTTTTTCTAAACTGGTGTAACACACACATGAGGAGTGAATAAACATGGAGATTAACAATTTGAAAAGGTTAATTGTCTTTTGTGTAGGGTACATACCTTATTACATCTATGCCTTCATATTTCATGTGTGTTTTCAGATTGATGTGTAGTGTATTTTATGAGACTTTGTGCAAACATGCATTAGTCTATTCATTCTATATCCTTATGCTCATGTTGATGGATTATGCATAAGGTTTTATAACCATTATACTTTTTTTCCAGGATGTCACTAGATTCAAGGCATGGATAAGCTTTAAAACTAGATGAAGGTTTTAGGAAAAAATAAATATCTCAGCCCACATCTCTTTCAGAAAACTTCAATTTTATGTCCTCCTAGTTGAGAGAACAAGAACTTAATACAACATGGGTGATGTATGCTAGTATATATACTTATTTATCTCACATATTTTTCATGTTCCTCATATTTTGTTGTCAACTTAATTTTTTGGGGAAGATACTAGTGTGAAGACCGACAAAATCGCAAGAAGAAGAGAATATTTTTGAAAAAACAAAAAATGGGAGACATTTGTAAAGTCTTGAGAGCTTCTACAAGAGACATGATGGTTGGATTGTTGATTAAAAAGATGGAATGCTACATGGAGAAGGAGATTTTGTAGCCTAGATTCCACACTAAGCCTACTTAGACAAAAATTCATGGGGCATTGTATGGACTATGGAAAATGGTGACCTATCTCACCATAATTTCTTAAGTAGTGGATTAGATTTTCAAAGATGTAGATCTAGATTCATTCTTTAAAGTTTTTGTAGTCAAATGTCTCACTAATTCTTGAGTAAGTTACTCATGAATATATGTGTGCATCACATGGGTTCAAAATAAGGTATTTTTAAAATACAATTTTCATATATTTTTCACATACACAACGGTATAATATAAAGGGGTTATCTAAATATTTAATAGAAAAGGGTTATGTTTTATTCAAAAAAAAATCACAGATAAGGATATTTACAAATAGGCCTTAAATGCACATGATGTAGAGAATATACATATAGTAACTTCCCCGAGAACTATTTGCAGGATTGTTTGCAACAATCAAATGTCAAATGTCTTAATGTAGGTGGTTGTTCAATCGGAGTGCTTGAGATAGGAAGCAACTCAATTGGGCATCAAGGTAAGCTCACTACACTCGTAGAGAGGGATAGTGTGTCAGCTATGTGAGAGGTAGCCATTAGTGCTCGCTTGAAATGCTTGAACAATAAGCGGTCCATGGAACTTGGCAGTCAAGCATGAGATCCCAAGTTGACTCAAATGCTTGCAATCTTGATGCCAATGTTGTAGGATAATGTGAAAAGTAAGGGAATTAGTACTTGGAAAGAAAGATAAGTAATTGTTTTAGATCTTGATGTAGCTGCCAAGGGATGCTTTGATGAAATTTCTCCCCACTTAGTAGAGATTGTAGTACTTCTTTTGCCTGTTTTGGAAGAGAAGTTCCCTCTTGTGAATAGCATAAGTTGCTATGTATTATCTTGATACAAAAAGGGGATATACAAGCTATTGATATTATACATTCAAAGGGCCACACACAATTTGACAATGTCTAAGCTTTTATGGTGCATCTTAGACAACAACAAGCATGTTCAAGAGGTTGCGTACTTGATGAATGAGAATCCTAGGTTTTGTTTTGGAGGTGGTTTCCCTTTTTGTAGAATATTTTGAAAGACTATTAGGAGAATGCACAAAAACATTAGAACATGAATTAGTGGACTTAAAAAATGTGGATACTTATGCGTATCAAGTTGAAGAAAGCAGCTCAAGCATTGGTGCTCAATTGGTAAAAGTTGTCTTGTTAGTTTTTGATCGTTTGTTGAAGCTAGCAATAGGGAAGGGAACCTACAAGCTTTGTAGATGATAATGCAAGAGTTTCATGTGGTCAAGGACAACCTAGAAACTTCACTATATATGTGAAACGAATTTAAGGTGTCAAAAGGTCTTTGCCTAGTATGATTCAATGATTAATTTTGGGGGTCAATTCTCTATTTTGGCAATTTTTATTTGTTGCAAATACCACCTAAACAAGTTGATTTGATCATTAGTAATCATTACTTTAAAAGAAAATATACCATTTGTGTTGCTCTATGGTCATCATAGTAGGTTAGCGTGACATCTTATAATTGTGGCTATTGTAAAACTAAGAAGCCAATAGAATGTAATTTTTAGTCGACATCTTGTTGTTGGGAAAAATTTATGAATGAGGTGTTCAGTTTTTGCAAAAGAAGTCTATGTATAAGAATATCCATAGAGCAATGCTCAAGAAGATTTGGTAGATTTCTATATTTATTTGTGATGATATCGTATACGCAAGAGAAAGCTTAGAAAGCCATGGGGGAGGGTCCTTGCTAATTCTTATTGTTGTTATATTGTTGGAAATCAATGCAAACAATGCAAAATAGGATCACGTACTCTATCTCCACGTTTTGCAAGATGTAAGCAATATGATAGTTCCTTGCTCACAAGACACTGAAAAGAATCAAGTTAGGGAAGGACATCAATCCCTAAGAACTAATGAGCAAAGATTTCTTACTAATTTTTCCATCAAAGCTCTCAAGTATGAATAAGGACAACTATTTTTAAAAAAATTAATGACACTTAAGACTCTCTCCATGTCTTGTGATCCTTCTTGAACTAAGGACCCCTAAAATTTTAGCTGAAAGTTGGTGATGAGTTGCCAAATAGGATCTACATACCTAGAACTTGCCCATGGCTCCTGTGAGATCCCCAACAAAGGCTAACAACACATTGTGGTACTCCATCACTACTGTCCGACCTATTATATCTATCTAAATTAGGAAAGAGAAAGGGGAAGGGACCAAAAATTGAGGCTTTGGTACCAAGTGTCATGAAGAGGATTGAGAGAGATAACAAGAGATTACAAAAATGAGAGGGAAGAGGAAGAAAAGGAGACAAAAATACTAGAGAAAGAGAGAGAAAGGTAGGAAGAGAGAATGGAGAAAGGGAAGTCATGGAAGATGTGAGGAAAATGAAGTGACAAATTTGGTTCCTATTTCTAGATAATCCTAACTAAGTCCCTTATGCCTTTTACAACTTGTCCATGTAGCCAAGTATTTTCTTGTATTTTGCATAGTTTTTTCTATGTTACGCAATTCTTTACACAATTCTAAGGTAGATATTTTGAGGATATGATGGTGCAACCTCAATTGAGGTGGGATAAAATTTGGACTTGAGACAAAGTATAGTAAGAATGTGAAAAATCATGGCAACATATCCTACTAAGAGGAAAATAAGAAATGAGGAGATGTTGATGTCCTCCTAAATGAAAAAGAGGCCAACATTAAACAAAACCATAAGGTATCAAATCATCATGGAGGTTCTTCATCATTGCTCATGTTATAAAATCATATTACAATGATCTTCAAAGAGATAATCAAAGCAAAAAGCTTCACCAACTTAACTCAAGAAAGGATTAGGCACTAGGATACAATAGGAAACCCACTTGGAGATATATATAATGGATTATTATTAGAGTTTCAAGGTTGATTGTGAAAGACAGTGGCCATCAATAGAGAGAAGAGAATGAAGGTAAGGTATTGTTCGTAGTCAAAGTTGTGGTGCAAAGAGAGTGTAAGAGCCAAAGCCAGTTAGTGACACTCTTTTATTGCTATCTAAAGAAAGGAGTTAGTGAAGCTATGGAGTTGGAGAGGATTATACTTGCTTGCATCAAAGACCCTATGACAATTTTCAAAAATGCTAGTGTCAAAGGCCTGGTCACTACAAGTGTGATCATGGAAGTATCGAAGTGGCTCATGGATTTGATTCCTAGTTGGTTGGAAATAACTTGGAGTTGAAATATCCTTGAATATAGCCCAAGGGATTCTACTTGTCCATGTTACTTGGAGTTTTAAAGAATTGTGATGTTAATTCTACTAATGTGCGAGCCTTAGATTGAGAGTGTAATTTTGCTTAATTAGGGCTAAAAGTATAGAGGCACCATTATGCTCAATGTGAAGACCTATTTGATATTTTGTTCTTTGACATAATAAATTTCCAAATAGTTTTCCTATGAAAGTAGCATACATAAAATTCATTGAAGATTGGGTTGAAATGTGGAAATCCCCTTATATGTTGTGTTCCACTAATTATGGCCATAGCGTTTGTGATTCTTTTCCTTCTATTGAGCTATAAATATGTTACAATTGCATGCATATGACTTCTATACTTGACCATTAATCTTTGTATCATTGTTCTCTTGGGTTCAAGTGCATGGTGTTTTTCTGTGGGTTTGGAGTTTTTGTTGCTTTAGTGTTGGGTAGTCCTCTAGTGATTCTATTTAAGTTGCCATTGTAGTAGATAGTGCCATTTTAATTGTTTCTACCATAGTATTGTTGCTATGGTTGTTTTCATAACACTCAATGTAAGTGTTTTTGGTAGGATTGGTTTCATAATCTTGTCATAATCCTAGTAAATATATATGAAAAAAGTGCCTTAGGTTTTGTTCATGTATATTTGGTTTGAGGAAGAACCATTTATCCTTAATTACATGTTATGCTATTTATATAGCCCAACTATTCAATCTCTTGGCAAAAATTGCATGATGTATTCCAATGGTTTTGTAGTTCTTTGGTGCTTGGATGTTGGGAGGTTCTATATATCTCTTATTTTATTTTAGCCTCAAAGTATTTTACATATTACTAGTCATTAGTATTGCCATTATAGTAAATAGGTCCCTTTAAGTTGTTCCTACCCTAGTGTGTTACTATTCTTGTGTTTGTAAAGTTAGATGTAATTCTTGTTGGTAGCTTCATTTTCAAAAGAATCATTCATAGGATTGTTTCCATAATCGCATGATTAACTTGATAGAGCTATATGATGGTAGTGGCTCAAATGGGACCATGTATCTTCGGTTTGACTAATAGCCCTAGAGCTTTACATGGCATGCTATCTATATTTCTAGATAGTTGATTGGGCTATATCTTGTGCCATAAGTGATATGGTAATGATGCCTACTTAGATATTTTTCATGGAAATATATTGTGCCATAATTGATATGGTAATGATGCCTACTTTGTTGTGAGTTACTCAACCTAGCCTAGATTCCTAACTCTTCTAACTTAGGGAAGCTCACAAAATAATGCCGTGCACATAGAAAAACTTCCCAAGATGAGATGTGTAGTAGCTACATATTTTAGCTAGTGAAGGCATGTATTGGTAGTTTTCTACCAATTTTAGCTTAATGTTGCAAGATGGAGAAGCATGTCATTGTTGAGAAAGAGGTTAGATGATATATGTGTCTAAATTAGAAGAGCATGCTCCAATTTTCCTTAGGAGGGACATTGCATATGTGAATGCTTAGAGCTTATGTGGAACAAGGATTTGATCTATGCTGGGGTATTCTCTAAACTATTGACTCAAAGATTTTGGCCAATCCCCCATCATAAGGGTTTGTACTATTACTTGCATTGCATGCATAGATCTTCATAGGTTGTACAAGATATCAATCAAAAGGCTTTGATTTGGCCTCAATTGGTATGCTTAGACTTTGGTGATTCATAAATTATATTTCTTTTTATTCTTTCTCTCGATACTCTCATACCTTTCGTCCTAAAACCATGTGATAACTCATAAATTGCATTTCTTTTTAATATTTCTCTCCCTACTCTTTGCATCCTATATAGTGAAGTTTCTAGGTTGTCATTGACCACATGGTCAAAGGTTGAAAGGTGTCGAAAGGTCTTTTGCCCTTTTAGTGGTCAAAGGTCGATTTAATATTTCTCTCCCTACTCTTTTTAAATCCATTTCTTCGTGTGTGCTATGAACCGCTTCCTATTCTAACTGGTCCTATGGCTAAGTAGATATGCCATTTCATTTAATTATAGGGCATGAAAACTCACAATATATAGGGGGTTATTAATTATAATACTATATTAGGGAATTTGACACTTCTCATATAGTTTGGGAATTTCCAACGTAGTTAATATTTTGCCACATGATCAAATCTTATCCCCTTCAAAGTGGGCAATATGGTGCACTAAGCAGCCTTGGTAATCATCTGATGCTAGGAGGAATATTCCATGGTGGATTCTGTGAGGTTTTTATTCCACGGTGGATTCCGTAAAACTATATTTGTCGGGGCCTGTACACAAGGTGCATTCCTTATACGAGAAGTTGACGGGATGCCTATCCTTTTCGGGTGTCAGATTAATTTAATGTACATGAGGGTGATTTCCCAGTGTGTGGTTCCATAAAATACATATTTAAATTAATGGATGTTTATGATTTTAGAGTGCACTCATATTAAATTAAGGTTAGGACAAAGTTTCAACCTATTTATTTATTTTGTAGCTGAAGAATGCTAGGTATTCACTTTTGTCAGTATAATTTTTTTATTTTCTAACAATTGTGAATACTTTAGTTGATGTCTAGAGCACGCAACAGTAGCGTTGGGAAGCACTAGGTGATGGTGTGTATTCGAATTACCTAGAAGAAATTATCATTTTTTATGGGTGCACACCTCATCATTAAAGGCGTAGGACTAATGTTTATTTAGGCCCACTTATTTATTGAAGTGCTTGACAAACATTTATTATTTTGTATGCGCATAGGTGCTCGATTTAAATATTTCATTATTGGACATTGTATTTGGGCACAACCCGACTTTAGGGATGCCCAACCGCTTTATTCTTTATTTGGACAAAAGCAAACACAAAAGCCAATGCATGCTAATTGTAAATTGGGATTTTTTTTATCTTGGAGATTAATAAAGTTATAAATACATGCCTTGTGGAGTGCTCAAACAAGCCATGGGGGGAGATTGTACCCAATTTGTCTTTTTTCTTTATGTCATGTAAAACCTTCTTCTTACTTTATGAGTTTTAGTAGAGTTCTTTGTTCTTAGGGACCTTCTGGCATTCACTACGCGTGCATACAACATCCAATTTATGAACCACTGGTATCAGAGAGAAGCTGAGATCAAGGGCTTCCAATTGTTTACCATCTTGTGCAAAGGCAAAGATCGTGGAATGAACATGCTCCACAAGCAGTCTTGCGATGAACCGTCAATACCACCTTGTTCCTAGCGCTGAAGAACCCCCTGTTGTGTTGTGAGATCGCAAAGGAGCACTCTCTGGCAATGAAGGACCACTTGGGAAGCTCCTTCATAAAGACGTTGGTAAATAAGAAGCTTCCAATAAGATTAAGTTTATAAAGCTTAATAAGCTTTATGAAAAGCTTAAGCCCTCCAAAGTTTGACAATCGGCGGCGATAGCATGTACTGATTGTCATTGTCGCTTTGAAAAAGTTGTCCATGTCCTCACACTAATGAATGATTAAGTTAAGCTTTCTTTTATCTAAATCTTTAAGCTTTTAAGCCTTACTAAGGCTCAAAACTCAATCTGCAATCTTTTCCATATTGGAAGTTCATACATAACCAATCCCGAACTCGCTTTACAACTTCAACAAGCCTCTGTTCACACCTACATATCGAGAGAGTCAATTTCCAGCAAGCACACTGCTACACAATCTATTTCCCACTTGAAAGAAAACCGTCATCAATTACCATACTCACAAAAGAAGCAAGATCACAAAAATATGGAAGATTGTATGGTCGAAGGTGATTCACCAGAACCAACCATGGAGCAAAAACTGGACCTAATTATCATGCAAATTCAAGAGGAATGAAGAGCATGTCAAAATTTGCAAACTCAACTAGGTACTCTTCAACGATCAACTTTTAATCAAGATGGAGTGCAACCCGAAGATATTATACAACATATGATCAATGCGACATTTGAAGCACACTCCCTCATGAAAGAAGCCAAGATAAGTAAAAGAATTTTCGAACTCCATACTTTTAATGGACAACGTGACAAAAAAAATATTCTCGCTTTTATTAGTCAATTTGATGATTATTTCCATGAAGAGCAGTATGCTAAAAAAGATAAACTCAAATGTGTCACTAACCATCTAATAGATAGAGCATCATTATGATGGACAGTCATCTGCAAGAGTATTGATTGTCCTACTACTTGGGAGGCCTTTCAAAAGAAAATTTTGCAGAATTTTCTTCCCAATTTCATGAAAAATCAATCAAAGAATGGGATCTTCTACAACAAAGAGATCGTGAATCCATACTGCAATACACTGAGCATTTCCACTATTTCTTCACAAATATTTCTTGGTGAATGTACAATGACCAAAAACACTCAAGAGTTGTATGCCTTTCTTGCTGGACATCATGTGTAGGTGCAAAGCATTTCTCAGCCTTTCTTTAGCTCACTCTAGCAATGTTCATTCTACTTGGAGCTTGACACAAGCTAAAAGCCTATATTCTCTTCTCAAATCCACTCTTACTTTTAGCTTTTAAGGTTCTATGACCTACTTCAGTAGTCTCTTCTCCTACTATTACTTCACCCAAGAAAGCAACCATAGCCAAATATTGCAACTCTTGATTCCTCTCCCTTTGTGTCCATCTTTCTAAATAAGAAGCCATAACATGCATCTATTTCAAGCCACAAGGATCTCCACTTGAAGCAACAAAGCTTGCAAGATTGTGAAGATCAATCCCACATGTCACAACTAGGGAAAGATGGAGCTACAGGTAAGCTATAGTCCAATGCCATCAGCAAAATTGCAAATGGGCTCCAAAAAATGGTCCTCTCACATATTCCTCCTTGAAAAATAGCATAAGGAGAGGGCTGAATAGTTTGATACCAATGGTGATGATGATGATGATTGTGAGCTCATAAAGGCCCTTACACTGCATAGCAGTTCAGTAAGCCCACTCACATGTTCACATGTGGGGTTGCCTTTTTTTAGTATGGCAAGAGCCTTTGGTTCCATAAAACATAAAAAGAGAGGGAAATTGTAGCAATGATCTCATGCTCTACAAATGTAAGGTGCATGTGACATGCTATATTAATGTTGTTATTGTATAGGGTATCCATCAAGCTCCAAGCTCCACTAAAGTAGCTCCAAGGACCTGAATCTATTGATAACATGTTGAGAATATCTAGCCTTACAAAATTGAAATCTTAAAGAAAATCCATATACATGTTGATTCATCATGCGATTGACTGAAAAGATAATTGTTTCAACTCCTTTTGCTTATGGGGATCAATGCTACTTCTTCTCCTATCGCAATTTGCAAGCCTAGGATGTTGAACATGGAGATGCTTCTTTTTGTACAATTGATATATAGCACGTATCAAAACCTTACGTCCAAGTCTGTGAGTATTGGAAATAGCCAGCATTGAACAACTACCTACATTAACAGATTTGGCATTTGACTATTGCAAACAATCATGCAAATAGTCCTTGGGGAAGTTACTATCTGTATATAGACATCAGGTGCGTTCAAGGCCTATTTATAAATATCCTTATCTGTGAATTTTTCTTGAATAAAACACAACCCTTTTCTATTCAATGTGTAAATAACCTCTTTATATTATATCCTTGTGTGTGTGTAAAAAATATATAAAAATGGTATTTTAAAAATACCTTATTTCGAACCCACGTGATTGCAAAAACTTTTAAGAATTGACTTAGATCTACATCTTTGCAAATCTAATCCATTACTTAAGAGATTATGGTGAGATAGGTCACCATTTTCCATAGTCCATACAATGCCCCATGAATTTTTGTCTTAGCAAGCTTTGTGTGGAATCCAAGCTGCAAAATCGCCTTCTCCATATGGCATTCCATCTTTTAATCAACAATCCAACCATCATGTCTCCTATACAAGCTCTCAAGACTTTACAAATGTCTCCCATTTTTTATTTGCAGTAACAGTCCCTTCTTCCTATGATTTTGTTGGTCTTCACACTAGTATCTTTCCCACAAAATTAAGTTGACAACAAGATATGAGGAACATGAAAAAGAACTAAGATAAATAAGTATATATACCAGCATACATTACACATGTTGTATTAAGTTCTTGTCCTCTCAACTAGGAGGATATAAAATTGAAGTTTTCTAAAAGCGACGTGGGCTTAGATATTCAATTTTTCCTAAAACACCTTCATCTAGCTTTAAAGCTTATCCATGCCTTGAATCTAGTGAAATCCTGGCAAAAATTTATAGTAGTTATAAAGCCTTATGCATAATCCATCAACATGAGCAAAAGGATATAGAATGAATAGACTAATGCATGTTTGCACACATGCATAAAACGAAAGCTAATAGCTATGCTTCTTATGTTTGCACATAGTCTCGTGAAACACACTGCACATCCGTCTAAAAAGTCATGAAATATGGAGGCATAGATGTAATAAGGTATGTACCCTACACATAAGACAATTAACCTTTTCAAATTGTTAATCTCCATGTTTACTCACTCTGTATGTTTGTGTTATACTAGTTTAGAAGAAAAGAAAAACACCAATGCTACAAGGATAAAGATCTCAAGGATAATTTAGAAAGTAAAACGAAAGTCTCAACAAAGTCACAAACTATTTGGTGCCTTCCTGAATCTTTTCCATGTATTAATTAGAACCAATAGTATCTTGGAGATACTCCACAAAACCTTCATTGCGAGTCCTTGAGATTTAGACTTCTTCAAAGAGATTTTCTCTACTTCACCTTGCATAACATTAATAAGTTACATCTGAATAAAAGCATTCAAATTGAGGAAATATTGCATAGAATATCTACGTGGCATCTTCCATACATATCCAAAATATTTAAGTAAGCTCCAAATGTGAGTAATAGTTTTGACACTCTCTATTGAATTCAATGACCACTAACAAAGGGCATCAATCAAGGACTTCATCATCATAATAATATTCATTGTGGTCAAAACTTATTGCAAGAGACATATGAAAAAAATTGTGGGTACCTTAATGATCAACTTGACCTTACTATAATTCACACATCCCTCAAAAGGCATGGCAATAGGAGATGATGTCTAGTGTTTTATTCTAAAACAAAAGTGCCTACTAGTGTCACTATTACTAGTACATAACATCAAAGATCCACAAAATTCCAACCCATAAATCTTAATTATTGTGTAGCATAAAGATAACTCCAAAGAAAAATGTGCCACTTATCAAAATATGGAAGATGAAATTTACAACAAAAACACTGTGGTTGCACATTGCACATGTCAAAATGAAATGTGCATGTGACCTCAAAGATAGTAGAAATTTGGGTCAGTTTGCTGCTAAAAATTGTGCCTATGCCATAGTCCATTAGTGCCCATTTCATAGGTATCATATAAGCTCCATAGTAGTATTTGACTTAGCACTCAAATCTATAAAGCTCAAAACATCAAAGATATAATCACCAGCTAACTCAAAAGACTAGGAAGTAATAAAAGATAATAAAGAAGTATGAAGCTTGTAATGGGAGACATAAGAACAAACTTATGGGTATCATAATGATAAAGTTGTCCTTATTTCACAATACCAAAGATATGCAAAATTCCATGATTAGCTTGTCCTTATTACACAATGTCAGAGATATGCTAAATTCCAACCCATAAAGCATTTTTTTGCACCATAAAGATAAATCTGAAACACCATGCTCTTACCAAAATGAGAGATGTGATTTACCATAGAAATAGTGGTTGCACATTCCACTTGTCAACATGAAATGTGCAAATAACCTCAAAGATATTGACACTCTAGGTTAGTTTCCTTCTTAGAAATGTGCCTATGAGAGAGACCCTAAATTAACATTTATTTCAATGGGGAGGGTAGCATACTTTGACTGCAAGTCTGGTATATCCTTCAATTGGTAAGCAATTTTGGAATGACTGAACATGAGGCCTTGAGCTGCACTCATAACAATAGTATGATTGGTTGGGCCCAATTAGATTCCCCTCACACAACTTCATCAAGGCAGATAGTGCCATGTAAGTACATGGGCAAGTAAACATTTCAGTCATATTAGCCAAAGCACCATCACCCATTGGTTCTTCTTTTATAACCTCTTACAATCTTGTCAAAATTTCAAAGGGCATAAACTACATGATCAATGGATACTAAAGCACTAGTTTGAATAGCATATGCAAAAGTGGGGTTGGCCTTCATAGGTGTATAATTATTCCACCTAGTCTTATAATATAGATACACTGGATTGGCATTTGTTATTGCAGCTTGTGCACCAACTAGCCTGGGAATCCAATTAGTCAAGACAAGTTCTTTGCACGTAATAAACACCTAACAGAAAGCATAGATGTTCCCATGATTTCTTCGAGGTACAATAACCCAGTGAGGAATGTCCTACTCAAAATCTCTATGGCTATAGTTTTCTGGCCTTCCAAGTCAAGGCTTTATAAAGAATTAGCCAAGTATATGTGCATTGCTTCTATCACTTCTCAAATTAGATGCATGCACCTATCAAAATTGGTGTCCAAGCTCAATAAGACTACCCCATTGGCATTTTGTTGCACCAATTGGGCAATTCAAATTTTGTTCGCTGGAAGAAACACAATAGGAGGAATGCCAATTGCAGAAAAGTAAGTTGAAAGTGTTACAGATGTATCAATAGTTGATGCACAATTGACATCAATGAGAGGTTTATTCATTTTCCTTAACCTCTTCTCTTGACTCAACAAGACCGTCATGCCAAGATCCTTAAAGCTCCATGTGTGACTAATACCACACTACTTAACCCACAAGTCATTCAAATTCAACATCTCATTGTCAAATTGCTATGCATGGAACAAATTCAAATTCCCTTGAAAAGCATTTACAATATCATCATTGTCCATGTAAGGAAGTACACAATTTTCCTTACTCCAAGCACTTGATCCAAAACGGCCAAGTAGTTTTACTGACATAGGAATCAAATAGAGTTCAAGTACTTCACATCACCTTCCTTAGGGCCTCCATATCATGCTCAACATCAAGAAGCAAACCATCCTTGATTTTGTAAATGACCTTGTCCAACAAATACCCCTCGTCGCGATAGGGTCATGTGGACTAAAAGGAACTTAGTTGGCACAGAAGGTAGTAGGTGGCTCAAACAAACCATGGTGGCACGCATTGTCACAAATGTCAATTGCCTTATTTTTCCTAGAGGTGGAAGTAGAAGAGGCGAGTCTCCATGGGTGATCAGATCTCACGAATAGTGCTCTATTCAGACTCCGCCTCTTTTTACTGGTTTAGCTAAAAACATTTGTCAAAAAATACTATTCGTTAACTCTTCTTACTAGTTCAGCTAGAAAAAACATTATGCAAGCTACATTAGATAGATAACTATGTTATTAAATATTCTCTTTGAGCTTTGCATGGAAAAAAGGTTTCATGCAAAGCATAATACTGTAATTGTGATTTACCATTGCACACCCTAGTAAAGAAAGTGAATGACCTTTGATTGGAGTTTGTAGTAGCCACAAATTTGCATTGGAAATTCTTCTGAGCACTTCCATAGCTATGATAAATGCGAGTACCTCCTACAAATGCATTGAAACATGAGCAAGGGAAATTTTTATTTTAGTGGCCCTAATGCATGCAATTATTTCAAAAGTGTATCAACCATCAAATGCACCCATCAAAATGGGGAAAAATAGACTATCCCACTAACTCATTGTTGTGATAAAAGAACCCTTTACACTAAAAACTTGTCACCATAGCCACCAAATAAGCTTAATCATAGCCACCAAATAAGCTTAATCATCACCATATTTCCAACATCTTAGAAGAGCATCTAGAAAGCTATTTGGGATAGCTACTTCCACTCTAAACACCATCTTCAAAGAAGCACCAATGTCAATGTAGCTCATAGGCATATCTTAGAGATCCACCATCTGCTAGCTCCCTAGAACAACCTCAAGATGACCACAATGTGCCCTTACCACCATAGCCACCAAAGAAGCTTTATCATCACCATATTTCCAACATCTCAAAAGAACCTCTAGAAAGCTAGTTGGGATAGCCACTTCCACTCTAGACACCATCTCCAAAGAAGCATAAATGTCAATGTATCTCATAGACATACCTTGATCATTGATGCCAGGAGGCATATTCCACGGTGGATTCCGTGAGGTTTTACGGTGGATTCCGTAAACTTAGATGACCGGGGCTCATACGCAAAGAGGATTCTTTGTGCGAGAAGTTGATGGGGACGCCTGTCCTTTTCGGGCGTTTCATTAATTTAGTGTGTACATGGGTGATTCCATAGCGGGTGATTCCGCAAAATGCATATTAAATTAATAAACGTTTATGAGTTTAGAGTGCGCACTCGTAATAAATTAAGGTTAGGATTTATTTCTAACCAGTTGATTTATTTATGTAGCTGAAGACTGCTAGGTATTCACTTTTGTCGGTTTAATTGTGTTATTTTACTAACGATTGTGAATGCTTCAGTTGATGTGTAGAGATAGCAGCAGTGGTGGAGGAAAGCATTGGAGTCTAGCGAGTTTCCGTCTAGCGAGTTTCCGATCTTTCGACTATATTTTGATAGGCGCCACGCCTATATTTTGATTATGTCTATAGAGACATCGACTATTTATTATTATTTTGTATGCGCTTATGCGCCTGGATATGTTATTTTTATTTGGACATTGAGATTGGGCGTGCCAGACTCTTTGGGCACCGTCCATTAGCTTTATTTTCCTATTTTTGGTAGAAAGCAAACTCAAAAGCTAAAAGCTTGTCATATTTTTGTAATTGGGCTATTTTTGAGCAAAAAGATTGGAAATATATATTAAATAAATGCTTTGTGAAGCGCTCACACAAGGCATGGGGGAGATTCAACCCAATTTGTCTCTTGTCTCATGTCGTGCTTGCTTTTACATTGGTGTTTGTGCTAAAAAGTAGAGTACTTTGTTCTTGGGGACCTTTGGGAATTCACTACGTGAGCTACCTGCGTCGGATCTGCGCACCAGTGGTATCAGAGCGGAGCAGAGATCAAGGGCTTCCAATCGCTACCAATCTCGGGCGAAGGCGGAGCTCCAGGAACAAACGGCCTCTACAGTCAATCTCGTCGCGAACCGTCGATACAGGCAGACTTCTGGCGATCAAGAACCCCTGTTTCCACTCTCAGATCGCGAAGGACCACTCTCTGTCGGCGGAGGACCACTTCTTCAATTCCTTCATCAAGTCGTGGACAATCAGAGATAAGCTCATATCTTCCATAGCTAAATAAGCTTAAACCTCAAAGTTTCAAAGGCTTAGTTAATTGACTTAAAGCCTATAAAAAAAAAAGAAAAACGAATCAAATCGTGACGGCGGGCTGTTCTGAAGGCCGCGAATTCCGCCGTGGACATCCTCTTGTCCTAAAAAACGCGACGCTTCCTGAGAAGCACTAAGCTACTTACTCCCCTAAGTCATCTAAGGCAAGTCACCTCTGCAAGCTATAAACTCCAGGTCACACCACAGAAGTCAAGTTCTGCAAGTATTTTCTGATCAAGTTCTTCAAGTCTCGTAAGTCGAATAAGTTCTGCAAGTCTGGAACTCGTCAAGTCACATAAGTCTGCAACTCTGCAAGTCAGACTAAATCAGAACTGACTAACGCTCGAAACTCCTAGAAGACTTGTTCGTTTGCAAAAACTCAGAACTGGAAAGTTGTTCGCAGCAAGCTGTTTTACCTATCTGCAAGTTCGTTGAAGTACTTTCAGCAAACGGAGACAGAAATATTTCAGAATTTCTGAAAATTGAAGAAGAAAATACCCAAAAATACATAGCCTTGTAACCCCAAATTTGAGCTACGCTCATCCCGCTAACTGATTTTGAGTGAGAAAGGTTTGTTGAGTTTTACAGGATGACTACCCCACATATGGATGATCCTATGGCTGAAGACGACCTACCCGAGCCTACCATGGAGCAAAAGCTGGATCTTATCATGTTGCAATTAGACGAAGAGCGAAGAGCTAGGCAAGCCTTGCAAGCGCAATTGACAAAGCTACAAGGAGCGTCCACTGATAAAGAAGAACCTCAAGTTGAAGATTTGATACGCCGTACCATCGACGCCACTCTTGAAGCACAAACCATTCGCAAGGAATCCAAGATAAGTAAACGAAGTTTCAAGTTTCGCACTTTCAATGGCATAAGAGAAGGAAAGACTGTTTTATCATTCATTAGCCAGTTTGATGACTATTTCCATGAGGAAACTTATCCTGAGAAAGATAAAATCAAGTGTGTTACTAATCATCTGATAGATAGAGCATCACTTTGGTGGACTGTCGTCCGCAAGAGCATAGAATGTCCTGCTACATGGGAAGATTTCAAGAAGAAGTTTATGCAAAATTTTCTACCACCGCAATTTCATGAGAAGGCAATCAAGCAATGGGATTTACTACAACAACGCGACCGTGAGCCTATTCCACAGTATACAGAGCGTTTTTGGAAGGCACTTCTACAGCTACGCATGCTTGAAGACGTACCAGAGACGACCCATAAGCGGAAGTACATGTCTGGACTTCTTGGACATTACTACGCTGAGGTGAATATGTTCAAGCCTGCTACTCTTGAAGATGCTATCTCCTTAGCTCACGACACTGAAGATAAGTTACGCGGAAGAGATCGACGACCACAGCCATTCCAAGCAAACGGTAATTATGGAACTAAACAATTCAATTCAAATTTCAGAAGGTTTAATCCAGGTCATTTTTCATCACCATCTTTCCGCAAGAATTGGCCTAAACCACCCGCATTACCATCCACTGTCAATCCAAATCCTAAGTCTATCCAACAAGCAAATCCAAATATACCCAGACTCCCAGCCATTGCAAATAATGTGACCAAAGCCAAGCCCATCGTATGTTACAAGTGTCACCAGCCAGGCCATCTCGCAGCAAATTGTCATTCAAAGAAGCCATCAGCACATATCAACTACCTTGGAGCTATGGACGAGGACGAGCATGAGGATATGCCGGACTTCACTGAAGAAGAAGATGATCCTACTACTACTTCCGACACTCTACCAGGTATGGCTACTTTACATTCATTGTTGACTATGAAATGTATGGTGCATGGAAAAGAAAGAACTGTATTGCATGATGACGGTAGTACGCATGACTTTATTTCAGCAAAATTGGTAAAGGAATTGAAATTGCATACAGTACCTACGCACTATCGCATAAAAGCTGCATTTTTAGGCACTAGGTACAATGGCACACAAGAAGTTCAAAATTTAGAAATTCAAATTGGTCCATATATTGAAAGAAGAAATTTCTTAGTTGTCCCATTACAGTCTAGCGACATTATTCTAGGAATGCCATGGAGACACCAACATAATCCCAATATAGATTATTCCACACACACAATGAATATTAATTTTCAAGGAAAATCTATTACATTATTTGGTATGCATGCATCTCATATGTTTCCACTGCTTTCGCATACTCAAGCAAAACGTGCACTACGCAAGAATACTAAATCATATCTCATTTGGGTGAATGAATTGCACGCAAAAGAAACTCATATGCACCCTAGGCATAAGGAATTTCTTGCATATTTTAAGGATTGTTTTGCAGAAGACCTACCACCAGGTTTACCTCCATCACGTCCAGAAGACCATAAGATTGACCTAATACCTGGCACACAACCACCTTGCAAAGCCCCATATAGGCACAATCAAATAGAGCAAAAAGAAATCCAGACTCAAGTAGAAGAATTACTAAATAGAGGTTTAATTCGACCTAGCAGTTCTCCATTCGGTGCACCTGTGCTCTTAGTCAAGAAAAAGAATAATACTTATCGGATGTGTATTGACTACCGAGCATTAAACAAGATCACTGTAAAGAATAGGTATCCTATACCTAGAGTTGATGACCTTATGGACAAACTGCAAGGATCTTCTATTTTTAGTAAAATTGACCTTAAATCTAGATATCATCAGGTGAGGTTAGATAGATCTGACATATTTAAGACTGCATTCAGGACACAGTTTGGCCATTACGAATTCTTAGTTATGCCATTCGGATTAACTAATGCACCTGCTACTTTCAGTAGAATGATGAACCGTATTTTTCTAAAATATCAGTATTGTGTGATTGTTTTCTTTGATGATATTTTAGTATTCAGTCAAAGTGAAAAAGAGCATTATGAGCATTTATCATTAGTTTTTCAATTACTAAAAGAAAATCAATTGTTTGCAAATCCTGACAAGAGTGAATTCTTTAAGACAGAAATAGAATATCTAGGTCATATTGTATCAAAAGAAGGAATAAAAGTTGATCCTAAGAAAATTGACGCAATATTGCATTGGCCTATTCCTAAAAATGTACATGAATTACGCTCATTCCTTGGTCTTGCTAGTTTCTATAGGAAGTTTGTACGTAATTTCTCATTACTTGCTTTACCACTGACCAAACTTCTTAAGAAAGGCATTGTTTATCAATGGACTGAAAACCAGCAGAAATCCTTTGATTTACTTAAACGTGCATTGACCAATGCACCTGTTCTACAATTGCCTGACTTTAACAGACCATTCTTTTTAGTTGTGACTGATGCTAGCGGATCAGGAATAGGAGCCGTGTTAATGCAAGATAACCATCCAATAGCATATTCTAGTTCTAAGCTGAAACCCTCTGAGCTTAAATATTCCACTTATGACAAGGAACTCTTAGCAGTTGTTCAAGCATTAAAACAATGGAAGCATTATTTAATGGGTTCAGAATTCATGATAAAGACCGACCAGCAAAGCATTAGACATCTACTTAGCCAACCTCAAATTTCTGACCGCCATATCAAATGGGCTTCATTCATTCAAAGTTTCCATCCTATCATTCAATACCAACCTCGAAAAGAAAATGTAGTTGCCGATGCATTAAGTAGAAGACCTGCAATTCATAACATTTCTATCATATCTTTTGATTCATTGATTGCTATGAAAGACACATATCACCAGGATATTACTTTTCATTCTGATTGGCAAAAATTAGCTCAAAATAATTTCATTCCTGTTGATTCATTATCATATAATGATGGATTCATGTTCTTTGAAAAGAGACTGTGTGTTACTATTCCATTCCGATCATTTGTTTTGAATGAAATTCATTGTCCCCCATATCAAGGTCATAGAGGTATCATTTCTACATTACGCATGTTAACTGAAGATTTTTATTGGCCGCATATGGATGCAGATGTGTCTAATTTTGTTTCTGAATGTCTGATTTGTCAAAGAATAAAAAGACATCATGGTAAACAGTATGGGTTATTAATGCCTTTATCTATTCCATCTAAACCTTGGGAACATATATCTATGGATTTTATTAATGGCTTACCAAATACTAAATCTAACCATGACATGATTTGGACAATTGTAGATAGATTTAGTAAGCAAGCATATTTCATTGCATGTAAGAAAACTTTAACAGCATCACAAGCAGCACAGTTATTTTTGAAAACTATTTTTACTAACCATGGATTGCCGAAAGTGATTATTTCAGATAGAGATTCTAGATTTTGTAATAATTTCTGGATTACACTGTTTGCAAATCTAGGCACAAAGATTGATTTCTCATCTGCATTTCATCCAGAAACAAATGGACAAACAGAAGCCACAAATAGCACTATTTTAGATCTTTTACGTGCATACACTATCTCTAAACCTCAAACATGGGATACTCATTTGCATTTATTACAGTTTGCTTACAATAATACACCTCACACATCTACAAAGAAAGCACCTTTCGAAGTTATTTATGGACATAGATTATCTACACCTGTTGCATCTTTGTCTAATAGAATACAAAGTGCCGATGATATTGCTGTTATGCATAACACTATTTTTGATGAGGTCAAGGATATGATTGCTAAAGCCCAACAATCATATACCAAACAAGCCAACAAGAAAAGACAAGCCATGAATTTCAAAGTAGATGATTATGTTTGGCTTAGAATAGAAAAGCGTAGACTGCAAAGTGTAGATAGACATCCAGTTGTTAAATTAGCCCCTAGATTCTACGGACCATTTAGAATCATTCATAAGATTAATGACAATGCATTCAAGTTAGAACTGCCATCACATTGGAAAATTCATAATACCTTTCATATTAGTTTATTGAGACCATTTAGAGGACAATTACCTATCCACCCTGTCTATGAAAACCCACCTTTACTAGAAGAAGAGACTGAAATCCTTGAACCAGAAGCCATCATAGACACTGACTACATGACCACTAGAACTGGCCGAAGGTACTCTAGATATCTCGTGAAATTTAAGAACCATCCTGTAGAGGAAGCACAATGGATGCACGCTAGAGACCTAAATGCTTTCCCCACTCTGTTAGCTCCACATTGAGCTAATAGCAATTGAGGTCAATTGCTATCCCACCCCGGGGGTATGATGCCAGGAGGCATATTCCACGGTGGATTCCGTGAGGTTTTACGGTGGATTCCGTAAACTTAGATGACCGGGGCTCATACGCAAAGAGGATTCTTTGTGCGAGAAGTTGATGGGGACGCCTGTCCTTTTCGGGCGTTTCATTAATTTAGTGTGTACATGGGTGATTCCATAGCGGGTGATTCCGCAAAATGCATATTAAATTAATAAACGTTTATGAGTTTAGAGTGCGCACTCGTAATAAATTAAGGTTAGGATTTATTTCTAACCAGTTGATTTATTTATGTAGCTGAAGACTGCTAGGTATTCACTTTTGTCGGTTTAATTGTGTTATTTTACTAACGATTGTGAATGCTTCAGTTGATGTGTAGAGATAGCAGCAGTGGCGGAGGAAAGCATTGGAGTCTAGCGAGTTTCCGTCTAGCGAGTTTCCGATCTTTCGACTATATTTTGATAGGCGCCACGCCTATATTTTGATTATGTCTATAGAGACATCGACTATTTATTATTATTTTGTATGCGCTTATGCGCCTGGATATGTTATTTTTATTTGGACATTGAGATTGGGCGTGCCAGACTCTTTGGGCACCGTCCATTAGCTTTATTTTCCTATTTTTGGTAGAAAGCAAACTCAAAAGCTAAAAGCTTGTCATATTTTTCTAATTGGGCTATTTTTGAGCAAAAAGATTGGAAATATATATTAAATACATGCTTTGTGAAGCGCTCACACAAGGCATGGGGGAGATTCAACCCAATTTGTCTCTTGTCTCATGTCGTGCTTGCTTTTACATTGGTGTTTGTGCTAAAAAGTAGAGTACTTTGTTCTTGGGGACCTTTGGGAATTCACTACGTGAGCTACCTGCGTCCGATCTGTGCACCAATCATAGAAAAGGAACATAGAACCATATCTGTCTCACATGCAATCTGCTCTAATTGAAGCATAACATGCCATGGAATCCTTGGTAGTGGAAGCTTGCTTTCTTGGCTATTTACCTAAAGTTGGATTGACATATACAACTATCTTTATTTCAACATTACTATAATTATAGTTCTCTACATTGACTTGGAGAGTAAACATTGTAGTTTGACAGTCTATTGTTTGTAGTTTGTGGATAGCTCTATACTTTATTATTCCCTCCTCTTTTTCCCTTGTTTTGGTTGAGTTTTTATAGGCTTATTTGTAATCATTAACAATGGTCCATTCTATTGTATCTTACATTGGTATACTATCATTATAAATGGTTCTTCGAATGATAGTACTATTTTTAATGTTGAAAAGCTTGATGGCACAAATTTTCACCGATTGAAAGACACAAATATGGAAAGTATTGGTTCAAAAGATGCAGGTTAGGCCTTTGAAAACCAAGAGTGTAAAGCTTGAAGGCATTGATTAGGATACTTGGGATGAGTTGGATGAGGTATGTAACTCCACTCTTATATTGCTATTGTCTAAAGAGTTGTACTTCAATGTTGTGGCACGTAAGGATAACGCTTGATAGTTATGGACCCACTTATATGAAGGAAGGGACTAGTGTATCTGCACATTTGAATGATTTTTATTCAATTTTCAAACATTTGACTTCATAGGGCGTTGAGTTTAAGGATAATCTCCCTACCTTGTTCTTGTATGTGACACTTCGTGAGTCATGGGACACTTTGTGTAGTGCCATGTATACTAATATACCTAAGGATGATTTGAAACTTCAGGATGTTAAGGGTGCCTTACTCATAGAGGAGATAAACAAGAATAATGTAGATGGAACCTGTACTTCTTATGCATTGATTGTTAGGGACTAACATGATGGTAAGAATAGTAATGACTATTGTGGTAGTGATTCATAAAGTTCTCGGTCTCATAGTAAGTCATGTGGTTGTAACTTGGTTGTAAGGCCTCTCTTACATATCAGTAGTACTATGATAAGTAGGGTCATATTTGGTAGTAGTGCCATAAGATGTGCGATGATACGTGCAAAAACAAAGGCAAGGGAAAAGTGTAGAAAATTTTTTATGATCACAACATTTTCCATACCAAGTGCAATGTAAAGATTAAAGAGAGAAATGTAGTGCAGCCTAAGTTAGATGATGATTACATCTTGGAAACTTCTTCTCTTAATGCTAGTTAGTGGGTCAGTGTTGGCTACTTGATTCAGAGGCTTTTTTCCGTGTTATGACATATAGGGTTTAATTTCATTCATAACAAAACATGACAAGTTCTATGAGACTAGGAAATGACTAGCATAGGATATTATTAGTATTGGTGATGTTACACTATAGTTTGCTTCATGTAGCACTTTTGTTTTGCATGATGTATACCATGTTCCAACTTTGAACCAAAGCCTACTCTCTGTTGGACATTGGCTGATATAGGATATCATGTATCTTTTTGTGATTCTGCATGGAAGATTACTGATGGAAATCTTGTCTTTGCTTAAGGTGCCAAGGTAGCAACCTCTATCACTTGTTTATTTATATGTAGATATATTGACCAGGTTTTGGTTGTGGTTGAAATACCACATCTAGCTTTATAGCATCGTTGCCTTGGGCACATGTCCTTAAAAGGAATGAAAATGCTTTCTTGTTTGTAGTATCTTTTACCCCTTGACTACAAATATCGTGATTCTTGTGACCATTGTATTTATGGTGATTTAGACATGTAGTATTCATAAGAAGTCTGGCATTATGAACATGGATGAGAATTTGGCTCTTATTCATTGTGATGTATGTGGTCTTATGCCATGTAAATCTAAGTGCAATAAAATATTTTGTGACTTTCATTGATGATGATTCACATAAGGTTTGGGCATATCCCATAAAGAAAAAATCAAATGCATTGGCTATCTTTTAGCTTTTGCTTGATTCTGGGTATAGGCTGAAATGCCTAAGTTTAGATTAGGGGGGTAAAAATGTCTCTAAAGAATTTGAGAAGTTTTGTGATGGGTGGGTATTAAGCATTAGTTGACCGCACGTTATACACACCTACCCCAAAATGGTATTGTTGAGCATATGAATAGGATGATTCAAGAGAGAGTCTATAGTATGCTTAGCCATATGAGCTTACCACAATATTTTTTAGTAGAGGAAATTGCTACTATTGCACACTTAATAAAGAGATTCCCATGCACTGGTATTGGCATCATATGCTTATTTGTGTGTCTTTGGATGTGAAGCTTTTTGCCATGTTTTCAAGGAAAAATGCAATAAGTTGGATCCTAAATGAGTGAAATATATATTTGTTGGTTATGGGGATGTAGTTGAGATAGGCTATCACATATGGGATATGCAAGCTAGGAAGTTCATTCATAGTCATATGTTGTTTTTCATAAGGAGAAGATGCAAAAGTAGCCTAAGTAGATAGTTGAGGTATGGAAGGTGATATTTTAGGAGGAGTATCTTGCTCCTATACAACTAGCTAGATAGCCTATATTAGATGCTCTAGTGGGTCATCATAATGATGCTAGATAGAATGTACATGCCCCATAGCCTCTGTCTATTAGAGATAAAATAGTATGCTAATCAATTTGTACTCTCCATGGACTTCTCTAACATCTCCAATGAGTATTGCCTCTTCACTAACCAAACTCTATGTGGATTTTCAATCACCTCAATGCCAAGAGAGTACCTTAATAAACCAAGGTCCTTAATGTCAAATTCATTGTGCAGCCCATGCTTTACTTCAACAATCTCTCTCTCAAGACTATGTTTTATGATGAGATCATCAACGTAAATGGCTATCACAAACATTCCATCCTCTATATGCATTACATAAAGTGAATAATTATCCATGCTTTATTGAAATACCATGCTACATAAAAACTTGTTGATCTTCTTACACCAAGCTCTAAATGCTTGATTCAATGCATACAATTTCTTCCTTGACTTACACACATAATGCAAATATTTAGTGTGTATATACCCTTCTTGCTAGTCCACATATACTTCCTCTTTCAATGTATCATTTAAGAAAGCATTCTTCACATCCATTTGGTATAATTCTAGCCATAAATAGATGCTAGCATAATTGTAGATCTCACTGTAGTCATCTTAGTCACTGGACTAAATGTCTCCTCATAGTCCAAACCATATGTTTGTGCATAACCATTCGCAACCAACCTTGCTTTATATATTTTGTAGTTGACTTTATACACCCACTTGCAGCTAATTGCCTTCTTGCCATAATGTAACTCAAATAGATGTCATATCTCATTCTTTATCAATACATCCATTGCCTCATCCATAGCATTCTTCCAATCTTTGCTTCCAACCACCTCTTCAAAAAAAGTAGACTCTACATGCTAAATACTAGATACCCTACTTTATCTAATCTCCACAAATGAGATGCATTAGGTGGTGTCTCAATCATCCTTACATGTGCTGGAACATAATTTCTTGAACTCTTTATCTTTGGAGTCATAACATGTAGTATGCCAAACTCATCATCCATAGACTTATCCTTAGAACTTTAGCCCATAGTCTTCTGTCCTTGTGCAGTTTCTACCCTATTTTGTGTTGAACAGTGCGCGAGGGAGACAAGGAACGGAGGAAGAGAGAGGAGAAGAGAGACACGAGACACCAGAAGTGGAACCCCAGAAGTGCATCAAGTGAGCACACATGATAGGAATATATAGAGGGGACCTGGGGCGCTATATATAGACAGACTATATATAGCTAATATCCCCCGCTCAAATAAATGTCCCTTACTATGGATGAAAAAAACCCTTGGGGGCTCAAGGGAAAAACCCACAGCTCTTTATAGGCCTACCGTTATATTAATATTCAAAATATAAAATTACAAAGTTGAACTTATAAGAGCCTATTCATAGGCATCAAAGGAGCTACATCACTCATGAATTACAACAGCCTATTCAGAGGCCTCCTAAATATACAACATGTAGGATAAGCGACATCACTGCAAAAGATAAAATCTCCAAGAAATTCCTTCAACTGAACTTGGGATGTAAGCAGTATATCTGTCACATCAAAACTTAAAGAAAAACGTTATAGTGATATTAGAACAACACAAGGTCTATAGAGACGGTTCACGACGCCGCTCTATAGACAACATAACACATGTGGGGCCCCATGAACAGAATATAAATAAAATAATTTGTCATCAGCTGGAATATAGACGCTCATCAGCTGGAAAGAATATAAATGAAATAATGTGTCATCAGCTGGAATTTAGACGCTCATTAGGAAAGAATATAAACGAAACAATTTGTCATCAGCCGGAATAGAGACCCTCATCAGCTGGAAAGAATATAAACAAAACAATTTATTATCAGCTAGAATATAGACGCGACGAGGGCAAGCATCATGAAGCATTGCAATACCAACATACCAAAGCATTAAATGAAATAGTAATTGAATAACATCGATTGAATAAATTGAAATATCGACATCCAAAAGCATTAAATTTTACATTGATTGAATAATGGATGAGAACGAGCAGCATGAAGCGATTGAATAATGCAATATCAACATCCCAAAGCATTGAATAAAACCTTGATTGAATAAATGGAAATATCAACATCCGAAAGCACAAGAATGGATTAATTTGCAAGATCATCATAGTAGAAAAATTATTCATTTACGTGAAAAAAAAACCACATGAAAAAATTATTAAGGGAAAAGAAACCACATGAAAAATATGAAATATAAGCTATGAAACTTATGAAACAATGACATGAGCTTCGCATTGTATCCAGGAATAGCGTGCATGCTTTATCATGAAACACTAATTGGAGAGGAAAGACAGGCAACCGGTTCTAGGTTTCTGCAATTCTATCAATCGTCCATGGGGACGTATAGCACAAGTGCAGACCATCAGGAGCCTCTATTGCAGATAAAAGACACAAACGTCGAGAAGGATTGGTTATACGTGGAAGGTTGCCCTGGCTGCTCCCTCGAGCGGAGGAAGCTCACCTCCAAGGGAGCCCCTAAACGAGAGCTCGCCTTTGTGGCCTTCATGGTTCTATGCAACGCACTGCCTATTTCTTTGCTTTTCCGCGGGGATGAGAAGGGTTCGCCCTTCCCTCCCGAGCGCCTTGATGAACCCCCCCCTTATGCCGTTCTCTCCAGGAGGCAGCATCTGGCCCTCCTCCCCACAAGAAGATGGCCTGAGATGGTCGTCATGGCTCTGTCTCATTATTTGCTTGGATCGAAAAGAAATCTGTCTCCGATTGGCCTCAATTCTGTGAATCCAAACTTAATCCAGGACTAATCAAAAGCCTTAATAGCCTAATGCAACAGTAAAAATCTCTCTGATTGCCCTCAATTCTGTGAATCTGACCGTAATCGCCGATGAACCAAGTCGTGATAGTCTGGATTCACATCGTAATCCCAAATTGACCAAGTCGTGATAGCCTGCTCCAGCTACCGGTAATGTGGGGTGGCAGCGGGTGCTGCTGTTGATGATGATGATTACGATGATTAATTAGGTTTAAGGTTGCTCTACACTCTGAGACCGCTCCTTGAGGAGCAACTAGTTATTAAACCTTCGCAAGATCGCACACTCTGAGGCTGACGAAGGTCTTACCTGGTGTTACAGTCTGGTTTCGAGTAAAACTCATCCAGAAAATCCATCCTTGGATCTCAAGTAAAGCAGACGCCATACCTCAGAGATTTATGTTTATGGTCATCAAGACTAACCAGATGATCGAATAGTTGAAAAACCTAAGGTAATCACTATCAAGATCGGGGAGAGAGAGAGAGAGAGAGAGAGGATGCAAGGCTCTTGAGAGAGAGAGAGGACGTGAGGCTCTGCTTGTCTCTCACAGAGAACAGCCTAAAGCCATAATTACCATGATTATATCACATCTTCAAAGCCATAACTCAAGTCAAAACTTGCAACAAAGTATAGCCATAAAGATTTATTAACATATATATGATATAAAAGCAATATATATATGACCAACATAAATATGAAACCATATACATGAAAGTAACATCTAAGAATGAACAAAGAAGAAAAACTTATCTTTGCGTAATTGTGAAACCTCGCTCTGATACCATGTTGAACAGTAGACAAGGAACGGAGGAAGAGAGAGGAGAAGAGAGACACGAGACACCAGAAGTGGAACCCCAGAAGTGCATCAAGTGAGCACACAAGATAGGAATATATAGAGGGGACTTGGGGCGCTATATATAGACAGACTATATATAGCTAACATTTTGTGCACTCCTCGACCTGCCATTGCATGGACCATAACTACCACTACTTTCTTCATAATCTTGAGGTCTAAACATATCCTTAGTATAATGATTTCTTTGACCATTATTTGCTGTAATTTTCTTTCCATAAACATAGTCATCTTTACTCTCATATGCATCTATCTTAACTATAGCTTTCCATCTATAACAAGATTCATATTCACTGAATCTCATATTCTTGCTTATATATACCTCTTTTTTGATAGGATCATAGTAGTGGTAACCCTTCTTCCCATTTGGATACCCTAGAAAAATGCATTTAGAAAACTTTAGTTCCATCTTTTTCCTCAAACCATCAGGGATGTGAATATAATATACACAACGAAACACCCTAAGATATGCAACTATAGGTGACCTTCTATACATATTATCATATGGAGACATGTGATGAGTCAAAGCTCTAGGTGTCCTGTTCATTATATAGATTGCAGTATGTACTACCTCCGCCTAATAAGTCAAGGACATATGCATGTAATTCATCATTGCCCTTGTTACTTCTCCAATAATCCTATTCTTCCTTTCACCCACACTATGTTTTTGTGGTGTACATGTGCATGTAGCCTATCTTTTGATTCCATGGTCTTTGCATATCTATGCTGAAAAGAGGGAGTTCTTTGGATGTCTCAACTTGCATAGGGTTTGTATTTTGTACGGGTCATTGTGCATGAATTTAAAGCCTGAGTTATTGAATTGTACATGCATGATGTTGATTAGGTAGCTTTTAAGAAAATGCTCTAGGAAGAATTCTATATTTAAGACACCAATTTGATTACCCACAAGACCTTTTAGGAGTGGGTCCTAAAACCCAATAAGGGTCTTATGCTATAGAGTTATTAAGAGAATTTGAAAGTCAGTTTGAGCAGTTAGATCTTGCGAAATAGTAGGCTCTTGCAAGTCAAAAAATTGAATTGTTTCTAGAAGTGGTAGACCTTGAGCTTCAAGAGAAGCTTGATAATTTATTAGAGGATTAGACTACAGAGAAATGGCTTAAAACAGAGTGGAGACATGTTAAGGATGTTGTTTCTACATTGATGAAAAAGCATAGAAGAAGAAAAAGATTGCATATATCTAGCTTGCCCACTATTACAAGCAAAACAAATCATGTATCTAGTAAGCCACCTGCTTACATGGCTAACCTTATAGAGTTGCACCTGTAGTTTCCACAATTAGGGAAGATGTATTAGATTAATTGGTTAAAGGTATGTGGGATCTTGAGTTGAAGGTCACAAAATTGGATGAGAAGGATAAGAGGAAAGGGGAAGGGTAGCAACCCCTAAACTAGGGAAAAGATGTATGTGGTATGATAGTTCGCAGTATCAAAGGAAGGATTGTGTTGCTTTTCAAGAGGCCCTGGTATGCTAGCTCATCTTTTGGAAAGATGGCAAGATCCATGCATAAGAAATGGGATTTCCTCTTTCTTTGAATTTTTGGAATGGGAGATATGCAAAAGTTATTGGAAGGATTGGCTATTTTAAATGCTTATACAGTTGTACATGCTGCTACTTTTGGTCTCTAATTGGATAGAATGCTTGGCCAAGTGTGGTTCGTCCGAAGGTTGCAATATGGACACATGCTTTTTTCATGCATTTGAAAAGAGAAAAACTACTAATAGTAAAATGTCTCATGCATGGCAAGATATTCATGACGACATGACTAATTGGGAACCACCAGTAGATGCATATTCAGTGTATGCATATTTAGAAAAAACATGGATGTACTTGTGGAGTAGAAATAGAAGAGAGATGAAGATAATGCAAGGTTATCTAAGAGAGTGACAAGAAGAAGTGTGGATCAGCCTAAAGTTGCAAATTAGTTTCCTTTCAAGAATGTTATGGAAGAGCTCGTGTATGGAAAAAAATAAGATAGCAAACAAGAGGGTAAAAAGAAGAACAAGCAACCGATATACAAGATGTAGTCTAATATTAAGATAGCCATGGATCTGAAGATGGTTCTTGAATAGTGGATTTAAAAAAGTCAAGGGAAATTCACCTTGGAGAGGTGCTTGGCATCGCCAAGAGAAAATTTCATGACGAAATTATTGACATAATTAAGAGGAAGTATCATTTTCTTATAGATACCACTAGCACATTGCTACAATTTCAAGAGGAAATTGGTTTGTTGGGCATTCAGGCTTAAAATAAGCATGATGATGTAAGTGTTGGTTTATCAATGGATGATGCTACTAATTAGAGGGTGCAGTATGTGGAAAAGAGAAGAAAGTGGCTGAAAATGTGTTGTATTTCATCAATATGCATGGTGGAGTAAAGCAAATGCAACAATGCGGGGAAGAGACTCCAAGATTTATTCCTCAGAGTCATTACATAAGAAATCACTAGGCAGGGGCTACCACCAAAATGGTAGTGAAAATAGGGGAGCATGAGACTCCTTGTGTTGCTTTGCTTGACCACCATGGGTTTGAGATTAATGTCATTGAGCATGGATTGTATGAGATTGGAGCATGGCCTGTGGACACTAATCATGGTTGGTATATGAGGGTTGCACATTGTATTGCTCTATGATCATCATAGTAGGAAAGGGTGACATCCTATAACTGTGGCTATAGTAAAACAAAGAAGCCACTTGTTATCTCGATTAAAATAAATGTAATTTTTGGTCCACATCTTGTTGTTGGCCAGATTTATGAATGAAGTGTTTGGTTTTTGCAAAACATGGCTATGTATACGAGTCTCCAGAGAGAAATTCTCAAGAAAATTTGATAGCTTTCTATATCAATTTGTGATGATACCTTACATGCAAGAGAAAGCTTAGAAACCCATGGGGGAGGGTCCTTGCTAATTTTCATTACTGTTACATTGCTCGAAATCAATGAAAATAGCACAAAATATGATCATGTACTCCATCTCCATGTTTTGCAAGATGTAAGTGCTATGATAGTTTCCTTGCTCACAAGACACTCCAAAGAATCAAGCTATAGAAGGATATCAATACATAAGATCTAGTGAGTAGAGATTTCTTGCTGTTGTTGATTTTTTCATGGAAGCCTTGAAGTATGAAGAAGAAGGAATCTCTTTTGAAAAAGTAATGACACTTAAACCTTTCTCCATGTCTTGTGAGCCGTCTTGAACTAAGAACCCCTAAAAATTTACCTCAAAGTTGGTGACAAAATGCTAAAGATGATCTACATACCTACAACTTGTCCATGGCTCTTGTGAGATCCCCAACAAACACTACAAACGCCCTATGGTACTCAATCACTACTCCTTAATGGTCATGTCCCACCTACTATACTTATCTAGATTAGGAAAGAGAAAGAGGAAGGGACCAAAGATTGAGGTTCTGGTACCAATTCTAATAAAGAGTATTGAGAGAGAGGAGAGGATATTATGGAAAGGAGAGAGAAGAGAAAGAAAAGAAGAGAAAAATACTAGAGAAAGAGAGAGAAAGGTAGGAAGAAAGAGAAGGGAGGAAGGGAAGTCATGGAAGATGTGAGGAAAATAAAGAGACTAATTTGATTCATATTTCTAGATAACCCTTACTAAGCCCCTTACACCTTTTACACCTTGTCCATGTAGCCATTTTCTCGTATTTTGCCTAGTTTTTTATATGCTACACCATTCTTTACACAATTGTGAGGTAGGTATTTTGATCCTATGATGGTTCCAAATCAATTGAGGTGGAGATAAATTCTAGACTTGAGACAAAGGATAGTAAGAATGTGAAAATTCATGGCAACATATGCTACTGAGAGGAAAGAAAGAAAAGGTGAGATGTTGATGTTCCCCTAAATGGAATAGTTTTGTCTATGCTACACCATTATTTACACAATTGTGAGGTAGGTATTTTGATCCTATGATGGTGCCAAATCAATTGAGGTGGAGGTTAATTCTAGATTTGAGACAAAGGATAGTAAGAATGTGAAAAATCATGGCAACATATGCTAGTGAGAGGAAAGAAAGAAAAGGTGAGATGTTGATGTTCCGGAAATGGAAAAGAGGCCAACATTAAGCAAAAAAATAGGGATAAGATCATGGAGATTCTTCATCATTGCTCATGTTATAAAATCATATTACAATTATCTTTAATGAGATAATTAAAGCAATTCCACTTGGTCTAGATCTATCTAATGGCTTATTATTGGAGTTTCAAGGTTGATTGTGAAAGAGAGTGGCCATCAATAGAGAGATGCGATTGAAGGTAAGGTATTATTCATAGTCAAAGTTGTGGTGGAGAGAGTGTAAGAGCCAAAGCCAGTTAGTGCCACTATTTTATTGTTATCTAAAGAAAGGAGTTTGTGAAGCTATGGAGTTGGAGAGGAGTATACTCACTTGCATCAAAGACCCAACAAAAATTTTGAAAATGCTATTATCAAAGGCCTGGTGACTACAAGTGTGATAATGGAAGTATCGAAGTGGCTTGTGGATTTTTTGGTTGGAAATGTCTTGGAGTTGAAATCTCCTTGAATATATCCCAAGTGATTCTACTTCTCCACATCACGTGGAGTGTTAAAGAAATGTGATGCCAACTCTATTGGTGTGTGAGCCTTAGATTGAGAATGTCATTTTGTTGAATTAGGGATAAAATTATAGAGGCACCATTATGCTCGATGTGAAGACATATTTTATAGTTGGTTCTTCGACAAAATAATTTTCCAAATAATTTTCCTATGAAAGTAGCATACATCAAATTCATTGAAGATTGGGTTGGAATGTGGATATCCCCTTATATGTTGTGTTCGAGTGATTGTGGCCATAGCATTTGTTATTCTTTTCCCTCTATTGAGCTATAAATATGTTACAATTGCATGCATGTGAGTTCTATACTTGACCATTAATCTTTGTATCATTGTTCCTTTGGGTTCAAGTGCATGGTTTTTTCTTGTGGGTTTGGAGTTTTTGTTGCTTTAGTGTTGGGTAGTTCTCTAGTCATTCTATTGAAGTTGCCATTGTAGTAGATAGTGCCATTTTAAATGTTTCTACCATAGTATTGTTACTATGGTTGTTTTCATAACAATCAATGGAAGTGTTATTGGTAGGATTGGTTTCATAATCTCATCATTATCCTAGTAAATATACATGACAATAGTGCCTTAAATGTGTTCATGTATATTTGGTTTGAGTAAGAACCATTTATCCCTAATTACATGTTATGCTTTTTATGTAGCATAATTATTCAATCTCTTGGCTTAAATTGCCGGATGCATTCCAATGGTTTTGTAGTTATTAACTGCTTGGGTGTTGGGCGGTTCTCTATGCCTCAAAGCATTATACATATTGGTAGTCATTAATATTCCCATTATAGTAAATAGGTCCCTTTAAGTTGTTCCTATGCTAGTGTGTTACTATTCCATGTAAGTCTTGTTGGTAGCTTCATTTTCAAAAGAATCATTTGATGCCAAGAGGCATATTCCACGGTGGATTCCGTGAGGTTTTACGGTGGATTCCGTAAACTTAGATGACCGGGGCTCATACGCAAAGAGGATTCTTTGTGCGAGAAGTTGATGGGGACGCCTGTCCTTTTCGGGCGTTTCATTAATTTAGTGTGTACATGGGTGATTCCATAGCGGGTGATTCCGCAAAATGCATATTAAATTAATAAACGTTTATGAGTTTAGAGTGCGCACTCGTAATAAATTAAGGTTAGGATTTATTTCTAACCAGTTGATTTATTTATGTAGCTGAAGACTGCTAGGTATTCACTTTTGTCGGTTTAATTGTGTTATTTTACTAACGATTGTGAATGCTTCAGTTGATGTGTAGAGATAGCAGCAGTGGCGGAGGAAAGCATTGGAGTCTAGCGGGTTTTCGACCTTTGGACTATATTTTGATAGGCACCATGCCTATATTTTGTTATGTCTATAGAGACATCGATTATTTATTATTATTTTGTATGCGCTTATGCGCCTGGATATGTTATTTCTATTTGGACATTGAGTTTGGGCGTGCCAGACACTATGGGCACCGTCCATTAGCTTTATTTTCTTATTTTTGGTAGAAAGCAAACTCAAAAGCTAAAAGCTTGTCATATTTTTGTAATTGGGCTATTTTTGAGCATAAAGATTGGAAATATATATTAAATACATGCTTTGTGAAGCTCTCACACAAGGCATGGGGGAGATTGAACCCAATTTGTCTCTTGTCTCATGTCGTGCTTGTTTTTACATGGGTTTTTGTGCTAAAAAGTAGAGTACTTTGTTCTTGGGGACCTTCCGGGATTCACCACATGAGCTATCTGCGACCGATCTGCGCACCAGTGGTATCAGAGCGGAGCAGAGATCAAGGGCTTCCAATCGCTACCAATCTCGGGCGAAGGCGGAGCTCCAGAAACAAACGGCCTCTACAGTCAATCTCGTCGCGAACCGTCGATACAGGCAGACTTCTGGCGATCAAGAACCCCTGTTTCCACTGTCAGATCGCGAAGGACCAGGCTCTGTCGGCGGAGGACCACTCAAACACCTCCATCAACAAGTCGTTGAAAAAACAGTGAGAAAGCTCTTAATCTTCTTCATTAAAAGCTTAATTACAAAGCTTTAAGAGCTTAAGAGAAGCCTAAGCTTCTCAAAATCATCTCGAGGTGTAAGAAGATCAGCCCGAAATTTCTGCGCTGTCAAAACGCCCCCCCCTCCCCCCCACGAAAATTCACCACGTGCTGCTTTCTACCATAACTTAAGCTTATTAAGCTTAAGCTTAACTCATTAAGCTTAAGTCACTCCAAACTCTGCAAGTCAGTTAAGGCAAACAAGTCTGTAAACTCCGGGTCACACACTCCAGAAGTCAAGTTCAGTAAGTCACTTGGAATCAAGTCCTGCAAGTTCTGCAAGTCAGCTAAGTCCAGCAAGTCAACAACTTTGCAAGTCTGTTAAGTCTGCAACTCTGCAAGTCAGACTAAATCAGAACTGACTAGTGCTTAAAACTCATAGAAGACTTGTTCGTTTGCAAAAACTCTGAACTGGAAAGTTGTTCGCAGCAAGCTGTTCTACCTATCTACAAGTTCGTTGAAGAACTTTTAGCAAACGGAGACAGAAATATTGCAGAATTTCTGAAAATTGAAGAAGAAAATACCCAAAAATACATAGCCTTGTAACCCCAAATTTTGAGCTACGCTCATCCCGCTAACTGATTTTGAGTGAGAAAGGTTTGTTGAGTTTTACAGGATGACTACCCCACATATGGATGATCCTATGGCTGAAGACGACCTACCCGAGCCTACCATGGAACAAAAGCTGGATCTTATCATGCTGCAATTGGAAGAAGAGCGAAGAGCTAGGCAAGCCTTGCA
Organism: Lygodium microphyllum; assembly: GCF_053477565.2. Lineage (NCBI taxonomy): Eukaryota > Viridiplantae > Streptophyta > Polypodiopsida > Schizaeales > Lygodiaceae > Lygodium > Lygodium microphyllum. The sequence continues at coordinate 18,403,522 of NW_028229514.1, read as the reverse complement.
AGCGCAATTGACAAAGCTACAAGGAGCGTACACTGATAAAGAAGAACCACAAGCTGAAGATCTGATTCGTCGTACCATCGACGCCACTCTTGAAGCACAAACCATTCGCAAGGAATCCAAGATAAGTAAACGAAGTTTCAAGTTTCGCACTTTCAATGGCATAAGAAAAGGAAAGACTGTTTTATCATTCATTAGCCAGTTTGATGACTATTTCCATGAGGAAACTTATCCCGAGAAAGATAAAATCAAGTGTGTTACTAATCATCTGATAGATAGAGCATCACTTTGGTGGACTGTAGTCCGCAAGAGCATAGAATGTCCTGCTACATGGGAAGATTTCAAGAAGAAGTTCATGCAAAATTTTCTACCACCGCAATTTCATGAGAAGGCTATCAAGCAATGGGATTTACTTCAACAGCGCGATCGTGAGCCTATTCCACAGTATACAGAGCGTTTTTGGAATGCACTCCTACAGCTACACATGCTTGAAGACGTACGAGAGACGACACATAAGCGGAAGTACATGTCTGGACTTCTTGGACATTACTACGCTGAAGTGAATATGTTTAAGCCTGCTACCCTTGAAGACGCCATCTCCTTAGCTCACGACACTGAAGATAAGTTACGTGGAAGAGATCGACGACCACAGCCATTTCAAGCAAACGGTAATTATGGATCTAAACAATTCAATTCAAATTTCAGAAGGTTTAATCCAGGTCGTTTTTCATCACCATCTTTTCGCAAGAATTGGCCTAAATCACCTGCATTACCATCCACTGTCAATCCAAATCCTAAGCCTATTCCTCAAGCAAATCCAAATATACCCAGACTCCCAGCCATTGCAAATAATGTGACCAAAGCCAAGCCCATCGTATGCTACAAGTGTCACCAGCCAGGGCATTTCGTAGCAAATTGTCATTCAAAGAAGCCATCAGCACATATCAACTACCTTGGAGCTATGGACGAAGACAAGCATGAGGATATGCCGGATTTCACTGAAGAAGAAGATGATCCTACTACTACTTCCGACACTTTACCAGGTATGCCTACTTTACATTCATTGTTGACTATGAAATGTATGGTGCATGGAAAAGAAAGAATTATATTGCATGATGACGGTAGTACCCATGACTTTATTTCAGCAAAATTGGTAAAGGAATTGAAATTGCATACTGTACCTACGTATAATCGCATAAAAGCTGCATTTTTAGGCACTAGGTACAATAGCACACAAGAAGTTCAAGATTTAGAAATTCAAATTGGTCCATATATTGAAAGAAGAAATTTCTTAGTTGTCCCATTACAGTCAAGCGACATTATTCTAGGAATGCCATGGAGACACCAACATAATCCCAATATAGATTATTCCACACACACAATGAATATTAATTTTCAAGGAAAATCTATTACATTATTTGGTATGCATGCATCTCATATGTTTCCACTGCTTTCGCATACTCAAGCAAAACGTGCACTACGCAAGAATACTAAATCATATCTCATTTGGGTGAATGAATTGCACGCAAAAGAAACTCATATGCACCCTAGGCATAAGGAATTTCTTGCATATTTTAAGGACTGTTTTGCAGAAGACCTACCACCTGGTTTACCTCCATCACGTCCAGAAGACCATAAGATTGACTTAATACCTGGCACACAACCACCTTGCAAAGCCCCATATAGGCACAATCAAATAGAGCAAAAAGAAATCCAGAGTCAAGTAGAAGAATTACTAAATAGAGGCTTAATTCGACCTAGCAGTTCTCCATTCGGTGCACCTGTGCTCTTAGTCAAGAAAAAGAATAATACTTATCAAATGTGTATTGACTACCGAGCATTAAACAAAATCACTATAAAGAATAGGTATCCTATACCTAGAGTTGATGACCTTATGGACAAACTGCAAGGATCTTCTATATTTAGTAAAATTGACCTTAAATCTGGATATCATCAGGTGAGGTTAGATAGATCCGACATATTTAAGACTGCATTCAGGACACAATTTGGCCATTACGAATTCTTAGTTATGCCATTTGGATTAACTAATGCACCTGCCACTTTCAGTAGAATGATGAATCGTATTTTTCTAAAATATCAATATTGTGTGATTGTTTTCTTTGATGATATTTTAGTGTTCAGTCAAAGTGAAAAAGAGCATTATGAGCATTTATCATTAGTTTTTCAATTACTGAAAGAAAATCAATTGTTTGCAAATCCTGACAAGAGTGAATTCTTTAAGACAGAAATAGAATATCTGGGTCATATTGTATCAAAAGAAGGAATTAAAGTTGATCCTAAGAAAATTGACGCAATATTGCATTGGCCTATTCCTAAAAATGTACATGAATTACGCTCATTCCTTGGTCTTGCTAGTTTCTATAGGAAGTTTGTACGTAATTTCTCATTACTTGCTTTACCATTGACCAAACTTCTTAAGAAATGCATTGTTTATCAATGGACTGAAAACCAACAGAAATCCTTTGATTTACTTAAACGTGCATTGACCAATGCCCCTGTTCTACAATTGCCTGACTTTAACAGACCATTCTTTTTAGTTGTGACCGATGCTAGCGGATCAGGAATAGGAGCCGTGCTTATGCAAGACAACCATCCAATAGCATATTCTAGTTCTAAGCTGAAACCCTCTGAGCTTAAATATTCCACTTATGACAAGGAACTCTTAGTAGTTGTCCAAGCATTAAAACAATGGAAGCATTATTTAATGGGTTCAGAATTCATGATAAAGACAGACCAGCAAAGCATTAGACATCTACTTAGCCAACCCCAAATTTCTGACCGCCATATCAAATGGGCTTCATTCATTCAAAGTTTCCATCCTATCATTCAATACCAACCTCGAAAAGAAAATGTAGTTGCTGATGCATTGAGTAGAAGACCTGCAATTCATAACATTTCTATCATATCTTTTGATTCATTGATTGCTATGAAAGACACATATCACCAGGATATTACTTTTCATTCTGATTGGCAAAAATTAGTTCAAAATAATTTCATTCCTGTTGATTCATTGTCATATAATGATCGATTCATGTTTTTTGAAAAGAGACTGTGTGTTACTATTCCATTCCGATCTTTTGTTTTGAATGAAATTCATTGTCCCCCATATCAAGGTCATAGAGGTATCATTTCTACATTACGCATGTTAACTGAAGATTTTTATTGGCCGCATATGGATGCAGATGTATCTAATTTTGTCTCTGAATGTTTGATTTGTCAAAGAATAAAAAGACATCATGGTAAACAATATGGATTATTAATGCCTTTATCTATTCCATCTAAACCTTGGGAACATATATCTATGGATTTCATTACTGGTTTACCAAATACTAAATCTAACCATGACATGATTTGGACAATTGTAGATAGATTTAGTAAGCGAGCATATTTCATTGCATGTAAGAAAACTCTAACAGCATCACAAGCAGCACAATTATTTTTGAAAACTGTTTTTACTAACCATGGATTGCCGAAAGTGATTATTTCAGATAGAGATTCTAGATTTTGTAATAATTTATGGATTACACTGTTTGCAAATCTAGGCACAAAGATTGATTTCTCATCTGCATTTCATCCAGAAACGAATGGACAAACAGAAGCCACAAATAGCACCATTCTAGATCTTTTACGTGCATACACTATCTCTAAACCTCAGACATGGAATATTCATTTACATTTATTACAGTTTGCATATAACAATACACCGCACACATCTACAAAGAAAGCACCTTTTGAAGTTATTTATGGACATAGATTATCTACACCTGTTGCATCTTTGTCTAATAGAATACAAAGTGCCGATGATATCGCTGTTATGCATAACACTATTTTTGATGAGGTCAAGGATATGATTGCTAAAGCTCAACAATCATATACCAAACAAGCCAACAAGAACAGACAAGCCATGAATTTCAAAGTTGATGATTATGTTTGGCTTAGAATAGAAAAGCGTAGACTGCAAAGTGTAGATAGACATCCAGTTGTCAAATTAGCCCCTAGATTCTACGGACCATTTAGAATCATTCATAAGATTAATGACAATGCATTCAAGTTAGAACTGCCATCCCATTGGAAAATTCATAATACATTTCATATTAGTTTATTGAGACCATTTAGAGGACAATTACCTATCCACCCTGTCTATGAAAACCCACCTTTACTAGAAGAAGAGACTGAAATACTTGAACCAGAAGCCATCATAGACACTGACTACATGACCACTAGAACTGGCCGAAGGTATTCTAGATATTTAGTGAAATTTAAGAACCATCCTGTAGAGGAAGCACAATGGATGCACGCTAGAGACTTAAATGCTTTCCCCACTCTGTTAGCTCCACATTGAGCTAATAGCAATTGAGGTCAATTGCTATCCCACCCCGGGGGTATGATGCCAGGAGGCATATTCCACGGTGGATTCCGTGAGGTTTTACGGTGGATTCCGTAAACTTAGATGACCGGGACTCATACGCAAAGAGGATTCTTTGTGCGAGAAGTTGATGGGGACGCCTGTCCTTTTCGGGCGTTTCATTAATTTAGTGTGTACATGGGTGATTCCATAGCGGGTGATTCCGCAAAATGCATATTAAATTAATAAACGTTTATGAGTTTAGAGTGCGCACTCGTAATAAATTAAGGTTAGGATTTATTTCTAACCAGTTGATTTATTTATGTAGCTGAAGATTGCTAGGTATTCACTTTTATCGGCTTAATTGTGTTATTTTACTAACGATTGTGAATGCTTCAGTTGATGTGTAGAGATAGCAGCAGTGGCGGAGGAAAGCATTGGAGTCTAGCGGGTTTTCGACCTTTGGACTATATTTTGATAGGCGCCACGCCTATATTTTGTTATGTCTATAGAGACATCGATTATTTATTATTATTTTGTATGCGCTTATGCGCCTGGATATGTTATTTCTATTTGGACATTGAGTTTGGGCGTGCCAGACACTATGGGCACCGTCCATTAGCTTTATTTTCTTATTTCTGGTAGAAAGCAAACTCAAAAGCTAAAAGCTTGTCATATTTTTGTAATTGGGCTATTTTTGAGCATAAAGATTGGAAATATATATTAAATACATGCTTTGTGAAGCGCTCACACAAGGCATGGGGGAGATTGAACCCAATTTGTCTCTTGTCTCATGTCGTGCTTGTTTTTACATGGGTTTTTGTGCTAAAAAGTAGAGTACTTTGTTCTTGGGGACCTTCCGGGATTCACCACGTGAGCTATCTGCGACCGATCTGCGCACCATCATTCATAGGATTGTTTCCATAATCTCAATATTAACTTGATAAAGCTATATGATGATAGTGACTCAAATGTGTCCATGTATCTTGGGTTTGACTAATAGCCCTTGATCTTTGCATGGCATGCTATCTATCTTTTTGGATGGTTGATTTGGCTATTCATTTTTCAAGAAAAAAAGTTCCACAATTCATATGGTAATGATGCCTACATTTTTGTGAGTTACTCAAACTAGCCTACATTCCTAACTCTTCTAGCTTAGGAAAGCCCATAAAATAGTACCACACACATATAAAAAATTCCTTAGATGATATATCTACTAGCTATAGTTGCATAAGTCAACATACTTTAGCTAGTGAAGGCATGTAATGGTAGTTTTCTACCAATTGAGCAATGGATTTTTCAGTCTAAAAGAAATCTAGGACAAATGGCCTAATTGATGATGGCAATATTTTAGATTGTGATGACCTATATAGTAATTAGGGTAGACTACACTTTCAAGTAAGGGAACAAGATTTGATCATGTGACCAAATATTAACTATATTGGAAATTCCCAAACTATATAAGAATTCCCAAATTCCGTAATATAGTGTTTACGGGAAAAAGTGCATTTGTAAATATATAACACACGTTCTTTTCAAAAACACCAAGATATATTATATATCAAAAACACATATACATAGATAAATGCATATACTATCCTCTTTCTTACCTCTCCATTGTTCAAAGGGCAAGTCTCACCCAATCCCCTCATAGAACTTTCAATGTATGAAGTTTGAAATGAAGCCCAAACCTTACACTAATGCCTGCTAGGGGTTTACCTCCATGACCATTAGTACAATCCTTAAAAAACATGCTTGTGTCGTACTGGAAAATGTTTCCAATCATTTGATGTTGGTGTAAAGAAATTCATTGAAGATCATGCCCGCCATACATGCCAAAACACTCCATATTTACAAGAAAATATGCATGTAATTTTGAAAATTTATATTCTTAGTGTTTTGAATGCCTAATGCATTATGGAAGTAGCATTCCTTGATTAATTTTAGGTCATTTACCACTCAAGTTCTAACCTCTTAGTTGAATATAGGACTCCTCTCAACACTCACACTCAAAAGCAACTCCTAATGATAGTGTTAAGCAATAGAAACCGTAACTTTCAATTGATGTTATTCTTGAATGACCCTTAAGTTGTGTGCTCAATGAGGTTGCAAACTAATGTGCATGTGCATTTAAGTCTACTAAATATAGTTATAGTGGGCTTCAACCCAATGGCATTCAAGTATATGAGATGGGGTTTACTAGGTCCCTATGCAATGCTTTGAACCTTGTGCACAGTGATACACATGTCCCTCTTGTTGTAGTCAAGTACATGAATTTGAGCTCAAGAAAAAAAAAATTTCCTTGTAGCCTAGCTTCTAGCATCCAACTCCCTTGTTTACAAATAGAAAAACTCAAACTTCACAAGAAAAAGGGTACATGTATAAGTGATTTTAAAGAGAAAACATCATTTCAGCTCTTAGGCATTGAGAAACTTGGGTTTTATAAATGTCAACTATACATGTGTACAAGGTCTCAAAAACCTAAATATCTATAGTAAGTTAGGGATCTTTAGGATTTTCAAAAGGAAAAATCATGATACTCTTCTCTTGTCAATCTTGTATCTAATCTTCAAACATTCCCTTAGCCTTTCTCAAATATTTAGAACACATGTTAACCATAGAATATGTGCATCAGAGCACTAGCTACTAAAACCCCAATTTACAAGTAAAAATTAGGGTTTAATAGCCACCTCAAGTTCTAGGCTAGAAATTTGAAAGTTAGCTTTTGAAATTAGCAACAACTCGAATTTGAGAAATCGCCATAGTTTTAAAGGGGCTAGCCATCTCTATTAAATGGATTGAATTTGACTAGTCACAAGGGTCAATTGAAGGCACAATCCCTATGGATTTGTGAGACTAGCACTACAAGATATAGGCCTTATACTGACATTCAAAGTGATGAAAATGTCCATAAAGAAATTTTCCCCCGTCGTTGCAAAAAATGTCGATATTGGTGATGCCATAGAACAATCTCTATCAGTGTTACTAATTATCTCGCTATTAGTGTCATGTATGCGATGCAAATAGCGACACTTTATGACACACATTGTGATGCTAATAGCGACGCTTTATGACACTTTGAAACGCTAATAATAATGGTAAAAGGAAAAAAAAAATTGTGGCAAGCTGCCCTACCACAAATAGTACTATGTGCTTTATTTTGGCCATATAAAAGAGTTTCACTAATGTGTACAATGCTCATCTAAATGAAGGCAAAGTGTACTTGAATCCATAAAACTAATACATAAAATAAATACAAGTTCATGTAATGAAAGTGACATAAATCACATGACCAAAAAAGAAGAGCATGTGTGCTACACAGATCAAAGGGCGAGCTATAGATCCTTGCCATCCCAAAGCTCGTCCCGCTAAAAAGGAGCATCGAACGGACTCTGCAAAAAAAGAAACAACTACACATCAGTCCACCATACAATAATGCATTTTAACTAAAATTAGTAACTACAGATAAGAAAGATGAGTGACTTACAAGGCTTCCATGTCCATACAATCGGTCCATGAATGCCGTGAGACCATGTCTCTCTGCATATCGAGTCTCTAGGGCAGTGGGATCGTGGTTTGTAATGGAGTGCTGCAAAGAAAAGAAAATATAATTATTAGAAACACGATTGCATAAAAATAAGCAAGTAGAACAAAAGAAAAACTTACAAAGTCCTCCAAATCAGTCTTGTGGCTGCCACTTCTAAGATGATGGACCACTCGTTGTCGAAAGGTTTCGAAAGCAATGTCGCGAATTCAGAAGTCCTTGATAAATTTCAAGATAGAAGATCAGTTCTAAAATAAGAGATATTGGTGATAAAAGATGGATCAATGGATCATCTTGTGTTAGATCTTTTCTATTCAAAGCCGTGCACAGTTGAGAAGTACAAGGTTTCAAAAATAAATTCTTCCCAACAATATGAAATCCAAGTTCAAGGAGAAACTGAATCTGAAAATCACAACAGCAGAGATGTATTCACAAACAGTTTGCCAAGGATTTTGCAATTCATGGCCACACTTAGGAAAGCCTGAGCTTACAAGGTGTAAAAGGACACCTTCCCATTCTCAGCAAGAATTAGACCTTTGTATACAAGGTTTCTGAAGGCTGGCTTATTGAAAAGTGCAAATGTCAATACCATAAGTGTATAGAACCAGTCAGGGTCTGGTCTAAACTCTCTGTCGCTATGTTACTTAATATGAATTCACTGTACATCCTGTATACATTCAGCATATCCAGGTAGATAAGTGATATTTGTGTAAGGAAAGGCTATCCAAGGGAGCTTGCAACACTTGTATTTGTCTGAAGTATATTCAGCACCGGAGGGAAAGGCAGGCTAAAGTACCCTGTTCTGCAATTTTTCCTTTCTGGTTAATTGTCGAAATTCATGATAACAATCAATGAAAAGGTCTGGATACTCAGAATCAATTCTTGCCAGCGAGCATGCCAGTTCCAACTCTGGGATATTTGTATACAGTCTGACAGATGTAAATGGTTGTTTGCACTCAAACAATTCTGTATCTTTGCTCATCTCCAATAAACACCGCCACTGCAAATCTAGCTTTGACACATGAAGGGGCTATTGAATGTGCTAAAGTCAGACTTAAAGATTTTCAGAATGTTAGGAAGCAGGCAATCTGCCATGGAGAGATATGAGAGAGTGGGATTACAATTCTAATTAGATTTCAGCACACAGAGCGCATTGACAGTAGAAGTATATTTCTTCCCCTTGGATTCTTCAAGCTCTTCTCTTGATTCATACATCTCTAGCAAATCTCTGATCTGTAGGCTAATCAGAGATTAATATCACCATGAATTGTCCAAGCTCCCCTCTCTGCGCCTGCTCAGTGACTGTCTTTCTTTTTTCCCAAGTATTGCCCATTTCCTTTTTGACAGAATTCAGTTTCTGTTGGCATGCTTCAAGCTCATGTTCCAAAGTTGTAGACCAAGTCTTCTTTTGCTTGCTTTAATTGAAGTTGAAGATCTCTATTCATCTCTCCAAAACTCCACAAATGCTCTGAATCATGTAAGAGAACACCAGCCCTCTTGTCGAAGGATTTCAGTCGCATAAAAACTAGTGGCCTGTAAAAACTGACACAAGTGGATAAATAATGTGCTCATAAGTCTCTGAAACATGGGGTTGTGGAATCTCTCTGTCCTGGGAGGATACTGGTAATTTTAATCTTTTGACAGCTTAGGCATTGCCTTAGTCACTAAGGTGAATCTTCAGCCCAGCAGGTAGTCTCCGTAGCTTCAATGAGTGGATAACAACGAATAATTCAAGGTTGTGGGTAGCAGAATTCTTCTCACAAGGCTTCAGTTTCCAAGAGACATATGCTACTAGATGACTTGCTTGTGTTATGACAATATCAGCTCTAGAGTCTCAGCTAGATGGCCTGTAAGGGAACAGAAGCCCCCCCTTCCGACCGACGACATCCTCCTTTGTTTCCAGTGACTCCTCTTTTGCCTTCAGACTAATAAAGCGGCCCCCCAGAAAAGCTTCCTCTCGAAAAAGCCTTCAATACCCAAAGAACCAGTTATTGCATATCCAGACCACACTTATATTTGTATTAAGGGCTAGTTTACGAAGTGGACTGGAAGGATTATTAACCCTGTATACACCAAACCACCAATTTGCAGGCACAATCCTCAATGAACCAGACTACAAATTACTGTTTTCATAAGCTTCTTCATTCTCTTAATCAAGCATGTGCCTAGATATCGAGTCCAGAATTGGGACACATCCTTCATGCTTCATGCCTGGACTTATAAGTTCTAACAAACCCAACACAATTTCGCTTTGACTACCACCCACGACAAACTCCTGCAACTGTAGGTTTACCTCAATTGATGTGTTCCCAGCTTTTTTTTCTTTGCCCCTAAAGTTATCCTCATTTCCTCTATTTTTTCTGCATCCCTCCACCTATAGGCAGCTGAATATATGTCAACCATTAAAACATATGCAGCAGTACCTTCTTGATTTGCCTCCAAGAGTTGCTGCAAGTACCAGAGAGAGAAACAAACACCCCTACCATCCAGCAGAGTCCCTAAAGAGATCCAAGGCAGTGAAACTGAACCCATTTTCAATATATCCTGACATTAAAGCATTCAATGACACTTTATTTCTTTCCAGCAAGCCCTTGAAGACTTTATATGCTTCGTTTAAACTTCCACATTTGACATACATGTCCACAGTCGTGCTTTCAATAGCAACATCTGATTCTATTCCTTGCCGTATCATATGATCATTTAACAGACTACCTCGCCTTATGCATTTGATGCTGCCACATGCCTTCATAAGGAACAGAAAAGTCACTCTGTCTCGTCTAGTGCCTTCTTGTTTCATCCTCTCGTAACATTCAAGAGCAACAAGACCAAGCCCATGTTCAGTGTAGCCTGCAATCATGGCACTCCAGGAAACAACATCTTGATCTACAAGCATACCAGATTTTGCATACATGTCAACCAGAGCATTATTAATTAATTCCTCTTGCTCCAATTTCTCTTCCACGTAGAACAAAAGTATAAACACAACAACTAAATATGTACAAGGTATCAAACCCACACACAACTTTTGGGTGGTTTTCACACCTCGAATGCGCAGCAATACGACATTGTGCCAGTCGTGCCCTTGCCGCTTGGCACTACTATCTCCAACATCCTGGAGAATCTGTAGCCTCCTCCCTAAGTCGGTGCCAATCATTCACGTCTAGCCACTCAGGCTTTGAGGCCCCACTCTTAAGTGCCTTACATGTGTCCGATCATTTGTGTGCCATGTACACATGTATGCACTCCATCATCCAACTTTTGGAAAATCTATATGCTACGGCGGGTATCAAAAACTCCTCATGCAAGGATGCTACTATGTAGTCCTTGCTTCCCTCCAGTATGTTCTTCCAATGATCCAAGACGTTGTGCTGAAAAACTTGTTAGCATAACTCTCTCATACGAGCCATCACCCTCCTCCCCTCATCATTCATGATGATGACTCATATGCTATCATCTAAAAGGTATCCATACTCGTTTAGGGTGTCCCTAAGATGTGTCCTCTCCCACATGGGATCACGCTCTTGGGCATACCCAGGAGACCCCTGTACATCTGGTGTACCTACGGGGTTAGTATCTCTCGGAGGAGCACCCATAGGGGTGCCACATGCGGGCGACTGAGAAAAAGCTAGAGGGACTGGAATAGACATTCCCACACGTGTGAAAAATCCCATAGGTGATGTAACTCCATTAGAACGATGAGATGGAGACATTGCGTTGGTACCTCCACAACAACTACATCAGCTACGCTCTCTTGAATGTGCACAAGAGCAAGGAGTAGCACCTTATCCCGAGCCCATCACGAGCTCACTACATCCATGTCTCCGCAGTATCTCCCAAAACCACTCCCTTCGTCTGACCCAAGTTTGGAGCGTCAACCTCATCTAGTGGAAACTGAAGCATCAGAGTGCACTAAAGTAGATCTAACAGAATGCCCTGATGGTGTCGGAGAGAGCTTCTTGTCCACTATATCTTTGTATTGAGCAATCTCATCTAGAGATATACATGTGAAGATCTCCTATAGCTCCTCGTCGCTTATCCCTCAACTCATCGTGTTGATCTAAATATCCACAAAGGTTACATGCACATGCAAAAATTGATGTTAGCATAATCAATATAAATAAAGCAAAGCACGATAATATAAATCTTTTAAAAATTATATTACTTAAAACACATATCTTATGTACCCTTATAAATGATTAGTTAATAAATTGAGTAGGTGGATGCTCCAACTATGAAGTACCCTATGGTCCCATGTTAATCTCCTGACACAACTCCGCATACATTGGAAGATCGATAGAGAATTCACCACAAAAGGATGAGTTCACCTCATTCTCAAAGAATTCTTGGACTCCTCTATTTCCATCATTATTACCCGATTCTAGCTCCTCTACATGCTCCAAGCTTTCAGTGGGCTCCACCCCTTGTAATATTGACCCCTCTATTTGCATACTGTCCTCATCTACAATGGGAACATTGCTTTGATCATATATCTTGCACTTCAGAGAGCTGAAGGTATAACATACCACCATCGAGGTTGTCCGGGACTTAGATAGAAAATTTCATGTTCGAAATTACGTACAAGAGAGATTTAACTTTTGTGACATGTACCATGTCATAATAAAATTTAAAAAATATGAGTTCATGCACCTGTTCACAATGGACTGGCAATACAAACGTGTTATGCAAATCCACTATCTTTTTTTAGAATCTATTTCAAGAAATCCGAATGGACCTTGTCGAATTGTTGCTCCAGCTTTTTCAAGTACAACTTTGAACCATTGCACATCGAATAGGATCATGGAGAAGGTACGGTAATCCACCGTGATAATAATTTGCAAATTATCAAAATACTCATATCATCTATAACAGTGTTTTGATCTGTTGCTCATCGTTGGCTCTCTTGCTCGAACTTTGCCATGATACCACAATCTGTAGTGGATCACATTTTGTCAATACGCTCCACACGAAAATGTCATCCGCGCAACCATGCGGCACTGTATATTTTGTACTATCCATTGAAATAGTCAATTAGTTGTCGCATATAGAATGTAGATACGACAAATGCTAAACACATCGTCGCCTTTGAACTACATCCCCTCGAGAATTCTGACTCCTCAATTGAGACCGCCGCCCCTTCGCGAGATGCTTCGGTCAAAGCTCCATGTAACCATCACGTTGACATAAACTGTGACATCTCCTCCATGCCCTTGGAATATCGAATCGGTCAATGGTGCATACTACATTGAAATTCAGATCGTGCTTTTTCTTGATCTTTCCTAGCTTGCTTATACCTAGCGAGCCATGTCTCCATGGAGGCATGGTGCAATATAGAAAAGCGATTCACTTTCTCCTCCATTGCAACATTCATTTTTTTTCCTACCCCATTTCCAACCACCACATCTTCGATCTATCTATCATCGTCCTTCAATGACCATATATGCACTAACGCCTCAAACATGAACCAATCTTTAGCCATGCTACCTTCTGGCCAAGCTCGTTGTCACACAAAGCCTTTTAGGGTTTTGATGAAGCGCTCCAAGAAGAATATACATCACATATGGATAGGTCTAGCAATCTCCACTTCATCTACAAGATGCACAAGAAGGTGGATTTGTATCATGATCATGCTAGTGAGCATGTATTTCTCAAAGAGACACACCATCTCCACTCCTGCCCACCTTGCGGATTCAATAAAGGATGTGTTGATCTTCTGTGAGATCGATTGCACTAAAGTTGACAACCTGTAAATCGCCCTGTATATTTCTAGAGTAAGGCATCCTGCAATCGCAATCGGTAGTACAAAGTGCCACAAATGAAGAAGCATTATGAACAACAACTACACTCCAAATACAAAAATATGCATGCCACTTACAATCCATTCGTAGTAAAAACCTTACATATCTTATGCCAATCATGGGATTTCATCCCTGATAATTGGTCGTCTTTAGAAAATGCAAACCTGAGAGAACGCAGCATACCCATCGGAGTGCTGATACACTTGATAATTTTCTTCATAATGTGCTATTCTTTAGTGGGCAAAACCCAAGGAGTGTGAGGTAGCTGCAAGCGACCATCAGCACTCGACTGCCACCAAAGCACCTCCATCTTTCCTATCTCCTTCAAATCCATTCATGACCCTGCAATGTCTCTCTTTTCTATGATGTGGTCCCATAGTGAGCTGCCCACATTCTTGAAAATACGCATGGGATCCAACAAGTGGTTGATATGTAAGTGGGTCCAATACCACAACTGGTAAAACTGAGAACCGTTGCATTCTGTTTGGATGTGACTTTGTGTGGACCATTTTCAGCTCCTACTAGCTTTGGGCGTTCATATGTACTGGAGGTCGTCCAAGAAAACCTTCCCTTAGTTCATGATCCTCTAGCAAGAAAGTGGATGTCCTTGATATACCATCTTCTTCATGATTTGTGACCTTCGAGAGTCTAACTGTGGCCCACACAATGGACATACATGATAACCTTAGGTAACCAGACCTGTCCCAATACCTCTATCTAGTGAATACAAACTTGAATGAGCTATGATAGATATTATCAATGAGAACGGAAGCCTACTTACCTAAGCACTCCCCAAATCCTAGAAAGTCATGCATAGTCCACATGAGGATGGCTCAAATATTGGCAGACCGTGGACCATCATGCTTGCTCATTTCCTCCACGGCTACCTAGTCCTCCCACAAAATCTTAAGCTCATCGACTAATAGACGAAGATACACGTCCATATTTTTTAATTTGGAGCGGCCGGGAACAAGTAAGATATGGATTAGGTGTCCTTTATTCTCGTAGAAAGCCATGGAAGAATGTTGTAGTTGACAAGGACTACAAGCCACACACTGTAAGAAGTTGAGCGTAGACCAAATGGATTTAGGCCATCCATAGGAAGACAAAGTCGAGCTCTCGGACAAAGCCTGGAAATGTAGATTCAATGTGGCTCCATGCGCATGAATCCGTTCATATTCATTGAACTCTATCTATGGATCTATTCTGCACATGCCACGTTGTCAAGCTCACCATGTGGGACGTATGAAACATGTGATTTATGCGAGGGATAAGCGAAAAGTGTCTAAGAACTTTTTGAGGGATGGTTTGTCCTTACATGTCGTGTGGATACCTATAAGCACCACACTTTGGATATGACTCCATAGTCTCGTATCAAAATAAATAATTAAAAACCCATCCCAATAAGTTGAAGTTCCCTTCTAAGAAAATCCTAAACCAAAAAAAGCTTTGATCACCTACTTTAATTATTCTAACCCATTTTAACTGAATTATAAATACTAAGAAAAACTATTTTTCTATGTTTATATGACAGATAAATACCAAGAAATTTATTATTGATATTTACATAACTTGTAAATTAAAAAATATCCTAGATGTAGTTTTTTCTTTCTTTAAATTTATATAAAAAGAATATTTTAATGTAAATTTAACATTTCTTTTTTGTTGAATTACCATTAAGATATAATTTCTTTATCAAATATTAAAATTTCTTTTTTTATACTCTTAACCATGTATTAAATGAACATTAACTTGCAAAGAAACCTGTTCTTCTATTGTTGCGATTGACAGTGTATAATCCATGTTCGCGATGGTATTGGTAGCTCCCACACTCTCCACTCTCGAGTATGGTCTTTTTGGGGCCATAGCATAAAGAAGTCTATGGTGCTAGCTTCCACCTTTGACTATCTTGATCAAGGACTCTAAATAGTTAGGCAACTCCTTACAAGACCAAGACTTTGTAGGGAGAGGAAGGACTTGTGTCATGGGTACAAAAAGAATGAAAGGTAGATGAGACCTTTGCAAGCTGAGGTGGTACTTTCCTTTGTGGTTCAAGATGATCTCCTCTTGCTCTCCTTTATCTCACTTCCTTTCTTTCTTCACTCTCTTCCTCTCTATCCTCCTCTTCTCTTCATCTACTCCTTGCTTTCTTTGTCTCTACTTCTACCCCATTCTCTTGTATTCTTATCTTCCTCTTCTCGTCCTTCTCCTCTCTTCTTCTTCTTCTTCTTCTATTCTCTTCTTCTCCACCTATCCACTTCTCCTTTTCTTCTCTTCTCCTCCGCTCTTCTCTTCTTCCACACTCCTTCTCTTCTCTTCTTCCTCACATCTTCTATTCTCCTCATTCTCTTCTTCTGTGTGTGTGTGTGTGTGTGTGTGTGTGTGTGTGTGCCCGTGCAATTGGTGAGAGAGGTTGGAGGGGGAGGCAAATCAAAATGTTTTCCTAAGTCTTATGCTATCCTCTACTTTATAGCCAAAGTCTAATAGCCTTACAGATGTGTCTTCACAACTCATGCTTTAGGGCATTGGACAACGTACTTTCACAATAGTTTTGAGGGTTCCAAAGAGTTCGATTATCGCACGTGAGAGAGAGTCGATGATAATTTCAAAGAGGTGGCATTCAATTTGATGGGGTTGGTAGTGTCATTCTATCAGCCAATCTTTTTTTCTTGCTTTTTTGCTAAGGTTTCTTTATTTCAAATCTATTAGCATCCCCGTACTTTCAAGTTTCGTATACAATCTACCACATTCATCTTTCAAATCCTACACATCCTATCTCCAAATTGAGGACGTTATTGGATAACATGGATAAATTGGTACGAGATGATGAAGTTGATCTTAGCAAACTGGATGGATTTGTCAAAATCAATAATTAAAAATCCATTCCAATATGTTGGAGTTCCCTTCCAAGAAGAGAATCCTAAACTAAAAAAAACTTTGATCACCTGCTTTAATTATCCTAACCCATTTTAAATGAATTATAAATACTAAGGAAAAATATTTTTTTATGTTTATATGAGTTATAAATACTAAATAATTTATTCTTGATATTTACATAATTTGTAAATAAAAAAATATCCTAGATGTAGTTTTGCCTTTCTTTACATTTATATAATTTATAAATGCTAAAATAATATTTTTAATGTAAATTTTAACATTTTTTTTGTTGAATTACCATTAAGATATAATTTCTTTATCAAATATTTTTTTTAAAAATTATACTCTTAACCTTGTATTAAATGAACATTAATTTGCAAAGAAACTGGTTTTTCTGTTGTTGTGATTGACAGTGTGTAATCCATGTTCGTGATGGTATTGGTAGCTCCCACGCTCTCCACTCTCTCGAGTATGGTCTTTTTGGGGCCATAGCATAAAGAAGTCTATGGTGCTAGCTTCCGGAAACCTTTCACTATCTTGATCAAGGACTCTAAATAGTTAGGCAACTCCTTGCAAGACCAAGACTTTGTAGGGAGACAAAGGACTTGTGTCATGGGTACAAAAAGAATGAAAGGTAGATGAGACCTTTGCAAGCCGAAGTGGTACTTTCCTTTGTGGTTCAAGATGATCTCCTCTTGCTCTCCTTTATCTCACTCCCTTTCTTTATTCACTCTCTTCCTCTCTATCCTCCTCTTCTCTTCATCTACTCCTTGCTTTCTTTGTCTCTACTTCTCCCCCATTCTCTTGTATTCTTATCTTCCTCTTCTCGTCCTTCTCCTCTCTTCTTCTTCTTCTTCTTCTTCTATTATCTTCTTCTCCACCTATCCACTTCTCCTTTTCTTCTCATCTCCTCCTCTCTTCCCTTCTTCCACACTCCTTCTCTTCTCTTCTTCCTCACATCTTCTATTCTCTTCATTCTCCTCTATGTGTCGGGGGGGGGGGGGGGGGGGGGGGGGGTGGAAGTGGAAAAGGAGTCCGTGGCAGCTTTGCAGCTCGATAAGATGAGGAAAATGGCTATGTAACAAAAGGAAATCCTTGATCTGAAACATGAACTAAAGGCCAAAGATGAAAATGAGAAAAGGTGGCGGCAACAACGTGTAGATGAAAATCAAGAGCTAGTGAAAGTGCAAAGAGAGTATAAGCTTCTAATCATGCAACATGAGGATCTGGCAGCAAAAATAGGTCAGATCGAACGGGGCAGGAAAGAGTTTGCCACAAGAGAAGAAGGAAGGAAGCAAGAAGAGAAACAACATCATAGAGAAATGAAAACCATGACTGAAAAGCTGAGTCTTGAAAGAGAGGAGCAGGAGAGAATCAGCATGGAATCGGAAGACCAGGAGCAAAGACTCATGGCCCTGGTATAACGACAAGGACAAGGTATGGAGGAAATGAAAAGGAGAGCCAAAGAGTGGGCATGCCAAAATGAACGAAGAGTGAAGACCTTGGTGCATCGCCTGGCTCTTGTGGAAAAAGAGAAAGTCCTAGTAGAAAGCAGAGCAGAGGTAGTCCAAGTGGGTTTGAATACTCAACAACAAGTCTTCCTGAATACCCTGATGGATGCCACTCACGAGGAGGAAGGGGAGTTCTTGGAGGGGGTAAAGAAAAAGCTGAGCATAGCATGCAGAGCTCTACGAGCAGGGCTACACATACCCCCCCAACTCGTTGCAGTCGAGTTGAGCCTTGATGAACAATGTAGGTACCTGTTATTGGCCAATATAACCCCCAAGGAGATTGATACTTTGGGGTTTGTAGAGGAGGTACAAGAAGAAGATTTCCTAGGAAGTGAAGTTGAACTGCAATTTTACATGGGAAAATTCCCCCTTCACCCCATTCTAAAGAGCAATGGCAGCCACAACACATACATCTGTGGAAAGAAAAGTCACCCTGAGGAAGAAGAGAAGACAAATGGTGGAAGAAGCTAGACAAAGATTAAGGGCTAACCCTATGGCACAGTCGTGTATACCCCTTCAACCATGCCCAAATGACCTGTCGGCCAGTTTCCATGCAGAGCTCATAGTCTGGGAGAGACAAGAAAAAGAGAAACAACCTTTAACCTTGAGCTTCCTCATCCCCAACGCCCTCTCTCTCTTTTACTTTTGCTTATATAATTTGTGTATATATATTGAGAGAGGGAGAGGAAATGAGAGAGAAAGAGAGGGAGAGGGAGAGGGAGGGAGAGGGAGGAAATGGAAGAGGGAGGGGGATGAAATGAGAGAACGAGAGGGAGGGAGAGTGTATTCTCTCTCTCTTTTATTTATTTTTTGTATAATTTGTATATAATGAGAGAGGGAGAAGAAATGAGGGAGATGGAGAGGGAGAAAGAGAGTGAAATTAGAGAGGGAGAGGGAGGAAACGGGAGAGGGAGGGGGAGGGAATGAGAGAGGGAGAGAGAAAGAGAAAGAGAAAGAGAGGGAGAGGGAGAGGGATGGGGAGGAAATGAGAGAGGGAGAGGGAGGGAGAGTGCATTCTCTCTCTCTTTTACTTTTTCTTATATGATTTGTGTATATATATTGAGAGAGGGAGAGGAAATGAGAGAAAAAGAGGGGGAGGGGGAGGAAGGGAGAGAGAGAAAAGAGGGAGAGGGAGGAAATGGAAGAGGGAGGGGGATGAAATGAGAGAACGAGAGGAAGGGACTCTAGAGTGTATTCTCTCTCTTTTTTATTTATTTTTTGTATAATTTGTATATAATGAGAGAGGGAGAAGAAATGAGGGAGAGGGAGAGGGAGAAAGAGAGGGAAATTAAAGAGAGGGAGAGGGAGGGGGAGGAAGAGAGAGAGGGAATGAGAGAGGGAGAGGGAGAGGGGGGAAGATGAAAACATAATAGGGAAATGAGAGAGGGAGAGGGAGGGAGAAGAAATGAGAGAAGGAGAGGAAGAGAGCAAAAGGAAATGAGAGAGGAAGAGGAGAGAGAGAAAAAAGAGAGAATGAGAGGAGAGAGAAAAAGAGATAAGATGTTAAACATAATAGGCAAATAGAGAAAGAGAGGGTGTGGGTGAGGGTGAGGGCGAGGGAGGGAGAGGAAATGAGAGAGGGAGAGAAAGAGAGAAAAGGAAATGAGAGAGGAAGAGGAGAGAGAAAAAGAAATGCGAGAGAGAGAGGAGAGAGAAAAAGAGAGAAAGATCATTAAACTAAATGGAAAAATAAAGAAAGAGAGAGTCAGGGTGAGGGAGGGAGAGGAAATGAGAGAGGGAGAGAAAGAAAGAAAGGGAAATGAGATAGGGAGAGGAGAGAGAAAAAGAGAAAAAATTATTAAATCTAATAGAGAAAGAGAAAAAGAGAGGGTCAGGTTGAGGAAGGGACAAGAAATGAGAGAGGGAGAGAAAGAGAGAAAGGTAAATGAGAGAGGGAGAGGAGAGAGAAAAAAATGAGAGAGAGAGAGAGAGGAGAGAGACAAAGAGAGAAAAATCATTAAACCTAATAGGGAAAGAGAGAAAGAGAGGGTGAGGGCGAGGGAGGGAGAGAAAATGAGAGAGGGAGAGGAAGAGAGAAAACGAAATATTATGTGCTAGGTACTGAGTACTAGGTACTAAATACTAGTGTTCTATGATACTATATATTAGGTCATAGAAAAAGAGAGAGATGGAAGGAGAGGATAACAATCTAAGAAAAGAAAAGAATGATAAGAAAAACAAATTGTTTGTTGTAACGTAGACAAAATGGAAAACGAAGAAGGTCCTGTTGTTCAAGATCGCGAGGCATATCTTAATCAGCGTGTCCCATGTCTTTACTCTCAATGCAAGCTGGCAATTCGATGAAAACACCGATTGTCTATAGAACACGTATGATGATTTGGCGAGTTTCAATCTGAGATCATTGATCAGGCGATAGTGAATTTTCAACAAATGGTAATTTGAAGTTAATATCAATCATGCATTGTACTTGCAAGCTAACTGAATACCATATACAATAAAATTGGGTCTCGCTGGCAAATTTTCTATCCAGGGAGGTGATGTCTCGTCCCAAGGGGGAGTGCACCCTTTGCGGCCAATTAGAAGAGTACGTGGGCGTGCGATGGATGGAGTGCAGGAGCCAATCCACCACTCGCAAGGCCAATCTATACCATCAATGCCTGAGGAGATAGGCAACCTTCCAGACCTACTTACAATCTTGGAGCCTGAGATGGAGGCAATGATCAATGCATTGATTCCCATGGATGTTGAGACTTTTGATCCGCTTAGAGAGGAAGCATTCATACCATTATATAATGGGTCCCGAGTATCTCGGTTGAAGACACTGCTTGCACTCTTAAGTGTGCAAACAAAATACGGGTGGAGCGATACGAGTGTGACCGAGTTGTTCAGGTACCTTGTACATATGCTTCATTGAATTTTTTTTTTGGCACTATTATTACAAACATTTGTACTTTTTCAAGGTGTTTTATGATTTTTTTCAGGTTATTGAAATATCATATATTACCACTTGTAAATACCATGCCTGAGTCTCGTGATGATGCATGACATGTTTTACAGAAGCTTGGGATGGACTACAATAACATCCATGCATGTATCAATGATTGCATATTGTTTCGAGGAGAATACAAGACTATGGAGACATGTCCAAAGTGTGGTGCTCACAGGTATCGTCAGGACTTGCAAGGGCACACCATCCCTCAAAAATTTCTCAGACACTTTCCGCTTATCCCTCGCATAAACCACATGTTTCGTACGTCCGGCATGGCGAGCTTGATAATGTGGCATGCGCAGAATAGGTCCACGGATGGAGTTCAATGAATATCAGCGAATAGGTCCACAGATGGAGTTCAATGAATATCAATGGATTTACGCATCCGTCAAAAGCTTGGAGTTCAAGAATTCTTTGAGAATGAGGTAGACTCATTCTTTTGTGGTGACATGTCTATCGACATTCCAGTGTATGTGGAGTTGTGTCAAGAGATTAACATGGAACCATAGGATACTTCATACTTGGAGCATCCACTTACTCAATTCGTTGACCAGTCGCTTATAAGGATACATAAGATATATATTTTAAGTGAGATTTTTCAAAAATAATTTATATTACTATGCTTTATATGATTTAAATTGATTATTCTAACATCATTTGTTGTCTGTGCAGGTGACATTTTCAGGATGAGTCAAGGGATGAGCGATAAGGAGTTATAGGACATCTTCACACGCATGTCTCCAGACTAGATCGTGAGATTCATATAGATGATAGACCAGGAGCTGTCTCGGTCTTCGTCAGAGCGCTCTGCTAGATCTTCTTTAGCGCGATCGGATGCTTCGACTTCGAGCAGATGAGCTCGACCCTCATGACTTGGACCAGAGGGAGGGAGTGTATCGGGATTAAGGGGATGCTGCAGAGATACAGAGACAGTGAGCCGGCGGTCGATACAGGTTACAGGTGTGACTCCTTGCTCTCGTGGCCCTTCCAGGGAGCGTGGCTCAGGCTTAGGTGGATGCTATGGAGACACGGACACGGTGTCTCCATCTCATCATTCAGCTGGAGCTGCGTCACCTCAGGGATTTGTCACACCTGTGGGAACGTCTACTCCAGTTACTTTGGTTTTTGCCCAACCGTCAGCAGGTGGCACCCTTATGGGTGCCACTGCGAGAGATATTACCCCGGTCGTTACATCGGAGGCACAGGGGTCTCTTGGATATGCCCAGGAGAGTGGATGCAAATGGGAGAGGACCCATCTTAGGCAGACTCCAGGGGGTTATGGATATCTAGTCGATAGTAGGTCAGGAGCCATCATCATGAATGATGAGGGAAAGATGGTGATGGCTCGCATGAGAGAGTTGTGCCAATAAGTTTTTCGGCACAACGTCTTGGATCTTTGGAATAACATATCAGAGGGGAGCAAGGACTATATAGTAGCATTCTTGCATGAGGAGTTTCCGGTGCCAGTCTCAGTAGATAGATTCTCTACGGGCTGGATGATGGATTGCATGCATGCATACATGTCACATAGATGATCCGACGCACGCAAGGCAATCAAGAGTGGGGCTGCAAAGCCTGAGTGGTTAGATGCAGATGACTGGCGCCGACTGAGGGAGGAGGCTACAGTTTCTCTAGGACGTTGGAGTTAGCAGCGCGAGGTGGTGAGGACACGACTCGAGACCAGAGTGGTTCATCATCTTGGGAGCGGCGGCCACAAGACATATTTAGAGGACTTTGTAAGTTTTTCTTTTGTTTTGCTTGTTTATTTTTTTAACATATTCTTTATACTGACAATCATATTTTTAATAGTTAGCATTTTGTTTTCTTTTCAGCACTCCATTACAAATCGCGATCCGACTGGCCTTGAGACTCGATATGCAGAGAGGCACGGTCTCACTGCATTGATTGACCGATTGTATAGATGCAGCGGTCCTATAAGTTACTCATATTTCTTGTCTGTAGTTACCATGAGATATTTGAATGCATTATTGTATGGTGGACTGATGTGTTGTTTCTTTTTCTGCAGATTCTGTTCGATGCTCCTTTGCGGTGGAACGAGCTTTCGGGGGATGAGGATATGTAGCTCACCCTTGGATCCCTGGAGCTCACACACCTTTATTTTTGAGTCGCTTGATCTATGTAGACATTTTCTATGTATTAGTGATGTCATGTCATGATTGTACCAATTGCTTATTATGCGATCATGTATTTATTTTATTTATCAGTTTTATGATTTCAATATACATTATTTTTGTTTGCAAGCGCATTGTACACAATAGTGTAGAAACTATTTTGTATGGCTCTCATAAAGCACACAATGCGCTGCCCTGCCATAAAATTTTATTTTTCCCTGTTAGTGTCGCTATTAGCGGCACAAATTTTACTGCTCGCATTGTTATTTACGTTGCAAACCGTCACTATCAGCGTCGGTATTGGCGTAGGTATCAGCGTCGCATTTGGCATCGAAACTGATCCCAATACCGACGCTGATAGCGATGGTGATACCGACTGTTCTATGGCATCGCCAATAACGACGCTTTTTGCGATAACGGGGGCAATTTTTGTTATTTGCATTTTCATCGCTTTAAACGTCGGTATAAGGCCTATATCTTGTAGTGCTTGATTGAATTCTTTGCACAAGTGATGATTTAATATATGAACTTGTTCAAATTAGAAGTATTAGTTAATTTTGCCTTTAAAAACAAAACCAGGTCTAGGTGTGTAGCTCTCATCGTCTCTCGAATCTTGTCAGGATTCAAAAGTTATGACAGTTCAGGATTCACGACAACAATTCTGCTTAAATATGCGATTCTTTATTTAAAATTGTAATTCTAATTACAGTTCATTAATCCCCAATTACAGTTCATTAATCGCTTATCTTTGTTAATGACGTTGATTACGACAAGCAAACATCTTGCTATTTTTAGCGATGTTTTATTCTCGTTCACATTCTTTGTTCGACCGAAATAGCACTTTTCTTATACGCAACATCTCGTCTTGCACGTTACGTCTCTTTATTTCGGGCTTTCTTTTTAGTCACTCAATACTTTTCGTTGTTCTTACTTGCATCTCCCTATTTTGATTGTCACACCTCTCAACTACGCTCGTCTTGTTCATGGTTTGCAGATTCTGCGATCTCGTCTTATTTGTTTTCTCTCGACATACAGGCATGGCCAATTGCGTAGTTGTTAACGGATATCTATCTAGCCAACGTTCGGTTCCCTTCTTCCAAGGACAAGGCTTTCCTGGGTGGAAAGAAAAGATGATGCTAATTCTTGAAGGTGATGAATTATTTGATATTGTTTTGGGTGACCTATCTTACATAGTTCAACCTATTGATGTGATGAATGACAATTCTCTGATTATACTGATGGCCTATTATTTGAACAATGGAAAATTGATCATACTGATTAAATTCGTCGTGACAAAGCAGCTCGTCGTTATATATTTTCTGCACTTCTTGACTCACTTATATTGGATGTCTTTTATCTGGAAACCTCTCATGCTGTTTGGGAGTATCTTATCTCAACGTTTGAGAAGAAATCGGTCACCAAAATTTTATATCTCCAAACTTATTTGAAGAATCTTCAATATAAGGTTGGTACTTCTATGCACTCTCATATCGAGGCTTTTAAAGACATTATCAATCAGCTTGGTACTGCCAGCGCTCGTGTTGCTAAAAATCAGATTGTTACTCAACTTCTTCATACCATTAAAGATCCTTTATATGACAATATCATCACTATTTTGTCTAACAAGGACGATGTCCACTTTGACAAAACATATATATCTCTTATTGAATATTCTCAATGTCATGAGCATCACTTGGAAAAATCTAATGTTGTTTTGGTCACTCACAAACAAAGAGATTTTGATGCTGCTTTTGTTGCTCGCAAGCATCCCGCTTCACTTTTTTAGCAGGGTGGACGCCCTAATCAAGGTGGTAAATCTTCTTGTCTTGCTTATCCTAACAAACATTGTTCTTATTGTGATAAGAATGGCCATGTGGCTTCTGATTGTTGGGCAGGTCAATATGATGAGGAGCATGGAGTTACTACAAAGCAACCTCGCTCGTCCAAAAGTTTTCCTCCTTGTGATTATTGTGCACATACAGATCATCCGTCTCATCATTGTTATAAACGCAGATATGACGAAGAACATTCTCGAGCTTATATTGTTCAACAAACTACAATTGATGATGATCATACTCATCAGGAGCTCAATTTCGTCCATCATGATATCTCTCCAGAAAAGGTACTTCATGTTCATGATGGTTCTCTATTCATCGTTGATTCAAGTGCCACTGGAAACATGACATACCAATCGCAGTGGCTTCACAATTATCATTCTTTTCCTGTCAAGTAGTTTATTTACTTTGCGGATGATACGACTTGTCAAGTTAAAGGAGTGGGTGATTTATATATGGGGATTGTTTCATCCACTAGAATATAAAGAGGAGTTCTTCATGTTCGAGATTTGCAAAGAAATCTTCTTTCTGTTGCTCATCTAGTTGATCTTGGTTTGTTTGTTGACTTTGATCATAATCAATGTCGTATAGAGAAAGACGGACATACTATAGCACTGGCTCCTCGACATGGTAATCTATTTGAGCTATCATTGAACGATACAGTTGCAAATGTTGGGCTCAATCCTCCGCATCGACTTCGCCCCCAATGGTGGGCTCAACCCTCCACACGTCCACCCGCGTGCCACTGAGGTTCTCTTCCTTGCCAAGGGCACGCTTGTGGTAGCCTTTGTCTCCACCGCCAACAACACCCTCTTCCAGCAGACCCTGTACAAGGGCGATCTCTTCGTCTTTCCCTGCGGCCTTGTCCACTTCCAGATCAACCCCGACAAGAAGAAGCCTGCCCTTGCTATCTCCGCGCTCAACAGCCAGAACCCGGGCACCTCCTAGGTCGCCCCCGCTCTGTTCGCCGCCAAGCCTCCCCTGCCCGAGGACGTGCTGGAGACTGCCTTCGCCATCGACAAGGACGAGGTTTATAGCCTCATTAAAAGCGTCGCCACCACACAACCGTGATGGTACTAATACGTGTCACACCATCTCAACACATCATTGCTGCACAGTCGAGGTTTATAGCCTCATTAAGGGTCGCCACTACACTCCCATTATCATGCTAATATGTCCGTCATCACCGCCCTCCCGTGGTCATCCTGATATCTATGTCGCACTAAGTTAACACATTATTGCTATACAAATCAATATTCTTAAGCATTATTGTTATAGAATCGATATTCTTGCCATCACCTTTCTTTGATACTGTGCCCTAATTTTACACGCAACACCTACAAATTTGGAATTCATAAAAAGTAATCCATTCATAGGTCACAAAAATTTGAGGTTTCATGTTCCATGATTCCCAAGTTTATTTATGAAAAAAAATATCAAAATGGGAAGCACCAATAACGTTATGCAAGAAAAGCCCTTCTACACAATATAGTTACCATGAATATTTCAATAATCGCTATTATTACTACCTTATTGAATTTTCAAACTTCCCTTTATGCAAAAGAAACACTATGAATTTTACTAAAAAATACCATTCAATTTATGAATTTTAAAATTTTGCATGTGATATAGAAAATATAGTTTCTATGAACATTGCAATAACTACTATTGTTGCTTTTTGCTACTAGTAATGCTATAATAATTGATGCTCCTCCTCCTCCTACTACTGCTACTATGATTTATCCTTCTGCTTTGCTACTACTAGTATTGTTATTACCATTGTTACTAGATTAGGTGTCACTAGCTAATGTGGTACATATTTAGTCTTTTATGTTAGTGAGCACACTTTCACCATATAGAAAGGATAACACATTCAAACAATAAAGGAAATTAAAATTGTATGGAATAAATGCACTAATGCATCTTTATCTTTGCTGCTTCCCTAGGGAGTCCACCTTATAGATCATGTAAGATACCACATAAGTTCAAAAGAAATGGTATTATATTTCATAAAATTTATAATATTATATTTACAAATAGGATTTTTCAATTGCAATTTGAAAAAAAATGTGTAAGTTTAGTAAAGTAAAATGGGTCATTTTAGGGTCATATAGCATATAAAGAAATGATATTTCTTAATATCCTTTGAATGCATGCTATATAGATGAATACTTATAGATAAACCCCCTGAGCTACTTCACACTCTAGAATCAACTCTAAGAAAATGGAGATAAGAATGTGAGTGAAAGAAAGTAAAAGACTTGATTGTGTTCATTGTTGTACAAGCAATGCTTGTATATAAGGATGCCTCATAAAGAGGTCAATATGAAAGGTGGGTGCTTAATGGAAAAAAGTATCCACTTAGTAGATGCTATATGATAAGATGATCATAAATGAGAAGTGTGGAATGGATAATCTTTGTTGAATTTTGAAGGCTTACATTTAAAGATATTTGAATATTCTTCCAACATACCTTCTTTAAATCGAGAAAAGCCAAATTTAAATATGATTGGAAGAAAATCAGTTACTACTTTTTATCCCCTTATAGAAAGGAATGGGTTGCAAGTACAAAAAAAGATGTCAATAGAAAACAAGAGCATTAGAGGTGAGACAAAATTTTTCATGAGTGACAAGTTCTGTGAAAATGTCTATCTAGTAAGAACTAGGCACATGCTCAATGTGAAGATAGCTCTCCTAATACAATTATTAAATTACAAAATGGAAACATAAACTAATGTGTTTGAGTTTGTCAAAAATGACATCACCTAAAGTGATGAGTGTGATATAAGATTGATTATCACAATAAATGGTAAATGAAGCAACTTTGTAGTAGAAGTTCAATTCCTAGATCATTTGTATAATCCATAAATAACCAATGTTTGGCTTCAAGAGAGAGAGCTACATATTCGTCTTTTGTGGTAGACAATGTGATATAATTTTACTTCTTGGCACTCATAATAGAATAACCACCCATTAGAAGTAGGTAGTCATTGGTAGTCAATCTATGAGTGAGAACATCACCTCCCCAATCAGCATCACAATAGCCACAAAGGGTATCTTCGAATCAAAGGTGATACTTGAGGCTAAAACACAAGGAACTTTTAATCATTTCCTACATAGGAAAAAATAGGGAATCCCCTATCAAATCCACAGTTAAAAACACACATAATTAGGAAAAGTGAAGGGGATGTAATGGCACTGGAGAAGGAGAAGAGGAAGATGTGGAAGAGAAGAGCACACATAATGTAGGTGCTGTCCAACTGAACTGACAGCCTTATTGCACTATCATATTATATATGAATAAAGAATGGGTAGTGACAGTGTACACTTGCAACAACAACCTCCCACTAAAAGGCCAATGTGGCTGGGGAGTGAAAAGAAAGAAAATGAAAAAAAAGATAAGGCAAGGAATTATAACATCTCACTCGACGCCCAATCAGAAAGCCAGCTATGCAGGAGGTGTCGGCAACCTCTGCAAAAGAAGAGTCAAGCATCCTCGAGTCCATAACATCCAAGAGATAAGTGATCATGCAGCTCCATACAATGGAGTAATCCAAGAATGCTTCTCATGAAGCAAGCGCAACTCATCAGTGCACGGCTGTAAAGCATACGCATCAAAGTAGCACATAGCACCACTGTGGCGCATAGGAGACAAGTGAGAGCACATAGACTCTCCAAATTCAATCATAGAAGAAGGGCCAATATCCCAGACACATGTCAGATAGGGTCTCAAGATAGTATGTGGCCTCAACGAAATGGAAGACTGACATACAACTGTAGCATCAACCATAAAGTGCACTGAACATGCATCATGAGGCTTGAGAGATGTCTACGTCTCATAAAAGACAGCATGACAGTTGCGTATAACTTGTTGGGCATCCAAATCCCATAACTTGTAAGCTTTAAAGTCACCATCTCCATAACCAAGGAGGATACATCTGCATGACATAGGCATATCTCGCATATATACAAATGCCAGCAGCAGCCAAACATCCTCAAGTAATCATAGAAGGGCTGCATGCCACTCCATTCCTCATGGGGTGTAATAAGATCCAAGGTCAAGCACAATGTCCTGTTAACCAAATAGAGTGGTGTTATAAGGGCCTCAACCCAAAAGCCATAAGACAACCTAGTTGTGGTAAGCATAGAAGCAACCTTTGCCTGTAAGGTCAGGCACATGCCATGAGTAATCCCATAATGCCGTGGGCACAAGAAATAAATGCCATACTACTGACAAGAGGTCCGAAAGCTGGGAGAGAGAGCATGACTCTCATAATCCATCTGCAAGCACCTAGGCCTACTACTAGTAGCAGAATCCATAAACTTGTCAAGTATAACTGTAGAATCCTCAATCTTCACCAAGGGAAAATCCCAAACATGATGGGTAGCATGATCAATAAAGGTCACAAAGTACGAAGATCCATCAAGTGACTCAGAAGGCATAGGTCCATATACTACACAATGTACAAGATCTAGAGGAGCATGCCTCATACAGTCACCATAAGACAAGGGGGCTCTGCAAAGACCAAGAGTACAATCATGGCAAGCATCAAGATCTATAAGTGACATACGAGGCAGTAATGAGTTTGAATGAGACAAGATCTCCATCTCTCTATGGTACATATGGCCTGGGCAATAATGCCATAACAATGCATGTGGTATCTCGATAGTTGCAACCATAGAATCTCCCACACAAGAGACATGCATTCAGTAATGAGAACCAACTCTAGAACCTCAAGCTGAAACCAAGAAACCACAGGAGATATTCCATGACCTTTCTTGAAGAGAAACAGAGTAACCTGCATCATGCAACTGATTGACAGATATCAAGCTCTTACTGAGCATGGGAACATGTAGAACATTCCTGAGCATAAGAGAAGTCCCATTAGGCAAAGCTAGGTATATATCCCCTGTACCAACAATAGCATAAGTCTGCTCAAGGCCCAAATCAATACATCCATTAGCCTCCGTGTAAGAAGAGAACCATGCTCTATGAGGGGTAACATGACAATATGCCATAGAGTAGAAAAGCCAATCAAAGGAATGGGCCTAATCATTGAGCAAGCTATAGGGAAACTAGATGACAAGAGGACATGCTCAAGTGCATCATCATGGGTAACTACATGTACCTCACCACTAGAAAGAGTGGTAATACCTGTTGCATCACTGATTCTCTGCTCATGTCGAGTTTGTCTCTATCTCTACTACTCTCTAATCCGTCTAAACATTTTCTTTTAACATGCCCAAGCTTTCCACAATGGAAGCATACAACATCTATAATTGAAGAACCTATAGAGGACGATGAGGAATCCAAGTCATCATGAATAGGGCTACCCATAGCATCCACAGAGGTTAAGGAGTCGAGGGTTGTCCCAATGGAGGGAATCTTCTCATAAAGACAATCATCTATAAGTACATCAGTGGTAGAAGCATGCTCCAAAGGCTCATGAAACCTTAATAGACAGGAGGATATAAATGCAGCATCAACCAAGGATGCAAAAGCTCCCACATGAAGAAGAGTCGCAGCCAACTGCATGACATAACCAACCATAATACGATAAAGCATAAGGGATCTATCATAAGAGCATATGTTGTTTAGCCCTGAAATCAGTCCATAACCATATGCATATGCATAGCTCTGCAGTACATCATGCCACCTAGGAACATCCAAGCCAAGTAAAGACCAACAAGTGGCAAAGCATCCTGCAAGATTCAAGCTCCAAGAGAAGCCCAAGTATCTGTACAACAATATCCAAATAAGTGGCTCTGTAAAGTACATGATAGTAGAGAAAGTGCATAGCCGGGTAAGAATCAAGAGCAACTGCTCTCTAACCTATATGGGCAAAAGCAGCCCAACTAGCATAGAAGCTAGGCAACACACAAGCAACAAAGCCATAACTACTAAACCCAAGCACTATTAAGAAGTCCATTGATCAAGGAGTAACCCACAAAGAACCAAGCACCAATTAGCAATGAAAGCTCAATAATCAACTGCCTAGACACTGGAGCAAGCATTGCTCAAACATGTATTTGTATCCAAGTAAATCCAAGATTCATAATCGAGGCATTAAGGGCCAAATAGCATCCAAGCTGCATAAGTGATAAGCAGACCAAATGAAAACTGCTTCACAAAATTCTCAAATGCAAATGGATTCAAGCCCAAACATCTGCCATATTGCAGCCAAACCCAAAAGCACATGGCATAAACCTTGTCAAGTGAAATGCCAGCGCTGAGAAAATGACAGTGAACCAAGAATTGAGCTCTACTCTTTGCTCAAGAAGCATCCGGGAGCATAAAGATCAAAGGGGCATCATCCAAATACATCAGCATATCATTCCAAGTAGTCGAGAGCACCTGTAGACCATATACATAACCAAACTAGAGGTAAAATAACCTACCAACCAGGGTAGCATAAATCCCAACCAACAACAAAGTTTTTGCATCCAAAGTAAGGTTCAATAGCTCTCAAATAGCATATCTAGGAATAAACCATGATGACTAAGTATCAATACATCCAACAGGACACTGGAATGTCAACAAAGAGCACATAAGCCATCCTTGATAAAACCTTGCTATCCAAACAATGTACATCCATAAATCCCTACATAAATTGAGCTATGAAAGCTCAAAACAAGTCCCAAAGCATCTCGAAACATTGGTCAAAAATCCCCAAAGCATTTGGGCATCAAATACCAAGCCTCGAGAGCATCAGATAAGCTAAGAGCATGACATTTTCTTGTTGTAAATCAACTCAGATCTGTTACAGAAAATTCTGTGATTAGAATTTGATAAATCTGACATTGCCATTGCGTCAAAAGCATGCCAAAATCCCAAGTTAGGCTCTTATCTTGCCAAAGTTGGGTTCAAAATACCCGAGATATGAGAAAAAATGGGATTTTAAAGCCAGATTTTAAAATAGGTGCAAAAAATGTGAGCTACTACTGTGGGGTATGATGGTTATGATGAGGATAATGGGGTAAATGGGGGCATACGAGGTGCCCAATGAAGCCAAGGAACACTTGAAAAGAGCCTATGAGGGCCAGAGAGAGGCAGGAGATGAAATCTTACCTCTCTAGGCTGAAGTAATACCGTCCAATTGAACTGAGAGCCTTATTGCACTATCATATTATATATGAATAAAGAATAGACAGTCACAATGTACATGGGCAGGCCTAGAGGCCTTTTACCCCAACACAAAGTATTTAGGAAAAATAAAACATCTGATAGTTTTCGTACATAGAATTGAAAATCTCTATCACTTTTGTTGATGCCAATGCTAATGGGTTGCTTGGGAATTGCTAGAAAAGGAGGCCTTGCTTATCGTTGTCAAGTACTTCCATGTAGCTATCGATGGTTATGGAGAGAGAGAGAGAGAGAGAGAGAGAGAGAGAGAGAGAGAGAGAGAGAGAGAGAGAGAGAGAGAGAGAGAGAGAGAGAGAGAGAGAGAGAGAGAGAGAGAGAGAGAGAGATGGTTAAAGAGAAAGTGAGGGATTAAGAAAGAATGAGGGAGGGAGAGAGAGAGAGAGACATAGAGACAAAGCAAAGAGAGGGAACTCAGAAAAACAGAGAGCTAGAGAAAGAGAAAGACAAAGAAAGAGATTAGCATAGAAAGAAGGAGAGGTGTAGGAAGAGAGAGAGAGGGGGGGAAGAAAGAAAAAGAGAGAGATATTAATAGCAAAAGTGAGAAAGGAATGGGGAGGGAAAAAGAGAGAGCTAGAAAGAGAGGAATAGGAAGGGAAAAGAGAGCACTAGAGAGAGAGAGAGAGAAATCTTTCTTTAAACAACAAGACAACACAACTACTAACTTGGCTTCAACTCTTAGAGTCTGTCCACCATAGTTTTGACTGTGAACTACACATTACCTTCAATATCCCCTCTTCCTGATAAGATCACTCTCTCTTATAATCACCCTTATAACTCAAATAATGTGATATTATATAGGTTCTCAAGAGGGCACCCTATTTGATCATACTATCTTATTGTTATCAAAATCACATTAATAATTATGGGAGAATAAGATTATGATTAATTGTATTTCTGTGAATTTTTAATATATTTTTATTGATGCACGATTATAACTTATTGTGCATAGTCTTGTGTATGACAATGGTTGCTCATGCTTGGTAGGTAAATGGTAGGAAGACTACTATGATTTGTGTTTGAGGCAACAGATTATTAAGAAGATATTATTTTATTGAAAAGTGCTTAGGTTATGTAAGGCATATCTATTGGGTGTTTCAAATAGCACATAATTATTTTATTTTGGATACATGCTCTTTAGCATGATAGTTGTATGTGTGCAAGCACTAATGATTATATGTGGGATAATTTATAAAACTATGGTATTTTTATTTTATCGATATATATTTTAAGTAGATTATGATTTATAATTTAGATCTTAGCTTTATGAAAGAGATCATGAATCCTCATTTAACCTGGATGTTTCTAATGTTGATCTTGCGGATTATGGGGATGATTCCTTATACTTTTTTGATTTGGGTCATTGCGAGCGTATGACTAGTGATAGTTTTCCTATTGTGGATCCCCTTCTGTTGGGATACCTTTTTATCTAGGTGTGGATGATCATTTTGGATGTGTGATGACTATTATTATAGGATAATGTTTGATCCAGATGGACCTTCCTGATGATTCATGATGTTAAGAGTCTCCCAAGTTCCACTTTCAAATAAGGAGTAAAGATTTAGCCAAGTGGCTAAATCTTAACCCCATATTTGAGAGTGGTACTTGGGAGGTTTGCTTATATAGTATCTAGGAAAAATTTTACCTTCTAGTAAGGGGATAAGATTTGACCATGTGTCAAAATATTAATCACATTAGGAAATTTTGAACTTTATAAAAATTCCCTAATTCTTGAATATGTGGTTTGTTATAGAATAGGGTATAGCTTGTTGTAATGATTTTTTACACTGAAAATAATTTGTCTAACTCCATCATAATTTCACTTTTATGGTTTGGATGAGTACCATGGAGTATCTTCTACATTTGTACACCTTATTTGCCTTATTTATTGGTGGAGTGTATCGAAAGCTATGACCATTTTTCTCTTGTAGCCCTAAACATCCCTTGTATTTTTTATGGTTTTGTCATTTTTGTGAATTTTCTTTCTCATGGGAGATATTTTACCATCTTATGCTTCCATTTTAAAGGTATTTTTTTGTGTCTTAGCTCTTTATGGAATTCTTTTGATTCCATCATTCAAGATTTGAGGATAAAGTTGTTTCAAGCGGGAATCATGGTTTATAATGAAGGATAGTAAAGGATAAATGAGTCCATTATTAATTTGGAAACAATACAATAATTGGATAAGAGAGTGTAATAGGGAGAATTACTTTAGGATTATGAAAGGGAGCCTTAGTGCCATTGTCAATAATGTTTTCTCTTTTCTCAAAAATTCAAGAATTCCTAGTAGTTACCATAAGCTATTACACTTTCTATCTTCTTTGCACTTTAGCAACCATGGACTCATGGAATATATTTTGAATGCATCTACTTAGGAACCTATCTCTTATTTCCTAACCCATGCCATGGTTTTCCATGTAGCATTCAAATTTCAGCTTCCTATTTTCTGATATATATATATATATATATATAGAGAGAGAGAGAGAGAGAGAGAGGGAGAAAAGAGGAGAAGATGAAGAGAGGAAAAGGAGGAGAAGAGGAAGAGGGAAAGTGAAAAGGTAGTGAAGAAGAAATGGTGAAGAAGAGAAGAGGAGAATGAGAAGGGGAGAGGAGAGGAGAGGAAGAAGAGAAGAGGAGGGGAAGAGAGAAAGAAGAGAAGAGAAGAGGTGGAGAAGAAGAGAAGAGAGGAGGAGAAGAGGAACATAAGAATACAAAGAGAATACATTGGTAGGAGTAGAGAAGAAGAAATGAAGGAGTAGATGAAGAGAAGAGGAGGATAGAGAGGAAGAGGGTGAGGAAAGAAAGGGAGTGAGAAAAAGGAGAGTAAGAGGAGATCATATTCAACTAGTCCAGTAGCTTGCAAAGGTCTCATCTACCCTTATATAAGTTACTCATGAATATATGTGTGCATCACATGGGTTTAAAATAAGGTATTTTTAAAATACTCTTTTTATACATTTTTTACATACAAAAGAGTATAATATAAAGGGATTATTTATGGATTGAATAGAAAAGGGTTATGTTTTATTAAGGAAAAACTCACAAATAAGGAAATTTATAAATAGCCCTTGAATGCATGTGATGCAAAGGATATACATATGCTAACTTCCTCAAATGTCTACCTTTCGTTCTTTTTGTACCCACAAAACAAGTCCATCCTATCCCTAGAAAGTCTTGGTCTCACAAGGAGCTGTCAAACTCTTTAGAGTCCTTGATCAAGAGAGTCAAAGCTTGAAGCTAGCACTGCAGACTTCTTCTTGTGATGGCCCCAAAAGGGCCATATTGGAGAGTGACAAGTGTAGGAGCTACCAATACCATCGCAAATGTGGTTGACAAGCCGTCACTCGCAACACAAGAGCAAGTTTCTTTGTAAATTAAGGTTCATTTAATACATGATTAGGAGTATAATATTAAAAAAAATATTTTATAAATAAATTATAGCTCAATAAAATTTCAATGGAAAATAAATGTTAAGATTTACATTAAAAACATTCTTTTAGTATTGATAAACTATGTAAATGTAAAGAAAGATAAAACTACATCAAGGATAATTCTTTGGTACTACTTATAAGTCATATAAATATAGAAAACTGTTTTTCTTAGTACGTATAATTCATTTAAAGGGTATTAGGATAATTAAAGTAGGTGATCAAAGATTTTTGTGGTTTAGGATTATCTTCTTGGAAGGGAGTTTCAACATGTTGGAATAGGTTTTAAATTATTGATTTCGAAGAATCCATCTAGTTTTCTAAGATTAACTTCATCATCTCACACCAACTTATCCATGTTATCCATTAACATCCTCAATTTGGAGATAGCCTATGTAGTATTTGAAAGATGGATGTCATAGATTATAATGGCGCCATACCACACATGAAGGGGGAGGATGCTAATACATTCAAAATAAAGAAACCTTAGCGAAAAGGAAAAAACAAGACTAGTTGGCAGATTGACACTACCAAGCCCATCAAATCAAATGCCACCTCTTTGAAATTATCACTACAAGATAATATAGGCCTTATATCAATGTTAAAAGCAAAGAAAATGTAAATAAAAAAATTTACCCCCATCGTCGTAAAAAGCGTTGTTATTGGTGATGCCATAAAATAGTTGGTATTAGCATCATTATCAGCGTCGCTACGACACTGATATTGATGCAAATAGTGATGCTACTAACGACGCTAATAACGACGCGTGCAGGTAAATTTGCAACGCTAATAGTGATGGTAACAAGGAAAAAATATTTTTGTGGTAGGGCAGCCAAATATAGCACTGTGTGTTTTATTTGGGCCATATAAAATAGTTTTTGCACTGTGTACAATGCTCGTGTAAACAAAAACAAAGTGTACTGAAATCATAACACTGATACATAAAATAAATAATGATCGCATCATGAAAGCGACTAGTACAATCATGACAAGATATCACTACTACATAGAAAATGTCTATACAGATCATGCAACCAAAAAAGAAGGGTGTATGAGCTCCAGGGATCCAGGGGCAAGCTACATATCCTCACCATCCGAAAGCTCGTCCTGTCGCAAAGGAGCATCGAACGAACTCTGCAAAAAAAGAAACAATTACACATCAGTCCACCATCAAATAATGCATTCTAATTAAACATGGTAACTACGAACAAGAAAGATGAGTGACTTATAGGGCCGCCGCGTCTATATGATCTGTCGATCAATGCAGTGAGACCGTGCCTCTCTGCATATCGAGTCTCAAGGCTAGTCAGATTGTGATTTGTAATGGAGTGTTGCAAAGAAAACAAAATATTAACTGTTTAGAAACATGATTGTTAATACAAAGGATATTGCAAAAAAATAAGCAAGCAAAACAAAAGAAAAACTTACAAAGTCCTCCAGACATGTCCTATGGCTGCCACTCCCGAGATGATGGACCACTCTGGCCTCTAGTCGTGCCCTTGCTGCCTCGCGCTGCTGACTCCAATGTCCTGGAGAATCTATAGCCTCCTCCCTCAATCGGCGCTAGTCGTCCGTGTCTAGCTACTCAGGCTTTACAACCCCACTCTTGAGTGCCTTGTGTGCATCCAATCGTCTGTGTGACATATATGCACACATGGAGTCCATCATCTAGCCCGTAGAAAATCTATCTGTTGTGGCTAGAACCGGAAACTTGTCATGGAAGGATGCTACTATGTAGTCCTTGCTTCCCTCCGATATGTTTTTCCAATGATCTAAGACATTGTGTCGAAAAACGTATTGGCATAACTCTCTCATGCGAGCCATCACCCTCCTCCCCTCATCATTCATGATGATGGCTCCTAACCTATCATTGACAAGATAGGCATATCCCTCTGAGGTATGCCTAAGATGGGTCCTCTTCCACCTATGTCCATGCTCCTGGGCATATCGAGGAGACCCCTTTACATCCGGTGTACCGACCGGGGTAGTATCTATCGGAGTAGCACCCATAGGGGTGCCACCTGCAGACGGCTGAGCAGTAACTGGAGTAGATGTCCCCACAGGTGTAACAAATCCTGGAGGTAACGCAACTCCAGCAGAACGACGAGACGGAGATACCGCATTCGTGCCTCCATAGCATCCACTTGAGCCACGCTCCCTGTAACCGCCACAAGAGTGAGGAGTCGCATCTGTATCCCATGCCAACTACGAGCTCACTGCCTCTCTATCTCTACAGTATCCCCCTAACCCTGAAGCACTCCCTCCCTCTAGCCCAAGTCTTGAGCATCGACCTCGTCTACTCGAAGTTGAAGCATTTGATCGCGCTAAAGTAAATCTAGTAGAGCGACCTGACAATGTCCGAGATAACTCCGGATCTTCCATGTCTCTAAATCTCACCATCTGATCTAGAGACATGTGCGTAAAGATATCCTGCACCTCCTCATCGCTCACCTCTCGACTTATCTTGAAAAGGTCACCTGCACAGACAAAAAATGATGTTAGCATAATCAATTTAAATCTTACAAAGCACGGTAATATAAATCCTAAAAAAATGATCTCACTTAAAATGCATATCTTATGTACCCTTATAAGTGATTAGTCAATGAATTGAGTAAGTGGATGCTCCAAGTATGAATCCTATGGTCCCATGACAATCTCCTGACACAACACCGCATACACTAGAAGGTCAATAAACATGTCAGCACAAAAGGATGAGTCCACCTCGTTCTCAAAGAATTCTTGGACTCCTGTATTTCCATCATTGTTAGCCGATGTTGGCTCTACATGCTCCAAGCTTTTGGTGGCCTCCACCCCTTGCAATATCGACCCCTCTATTTGCATATTGTCCTCATCTATGCTCGGAACATTGCTTTGATCATATACTCTCACACTTCGGGGAGCTAAAGATATAACATACCACCATCGAGATTGTCGAGGGTTTGGATAGACGTTTACATGTTCATAAACATGTACAAGACAGATTAAACTATTGTGACATGTACCATCTCGTAATACAATTAAGAAATAAATGAGTTTATCCACCTATTCACAATGGGCTGGTAACACAAAGGTGATCTGTCCTTTTTTTTTTGGAATCTGTTTCAAGAAATCCAAATGGACCTCGTTGAACTGTTGCTCTAGCTCCTTCAAGTACCTCTTAGAACCACTGCACATCGAATAGTATCATGGAGAATCTACAGTAATCCACCATAACAATACTTTGCAAGTTTCCAAAATACTCCATCTCATCTATAACCGTGTTTGGATCTGTTGCTCGTCATCGACTCTCCTGCTCAAACCTTGCTGTGATACCATAGTCCATTGTGGAGCGCATTTTATTAATACGCTCACGCTAAAATGTCATCCCCGCGACCACACCGCACTATATATTTTGTACCACTACAACATATACATGCTATAACAACATTTATAACGACCTTTTCTTTATATATAAAAAATGTCCCCATCGTCGGTATTTGCGTCAGTATTAGCGTCGCTAGAAAACCGTCGGTATTAGTGACGCACATATCGACGCTAATACCGACGAAAATAGTGACGGTTACAGTAAATTTCCGATGCTAATACCGACGATTGCAGAATACTTTTCCGACACTGATATCGACGGTTACAGAGAATAAAATTTCTTTGTGGCAGAGCTGCAAATGCAGCTTTGCCACAGTTAGAGCCACATAGGGCTAAGAGACAATTCCTGCTGTCAAAGAAGTTAGACAATCGATCCCAAATAATTACAAGACTTTGCAAACAAGTACTTTCATGACATTAATTAATAGAAATGTGCACTGCATTGATAAAGAAAATAACAGAACTTAAATTGAGAAGTGCTACTACGACAAAGCAAATATGGAGTCATGCTACAAGATAGAAGTCCAAATCATATATACTTTGCTATTACATATGGAGGATAGAGGCCATAATTCCATACATAATATAAGATGGGGAGTAATCCTATGTCGCCTAATCTGTTCTCTACGACTCATCCACATCAGAGAACTCGTATTGCTGCAGTGGCATATCGAAGGGAGTCTGCAAACAACAGCAAATGCATATATAATTGTGAGTACCAAATACAAACTGACATGTAATGACAGATTTCTCAAATTAGAAATGATATTTATTACTACTTACCAGTCCACCGCGAGCATAGAGCTTCTCGATAAGGGCACTCAAACCATGCTTCTCCCCATATGTCACCTCCAGTGCAGTCGGGTCGCGATTCGTAAAACCTTGTTGTGGCACACAAAAATTGAAAAAAAACGTACTTGAGATTCATGTTGGAAATACATACATCAACATGGATGTCATTAAATTAGAGTACTCTACCTTATTAATACTTATAAAATCTGCCACGAATGTTGCATGGCCGCCGCTACCAAGGTGATGCACCGATCCTGCGTCCAAGCGCGCCTTTGCTGTATCCTTCTGCTGCTTCCACTTGTTTGGAGTGGATGTCGCCTCATCCTGGAGATTACTCTAGTCCTCTGTATCCAGCCACTCCAGCTTCGATTTGCCCTACTTGATTGCTTCGCGTGCATCAGACCGCCTATGCGACTGATAGTCACGCATACGCGTCATCATCCACCCTCTCGAAAATCTATCATTGCTAGAGGGCTGAGGGAACTCTCGATACAATGTATCAATTATGTACTCCTTGTTGGCATCTGGGATCTCCTTCCACTTGTATGTAATGTTGTGCTGAAATACTTGTTGGCACAACTCATGCATCCTAGAGATGATAGCTTTTCCATCATCATTCATGTATAAATGGCCAGAGGCCTTATCTATGAGATAAGAGTAACCTGCAAGATTTTGCAAACGGGTACTTTTAGGACATTAATACAAATGTGTCAAACACAATCTGAATTGATGGGTACTTTCAGGACATTAATACAAATCTGTCAAACACAATCTGAATTGATAAGTGCTACTGCGAAAATCTTCATGCGAAAATACATGCCTCGAGGAGTGGGTTTCGTGTACTTCTTGTCGGCCCTAGGAGTGATCGATGGGGTGCATGAAGGAGTGGGAGTGATCGGTGGGGTGCTTGAAGGAGTGGGAGAAGTAGACGTTTGCCCGCCACTGCCAGTGAAAGACGGTGTTGACTCCTTGGTGGCAGTGCGAGTGGGGGAGACTGCATCCGCGTCACCACAACAGGAGCTACCTCCTCCTCGACCACATGACTCTGAAGCAAAGCGAGACCTGCGACTGTGTCTAGTGGAGACCGACGCATCGGACCGTCTAGAGTTTGCCGATCGTGCTGAGGTGGAACGGGAAAGCTATGCATCGACTCTATCTCTGATCCGTGCTAGCTGCTCCGGTGAGAAACGAGCTAGCATCGCGTGGATGTCGTCATCTGTAAAATCTCGGCTCATTCTACCGTCCGTGCCCAAATCCTAAACCTGCACGTACAAGGAAAAATAAGTCAATCTGATAATGAATTGCAAGACATAATAAAACTAAGACTTAATTTGCAAGACTTCATTTTAAAATAATAATAATAATTAGATAATAAAAAATACGATATAACTCCAAAAACATACAAACTGTCCTAACCGATTTGCAAAAAGTGGACATGATGTAGTGGGAGGAACGTTTTGATCGAGTCACTTTTGTTTAGGGTTCCACAATCTCATCTTGACATAGCTCAGTATACACCGAAAGGTTTATACAAAATTCTCCACAAGTATATTTGTTGCGATTTGCAGTATAGATTTTAATTTCTTGGGATTGCATCCATACCTTGGGATTGCATCCACGTGAGAAGTCCCACTCTTCTTCAGTGACTGTTTCTCCATCTTGAGATGCTTTGGTTAGGGCCTCATGTAGCCATCTAGTGGACATGAGTAGAGGCATCTCCTCTAAGCCCTTCGGATATTGAATGGGCCATTGCCGTATACTGCGTCGAAAGTCAGATCTTGCAGACTTTTGCTTAGCGCCAGCATCCTCATACTGTTGCAGCCACTTCTCCATCGTAGCGCTATGCAGCATACAAAATCACTTCACCTTGGACTCCATGGATGCATCCATCTTCTTCTCTATTCCGTTTCCCACTAGGACATCTCCATTCAGATGATCATCCTCCTTAAGTGAACATATCAAGCCTTTGTCCCGGTCCACAGTGGACAACCACTCAGAAATGTACACCAAGGGCTCCGACACTAACCAACCTTCAGCCATGCTACCCTTAGAACGAGCCCATTGTCGCACAAATCCCTTTAAGGTCTTCATGAACCGTTCAAGGAAAAACATCCATCGAGTATGGACTGGACCTGCAACCTGCAATTCATCTACAATATGCACTAGAAGATGGGTTTGTATCGTGAGCATACTAGTGGGAAGATACTTCTCCAAAAGACAAGCAGTCTCTACTGCCATGCATTTCGCGGATTCAATCGATGATGTGTGAATCTCTTTTTGGGAGACAAACTGAACCAACTCGGACAATTTGTAAATGGTTGTCCGTACCTCCCATGTCAGAGACCCTGCGATTGCGATCGGCAATACAAACTATGAAAACCATGATCTTAACATTGTGTATAAACAAATGGAGATTCTGAAATCTAATATGCAAAATCATGCCAGACGCAGCCTCATACCGTACATGCCTGACACATCTTATGCCAATCATGGGATTTGAGTCCTGTCAGTTGGTCATCCTTTGTGAATGCTGTCTTGAGAGAACGCATTAGGCCAGTCAGCGTGCGAAAGGACTTGATGTTTTCCTTTACTCGTTGGACTTCATTGCCAGACAAAACCCAAGGAGCGCGCGGCAATCACACTCGACTGTCGACGCCACTTACAGGCCAATATGGTTCCATATTTCCCACTGCTTTCAAATCCATCCTCGCTCCTAGTGTGTCTCGCTGCCCAATGAGGTGGTCCCATAGCAAGCTACCCACATTCTTAAAAATGTGCATGGGATCTAAAAGGTGGTTAATCTTCAGTTTGTTCCAATAAGTCAGCTCATAGAAAATTGAGAAGCGTCGCATTCCACTGGGAAGCGAGTCTTGGTCCACCATCCTGCGATCAAACCAGCTCAGTGCATTCATTCTCACAGGAGGGCGACCAAGAAATCCTTCTCTCATGACATGTCCCTCTCGCAAAAAAGCTTGATGTCCCTCAAATACCATCTTCTTCATAGATTTTGACATACGAGAATCCAACCTTTCTCCACACAGAGGACATGCATGGTAACCTGATGTGACTAGCCCTGCAGAACACACATGTACAATGAGGCATATCATAATACCAACATCACTCAAAGAAAACTAGCAAAATAAGAAAACACACTTTACCAGAGCATTGTCCATAACCTGGAAAGTTATGCATGGTCCACATAAGAATTGCCCTTATACTTGCGGATCGCCTACCAATATGTTTGCTCATGTCCTCCACTACAATTCCCTCCCACAACTCCTTTAGCTCATCAATCAGTGGAGAGAGGTAGACATCCATATTCTTGACTTTGTATCATCCAGCACAAGCAAGCTGAGTAAAAGGTGTCCTTTCTTGGTGGAAAGCCATGGTGGTATATTGTAGTTAACAAGGACCACGGGCCATACACTATAGGAGGTGGAACGTAAACCAAAAGGATTTATCCCATCCATGGCAAGACTGAATCGTAGATTCCTCGCCTCCTTTGCAAAGTTAGGGAAAGTCACATCAATGTGATGCCATGCTTCTGAGTCAGATGGTGTATGCTGTACACCATCAGTGGATCGATTTTCCGCATGCCATGTAGTCAAATTTGCAAAACTCTTGGTCCGAAAAATGTGACGAATACACGGTATTAGCAGAAAGTGCCTCAAAACCTTCTGCGGAACAGTTTGTCCTTGCAAGTCATTTCAATACCTGTCCGCACCACACTTGGGACATGTGGCCAACAATTCAAACTCTCCCCGGAAGAGAACACAATCATTGGGACAAGCATGAATGCAATTATAATCCATGCCTAGCTTTCGCAACACTTGTCTTGCATTGTCACGAGACTCAGGCATCGTGTTTTGGATAGGCAAAATATAAGATTTCAACGTTCTACAAATTGCAATGAAGCACGTTATTAGAGTGCTATATAGCACATTTTAATGGCTTTCAATAAAGAATCATACACATCCTAATATACCTGAATAGCTCTGTCACACTCGCATCGCTCCATCCATACTTTGTTTGTATGCTCAGCAATGCAAGAAGTGTCTTCAAACGGGATACCTGACTCCCATCATACAATGGAATGGCGGCCTCCGCAATTAAAGGATCTTGGGATTCTGAGTGTTTTAGAAGCAATGATTCGATCATGTCCTCTAACTTGGGCTCCAAAAAAGCAAGAGGATCGTCCATGTCTCCAGCATTCTCACCCATAGAAGGGGGTTGAGAGTTATCACCTTCTATGAGGCAGTTAGTTATCTCGAACGGCATTTGTATAGAGCACAGACGAACCCGTCTTACTGGATGCAAGAGATCTGCAGAGGGCAATGTATTGACATGGCCCTGACCTTGTAAAGGACGTTAAGGAGCTAACTTCTAAGATAACCCCAAATTGTTATACTTAAATCAAGTACATGTCATATAGTAATGAGAGAGAACTTACCGCAATCTCGTAAATCAAGACTGCTTGGTCGATTATCTCAACTCGAAACTCTCCATACCGTTGCACATGCTCTATGGACAAACGACGTTTTCGACGAATGGCCAATTTGATTTGCGTGCATGGACAGGGGACACGTTGATTGAGCCAAGCCTCACGATCACCACCATGTTGGTCGTGAGTGCTAGACATCTTGACTGTGATGTAATGGAATGATAATCTAATAATGATTCTATATTGTATATTGGGACCACTCCACTACATATATTTCAGGTCTTTTTTTTTTAATTTTCTTACCTATCTCTTTGAGTTCGGCTCTAAACTTATCTATCTTTGAGGTCGGCTCTAAACTTATCTATCTTTGAGGTCAGCTCTAAACTATGCTCACACACATACATTTTCGTACCTACATTGCAAAGAATAAAAACCAACACAAGAAACTTTTTGAGAACACTCG
This sequence comes from Lygodium microphyllum, assembly GCF_053477565.2. Classification (NCBI taxonomy): domain Eukaryota; kingdom Viridiplantae; phylum Streptophyta; class Polypodiopsida; order Schizaeales; family Lygodiaceae; genus Lygodium; species Lygodium microphyllum. Next base: position 18,358,887 of record NW_028229514.1, on the reverse strand, counting down.
CTTCCATTTCTCTCTCTTTCAATACTTCCTAACTTACATTGTAAAGCAACACAAAGCAACACAAAGATCGAAGACAAACCAACACTTTCTAACCTACATTGCAAAGCAAAACAAAGATTGTAAAGAAACCAAAATAGGGCATACCGTCGTGCTCTCTTCTTCCTCCACGACCTCTTCGTGCGGGCGACGCTCCTCTCCTCGCATGTGGCTCACAGCTTGCTTCCTTGATCACCTCCCTTGCTCACCTCTCTTGCTCACCTGCCTCTCTTGCTCACAATCCTTTCTTTCTCTCTCCCTTCGTGCACTCAAATGATACAAACGTTCGGGTTTTGACGAAATTTTACTGCAGTAAGTCGTCGGTATTAGCGTTAGTATCTGCAAATACCGATGCAAATACCGACATTTTTAAAGACGTGGATACCGATGCTAATACCGACACCGAAAAAAAAACGTCACAACTTAGCGTCTCTATATGTGTGTACCCTTGTAGTGTACTGTACATTGAAACACTCAAACTAGTTGTTCCATATAAAATATAGATACGACAAATCCTAAACACGCCATCACCTTTGGACTACATCCCCTCAAGAATTCCCACTCCTCCATTGAGAACTCCACCCCTTCGCAAGACACTGTGGTCAAAGCTCCATGTAACCATCGCGTTGACATGAACTGCGGCATCTCCTCCATGCCCTCGGGATATCGAATAGGTCGATGCCATTTACTACATTGAAATTCAGATCGCGCTTCCTCTTGATGTTTCCTAGCGATCTAGTACTTGGCGAGCCACGTCTCCATAGAGGCATGGTGCAATATACAAAAGCAATTCACCTTCTCCTCCATTTCATCATCCATTTTTTTTTCTACCCCATTTCCAACCACCACATCTCCGGTCAGTCTATCATCGCCCTTCAGTGACCATAGCATTTTGTTGTCTGGATCCACCGTTGGTAGCCATTGTGAAATATGCAGTAGCGCCTCAGACACCAACCAATGTTCAGCCATGCTACCTTTTGGCCACGCTCGTTGTCGCACAAAGCCTTTCAGGATTTTCATGAAGCACTCCAAGAAGAACATCCATCTTGTATGGACAGGTTCAGCAATCTCTACTTCATCTATAAGATGCACAAGAAGGTGGATTTGTATCGTGAGCATGCTGGTAGGTAGGTATTTCTCAAAGAGACAGACTATCTCCACTGCTCCCCTTCTCATGGATTCAATAGAGGACGTCTTAATCTCCTTCTATGAGATCCATTGCACCGAAGTCGACAACCTATAAGTGGCCCCATGTATTTCTAGAGTAAGGCATCCTGCGTTTGTGATCGGTAGTATAAACTACCACAAATGAGAAAGCATTATGAACAATGGCTACACTCCAAATAGCAAAATTTGCACGCCAATTACAATCCATTCGTAGTACAAACCTAACATATCTAATGTCAATCATGGGATTTGAGTCATGGGATTCACAATGCGCTCTTCTTTAGTGGAAAAAACCCAAGGAGCACGAGGTAGCTACACGCGACCGTTAGCACTCGACTGCGGCCAAAGCGCCTCCATCTTGCCTACCTCCTTCAAATCCATTCATGCCCCTATACTGTCTCTCTTTCCTGTGATGTGGTTCCATAGCAAGCTACCCACATTCTTGAAAATATGCATGGGATCCAATACATGGTTGATCTGTAAGTGGGTCCAATATGGCAACTCGTAGAAAACTGAGAACCATCACATTTCGTTTGGATGTGACTTCGCGTGGACCATTTTTAGCTCGTACTAGCTTGTGGCATTCATACGTATTGGAGGTCGTCCAAGAAAATATTCCGTGAGTTCATCACCCTCTGGCAAGAAAGTGGCGTGTCCTTGATATGCCATCTAATTCTTCATGGTTCATGACTTTCGAGAGTCTAACTGAGGCCCACACAATGGACATGCATGATAACTTGAGGTAACTAGACACCTCTATCTAGTGAATACAAACTTGAACGAGATAAAATATAGATATTACCAATAAGAATGGAAGCCTATTTATCTAAGCACTCTTCAAATCGCGAAAAGTCATGCATCGTCTAGATGAGAATGGCTCGAATATTAGCGGACCGTCGACCATCGCGCTTGCTTATATCTTTCATGGTGATCCCCTCCTCCCACAAAATCTTAAGCTCATCGACTAATGGATGAAGATACACGTCCATATTTTTGACTTTGTAGCGGTCGAGGACGAGTAAGCTAAGGATGAGATATCCTTTCTTTGTAGAAAGCCATGGAGGGATATTATAGTTGACAATGACTATAGGCCACACACTGTAAGAAGTTGAGCATAGACCGAATGGGTTCACGCCATCCATTGCAAGACCGAGCCGAAGATTTCTTCGATCTCGGGCAAAGCCTGGGAAGGTAGAGTCAATGTGGCTCCATGCATATGAATCCACTGATATTCGTTCAACTCGATCTGTGGACCTATTTTGCGCTTGCCACTTTGTCAAGCTTGCCATGCCGGACGTATGGAATATGTGGTTTATACAGGGGATAAGCGAAAAGTGTTTGAGAACTTTTTGAGGGATGGTTTGCCCTTGCAAGTCTTGTCGATACTTGTGAGCACCACACTTTGGACATGTCTCCATAGTCTCGTATTCTCCTCGAAACAGTATGCAATCGTTGATACATGCATGGATTCTATTGTAGTCCATGCCAAGCTTTTGTAAAACATATCGTCCATCATCACAAGAATTAGGTATGGTATTTGCAGGTGGTAATATATGATATTTCAATAACCTGAAGAAAATCATAAAATACCTTGAAAAAGCACAAATGTTTTTAATAATAGTACTGAAAAGAAATCAATGAAGCGTACGTACAAGGTACCTGAACAACTTGGTCACACTCGCATCGCTCCACTCGTATTTTGCTTGCACACTTAGGAGTGTAAGCAGTGTCTTTAGGCCAGATACTCGGCACCCATCATATAATGGTATGGATGCTTCCTCTTTAAGCGGATCAGAAGTCTCAACATCCATGGGAATCAATGCATCGATCATTGCCTCCATCTCAAGCTCCACGATGGTAGGTAGGTCTGGAAGGCTGCCTATCTCCTCTGGTATTGATGGTATAGATTGGGTAGTGCCTTCCAAGTGGTGGATTGGCTAATGCACTCCATCCATCGCATACCCACAAACTCTTCTAATTGGCCGCAAAGGGTGCACTCCTCCTTGGGACGAGACATCACCTCCCTGGATAGAAAATTTGCTAGCCACATCCAATTTTCTTGTATATGGTATTCAATTAGCTTACAAGTACAATGCATGATTGATATTAACTTTTCTTACCATTTTCTGAAAATCTGCAATCGCTTAATCAATGATCTCAGATTGAAACTCGCCGAAGCGTCATACGTGTTCTATAGACAATCACTGGTTTTGTCTAATTGCCAGCTTGCATTGAGAGCAAGGACATGGGACACACTAATTAAGATACACCTCGTGATTTTGAACAACAAGACCATCGTTTTCCATTTTGTCTACGTTACGACAAACAATTTGTTTTTGTTATCATTCTCTTTTTCATTCTTAAAAGAGAGAGAGATGGATTGTTTGTCGTAACGTAGACAAAATTGAAAATGATGAAGGTCTTGTTGTTCAAGATCGCGAGACGTATGACTACAACCATGACCACAACCACGACCATGACCGCAACCACGACTACAACTACGACTACCACGACCACGACCATGACTACGACTATGACTTCGACCACGACCACAACCACAACCATGACCATGACCATGACCATGACCAGGACTACGACTATGACTACGACGACCATGATCACAACTGCGACCATGACCACGACCACGACCACGACCATGACCACGATCATGACCACGACCACAACTACTATGACTACGACTACCACTACGACTATGACCATGACCACGACCATGACTACGACCACGACCATGACCACAACCACGACCACGACCACGACCACGACCACGACCATGACCATGACCACGACTACAACTTTGACTACTTATATAGAGAGGAAGAGAGGGACAAGAGTTAGGGAGAGAGTAAAGTTAGAGAAGAAGAGGAGAGAAGTGAGAGAGGTAGAAATAGAAAGAGAGATAGAGAGATAAAAGAGATAGGGGGAGAGAGAAGGATTTAGGGAGAGTATAGGAAGAAAGAAAGAGGGAAGATTGAGGGAGAGAGAAGACTTGAGAGAAGAGATAGGAGAAAGAGAGAGAGATCTGACTAGAGCATTTGACACCCATAGCCAACACACCGTGGAGAACACAAGCACAAATTGACATTGACTTATGGCAAGAAAATCCACCACAAAACAATAGTTATAATACTCGAGGTAGGATTTCAAAGTCTTACTAATTTTAATCGGTCATGGATGCCATACTATGGGTAGGTTGCACTCACTAAGAATAGAATTGTCTTTTCTACCTCATCTTCTCTCCATCATCAATAGAATTCCCCTTTACCATTTACAACTCACCCACCTTCTCTCAACACTATTGCACACTACAATCTCTATGAGGGCATGAGATTGGGATCTCCACAGATACCAAAGCATGATCTCTAGCTTGATGGTTGCATATATACTAATACTACTTATGGAAGAAACCTTAAAATAGTTATTATGCTTAAATATATGCTTGTTAGAGCAGAAATTTGTTCCTAAGACTATTCTAAGGATGAAAGAGGGTTAGTGATAAAAGAGTATCCTTCCTTACAAGTGATATTATATTATATTTTTAATTAAAATTGATAGTTGAAGATGAGTTTCCTAAGAGATCTTGTGGTAATGAACATAAGGGACAATCTAGAAGTTATGTAGAAAAGAACCTTTACTACCTAGGCTACTCATCACCTAATGTACTACCAGGACTAGTAACTTGAAATAATGTAAGATAAATAAAGTACATTGATATACTTGGGATGGAAGTGTTTATCTTTAGTACTAGTTATTATTGTACTTAACATAACAAGGGTAAGTTATTGTGGATCGCATCTTCTTTTGCGAAGCATATGAATGATGCTGTTTTAGTTTTTTGTATTTGTCTTTTTAAGGAGAGATTGATTTTTATGGAATATCCAAAGTTATTTTTGGATTTACGTTATGAAAAATGAATTTTTTTCTAACTGATAGGCTGATTGCCTTCATTGTATACTTCTACAAAAGTTATTGTGCCCTCATAGGTGGATATTTGGTTATACACTAAACCTCCACCAAGGTTAGTGGCTAGATCCCTTCACCAAGGGGATAGTTTTGAGCGTGATGGAGGCTAGGACAAGCTCCATGTATGAGAGGTCTCTTTGTAGGAAGGACATTATGCTAGGAGGTGCAAGTGTGCTAGGGTTCTCTAGCCATATATCCCTTAGGTTTGGATCGGCCTAATCCCTATGAGCCTAGGATGAACTTATTGTAAGGTCTTATTTCCTTTTCTCTCTTTCTCTCCCTCTCTCGTTTCCTCTCCCTCCCTCACCCTCACCCTCACCCTCTCTTTCTCTCTTTCCCTATTAGGTTTATTGATCTTTCTCTCTTTTTCTCTCTCCTCTCCCTCTCTCATTTCCTTTTCTCTCTTCCTCTCCCTCCCTCACCCTCACCCTCTCTTTCTCTCTTTCCCTCTATTATGTTTAACATCTTTTCTCTCTTTTTCTCTCTCCTCTTCTTCTCTCATTTTTTCTCTCTCCTCTCCCTCTCTCATTTCTTCTCCCTCCCTCACCCTCACCCTCACCCTCTCTTTCTCTCTTTCCCTATTATGTATAACATCTTTTCTCTCTTTTTCTCTGTCTTCTCCTTCTCTCATTTTTTTCTCTCTCCTCTACCTCTCTCATTTCCTTTTACTCTCTTCCTCTCCGTCTCTCATTTCTTCTCTCTCCCTCAACCTCTCCCTCTCTTTATCTCTTCCCCTATTATGTTTAATTTTTTTCTCTCTTTTTCTCTCTCCTCTCCCTCTCTCATTTCTTTTTCTCTCTTCCTCTCCCTCTCTCATTTCCTCTCCCTCCCTCTCCCTCTCCCTCTCCCTCTCTCTCATTGCCTCTCCCTCTCTCAATACACACGAATTATACCAAAAATAAGTAAAAGAGAGAGACAAAACTCCCTCTCCCTCTCTTTCTCTCTCTCTCCCTCCCTCTCCCTCTCTCATTTCCTCTCCCTCCCTCTCCCTCTCCCTCTCTTTCTCTCTCATTTCCTCTCCCCTTCTCAATACACATGGATTATACCAAAAACTAGTAAAAGAGAGAGAGAAAACTCCCTCTCCTTCTTTCATTTTCTCTCCCTTTCCCTCTCCCTCTCCGTCTCTTTCTCTCTCCCTCCCTCTCCCTCTCCCTCTCCCTCTCTCATTCCCTCTCCCTCCCTCTCCCATTTCCTCCATCTCCCTCTCCCTCTCCCTCTCTTTCTCTCTCATTTCCTCTCCCTCTCTCAATACACAGGAATTATACGAAAAACAAGTAAAAGAGAGAGAGAGAAAAGACAAAAGCAAAGCAAGTATGGACAATGCACTCATCGTAAAGACTCGAAGAAGGGTTTGGTGGCTCCTATTTGCGATGGCGGCTCCTCTTCGCCCTCAGTACACCTCCTCCTCTTCTTCACGAACGACGGTGGTGGCGGCGGTGACGGTGGGAAGGCTTCTTTCTCTCTTTCTCTCCCTCTCAGCAAGATGGTCGCTCTCCCTCTCTCTCTCCCTCTCACTCTCTCTTTCATGAATGCATGAAAATTTACGCGCTCGAGTTTCGGCGCGCGTTCTTTTTCTCTGGGTACCGTCGCTATTTGTGACGCAAATAGCGATGCCACTATTTGTCGTCGCTAATGCGTATCGCTATAGCCTCATATCCTTGTAGTGTATCACCAACTCTCTCTCACGAGTGATCATCAACCTCTCTCGAAACCTCGTAACTATTGTGGAAGTACATTGTAGTCAACTACCCCATAGCACAAGTTGTGAGGATGCCTCTTTAAAGATGATAACCTTATGCTATGAAGCCAAGGCTAGCCTAAGGCTTAGGAAAATATTTTGATTTCCCTCCCCCTCCCCTGCCAATGAGAGAGAGAGAGAGAGAGAGAGAGAGAGAGAAAGAGAATAGGAGGAGAAGAGAAGAAAAGGAGGAATGGATAGGTGGAGAAGAAGTCTAGAAGAGAAGGAGAAGAAGAGAAGAGAAGGAGGAGAAGAGGAAGAGGGGAGAGAAGAGGTGGTGAATAAGAGGAGGAGAGGAGAGGAGAGGAAAAAGAGAAGAGAAGGAGAGGGGAAGAGAGAATGAAGAGAAGTGAAGAGGTGGAGAAGAAAAAAAGAGAGGAGGAGAAGAGGATCATAAGAATACAAGAGAATAGGGGAGGAGTAGAGAAGAAGAAAGAAAGGAGTAGTTGAAGAGAAGGGGAGAAAAGAGATAAAGAGAGTGAAGAAAGAGAGGGAGTGTGATGAAGAAGAGCAAGAGGACATCATCATAAACAAAAGAGGGGAGCACCATTCCAACTTATGAAGGACTTGTCTACCTTTTGTGCTTTTTATACTTAGGACACAAGTCCTTCCTCTCCCTACAATGTATTGGTCTCGCAGGAGTCGCCAAAAAATTTAGACTCCCTGATCAAGATTGAAGCTAGTGCTACAAACTTCTTCTCGTGATGGCTCCAAAGAGATTGTATTGGGGAGCGAGAAGTGTGGAAGCTATCAATACAGTCACAAACATGATCGAAATGCCATCACTCGCAACAAAATACTAGGCCCCTTTTTAAATTAATGTTCACTTAATACACAATTGAGAACATAAATAAAGAAGTTTCAATATTTGATAAAGAAATTATAGCTTAATTGAAAGTCAATAGAAAATAAATGCTAGAACAAGTAAAGGTTTGAAATTAGAGTTTTCAAAGGGTAGGGTCAATTGCATAACATCAAAACACATTAACTAAATTCCCTCCAATTTCATATGCATTAATATAATTTCATTTAGTTAGAAAAAGAGGAAATTGCATTAAGAATATTTCTTTTAGAATGTATACATTATGTAAATGTAAGGACAAGTAAAAATTTTTACATTAGGAACTTTCTTTTAGCATTTATAAAATATGTAAAGGTAAAGAAAGTTGAAAAATAATCAAATATAAATTTTTTGTATTTAGAAACTACATAAATCTAAAGAATAAACTCATTGGTATTTATAAGTCATATAATCATAAGAAAATATATTTTCTTGATCTTTATAATTCATTTAAAGTGGGTTAGGATAATTAAAGTAGATGATAAAAAAATATCAATTAAGAGTACTTCTTTTAAAAAAAATCACTATATTAATAATTAAGTTGAAATTATGCCATATATAGCTCATTGAAAATTATTAAATTAAATATGTAACTATTTTTAACTTAGGATATTCAAACCGATTCACTTTACCAATATTACAAAATGAACTACAAGTCTTAGATTATGAGATAACAAAAAAAGGATGGTATAGTTCTCGTTGAGAAGAATAAAATCCTAAGAATTCATAAGAAAAATACTTGCATTGTTGACTTGTTGAGATGTAGAGAGAGAAGATATGTAGAGACGCGAGAGGGAGAGATGAGACACACCATGTACACTCCCAAAGACTATATCATATTGATTACAATCTACATATATATAGGGGAAACCTAGTTTAGATAGGATACACTATATAGCTCTAACACCCTCACTCAAACAAAGGTCTCTAGCTCTGAATGAAGAACCTGAGCTCCTATATAAAAAATGTACAAACATGATAAAAAATGATTATTCTTGTGTGCATGTAAAGTGAATGCGTGCATGTGAAGTGAAACTAAATATGTATATACAAAGATGACTGAAGTCTAAGAGCGTGTGCGCATATGTGAAGTGTATGGTGCCTACAAGGAGTATGTACAATGGCACTACAATGTCATAGTAGATTAATTCTCAAAGATTGAAGTTGAGACAACTCCAAGTTTTGAGCAGCGCGGCAAAGTGATGCGTGCTTCATTGAGTCCTTTGGTGAGTATAACTGCAATCACCTGATCACTTGGACAATGTTCAATATCATGATCATGCGTTTGATTACTTCATATCGAACATAATGATAATGCACTATAATATGTTTAGACATGTTATGTTGAACATAGTCTTTAGGAAGACTAATAACACTTTGATTATCACATCAAAGTGGTGTGTTGGAGAGAAGAGGATGGCCAATATATCTGATAGAACTTGCCAAAGCCATACTAATTCTTAAGCCGCTAAAGATGCAGCTACATATTCATCCTCTGTGTAGTGGAAATAGCAACATAACCTTGTTTCTTGCCAGTCCAAGAAACAAGACAATCATTGAGATGAAGAAACAATTTCCACATGTAGAGTGCATAGATAAGTGAGATCTTGCCCAATGAGCATCTATATAACTAAAATTTGAAGTAAATGTAGAGAATCAGAGATTTGTTGGCGCCAATAAACTAACCCAAAATCTTTAGTGGCTTCCAATACTTCAAAACTCATTTAGCTATACTCCAATGCATAAGACATGGAGCAAGTGAGGAAGGTCATTCATAGCCATATGTTGTTTTCCATAAGGAGAAGATGCATAAGTAGCCTAAGTAGAGAGTTGATGTATGCAAGGTGATATTTTAGGAGGAGTCTCTTGTTCCTATACAGCTAGCTAGATAGCCTACAATAGATTCTCTAGTGGGTCATGATAATGATGTTAAACAGGATGTACATGTCCCATGGTCTCTGTCTATTAGAGATTAAATAGTAGCCTAATCGGTTTGTACTCTCCATGGACTTCTCTAACATCTCCAATGAGTATTGCCTATTCACTAACCAAACTCAATGTGGATTGTCAATTACCTCAATGCCAAGAAAGTATCTTAATAAACCAAGGTCCTTAATGTCAAATTCCTTGTGTAGCCCATGCTTTACTTCAACAATCTCTCTCTCAAGACTATGTTTTATGATGAGATCATCAATGTAGATGACCATGATAAACATTCCATTCTCTAGATGTCTTACATAAATTGAATAATTAGCCATTCTTTGTTAAAATCCCATGTTACATACAAACTTCTTGATCTTCTTACACCAAGCTTTAAATGCTTGATTCAATGTATACAATTCCTGAACTTACACACAATGCAAATATTTTGTGTGTATATACCCTTCTTGCTAGTCCACAGATATTTCCTTTTTCAATGTATCATTTAAGAAAGCATTCTTCACATCCATTTGGTATAATTCTAGCCATAAATAGAAGCTAGTGTAATTGTAGATCTCATTGTAGTCATATTAGCCCACTGGACTAAATGTCTCGTCATAGTCCAAACCATATGTTTGTGCATAACCAATCGCAACCAACCTTGCTTTATATCTTTTGTAGTTGACTTTATACACCCACTTGCAGCTAATTTCCTTCTTGCCATAATGAAACTCAACTAGATGCCATGTCTTATTCTTTATGAATACATCCATACCATTCTTCCAAATACCTCTTCAAAGCAAGTAGACTCTACATGCTAAACACTAGATACCCTACTTTATCTAATCTCCACAAATGAGGTGCATTAGGTGGTGTCTCAATCATTGTTACACGTGCTATAACATACTTTCCTTAGTTCTTTATCTTTGGATTTCTAACATGTGGTATGCCAAACTCATCATCCATAGACTCATCCTTAGAAATTTCACCCATAAGCTTCTTTCCTTGTGCAATTTCTACTCTGTTTTGTGCACTCCTCAACTTGTCACTGCATGGACCATAACTACCACTACTTTCTTCATGATCTTGAGGTCTAGACATATCCTTAGTATATTGAATTCTTTGACCATTATTTTTTGTAATTTTCTTTCCATAAACATAATCATCACTACACTCATATCCATCTATCTCGACTATACCTTTCCATCTACAACAAGACTCATTTTCACTAAATTTTCTTATCCTTACTTATATAGACCTCTTTATTGATAGGATCATAGTAGTTGTAATCCTTCTTCTCATTTGGATACCCTAGAAAAATGCATTTAACAACCTTTAGTTCCATCTATTTCTTCAAACCATCAGGGACATGAACATAACATCCATAACCAAACACCCTAAGATATGCAACTTTAGGTGACCTTCTATACATCTTCTCATATGGAGACATGTGATGAGTCAAAGCTGTAGGTGTCCTATTCATGATATAGATTTTAGTATGTACTACCTCAGCCTAATAAGTTAAGGAAAAATGCATCTAATTCATCATTTCCCTTGTTACTTCTTCAATAATTATATTCTTCCTTTTACCCACACTATGTTGTTCTGGTGTACACATGCATGCAACCTGTCTTTTGATTCCATGGTCTTTCAAATATTAAGAGAACTCATTTATGGCTTTAAACTCTAATAAATTTTTAAATGCTTCACTGTTATGTTGCAAAAAGTACACCCATGTTATCATGTTGAAATTATCAACGCAAGTGATATAGAACTTGCATTTTCGACTCAAGGAAACATTCTGACATGGACCCCAAATGTGTGAGTGTACTGTTTCCAAAGGATAACTACTCATTCTCCCCCTCTGTAACGTGTCCCCTAGTATCATCCAGGACACGTCTTAGCAGTCCATCAGAAAGGATGTCTAGAAAACTCTGCCCGGCACTTCCATGGAATAGTACGGGTTTTGCGATCTAGGCCTTCCCGCGTCTGCCACGTAACGGAAGTATCCTGGCCGTTTCCCACTTAGGATCAACCAGAATTAGGGTTTTCCTGTTTGGTCATTAGCTAACAGCAACTAGCGTCAGACCCAAGTGAACTACTTTACGCAGAAACGCCAGGTCCGAAGCGGATTCACGCTGCACTTGGTTCAAGGAGAATGGGAAACGAGAGGGATGCAAGGCTCAACCTCTCTACCATAAGGCATAGTCCCATTCCGTTCCCCTAAAACAGCGTAAATCGGATAAGACGTAACTCTAGGTCATCGTTCTCGTTATTCGTTTTGATGATGATGATCATCCCGCTGTTCTTTGAGATTTTTGAGAAAAGTTCCCGGCTAACTGGGACCACCCAACCGTAGGACGGACCCATGGCCCATCCTCCGTACTTTCCTCGGTTTGTTTTAGTTATGTAATTATCTAACACATTAATTTGACATATAACAATCAGCTTCTTTACCCTGTTAAGCACTGCTTCCTTCACGTAATCTTATCACATGACATAGAAAAACAATATCAAGCAAGTTCTTTTAACATTTCATCATTTTATCTTTGAAATACAAGGAGTTCCGCCCGTAGGCTTGTCCATAATCGGCCCGGAGGCCATCCAATAATCCTCAGGGATTACTATTCCAAGCTTCTGCCCGTAAACTAGTATGTGGGCCTCGAGATCCAATCCCGAGTCACGTTAGCCTCTTGTGCAGGACCCGGAAGGTGAGGGATTTACAGCCAGAGCCCCCCCTGGCACCCAAGCGTCCTCTTGCTCCAAGTAGAGCTCAATGGAGAGACCTCTCGTGGCAGGTTCGGTCCACGTTCCCAGCGCGGAAAACAACCCCCTTGGTTAGGATCAGGCATGCAGTCGGGGGTAACTGAAGCTGCCTCTCCCTTCAGGCCTTCAACCTGAAGCATAGGTACTCATTTAATTTGTAATTCATAATTCAAACAGAGCCCTAAAATCTCTAGCAAGCACAAACATTTCCATTAATCAACCGAGTTGTTTGGCAAATTGCTAAGGAAGTGTTCTTTCCTTTTGAGTGTATCAGTACTCGTTCCCAAGGTGTCTTGTAAATTGGCAAGATCTTTTACATTCCGGTGTAGGGCATACACAACTTGGTTAACCCTAAAGTTCCTTAGATATGCTAGTTTCCGGTTTACAACTTTCCTTATTTAGAAGGATATCCAAAAATACGTCTTTTTGCAAGATAACTTGCGTAGGGATCTGCCATCCTTGATGAGGGTTTTTATCCTTTCTCCTTGTGAATCAATCACAAGACTAAATGATTTTGTACTTGCTGTGCAAGTCTTGTGATAGAATAATCCATTTTAGATCCTTTAAGTTGACGTATGTTAGGCCTAGGGTTTCTTCTTTTAGGAACCTTAGGAACAAACCCTAGTCCCTTATCTTTACGAATTTATTGTCTCTACAGTAAGGAAAGTAGTCAAGTGCTTAGGGTATGAATGTTTCTATGTTTAGATTGGTTCAGTTATCTTTTGGAAGGTAATATTAATCGTCTTGTCACGGTTTTGCTATCCTTGTGACAATTTACTTTCCAGTCAATATAGTTTAATTTAACTTCCATTTTCCTTAAAGATGAACTCATGCCAAATAACAACATTTGCCATGCTAAGATGTGCAATTAGAAAAGATAACTTCCTAGTAATTTGAGCATCGAAAGAAACCTTTCATGAATTTAACCATTTACAATGATTCGTTGCCAAAGGAATAAGACTAATGGTGCAAGATATAATTTCTACACCTTTAGGAATTAACTAAAATATACTACTATAGTAAATGGATAATCTCACTCGTAATTTATAATGCTTGATGCAACTCGAAGGAAACTAAGTTCTATTTATTATCATTCATTCAAATAAGCTAAACTTCTTTATTACTAATAACTCGGAAAAATATATCCTATCCCTAAAAATTTCTCTTTGGATGATCGACTTAAAACCGAATTAAAGCCAAGAAGAAAAACCTGGTTTTGGGGTGAGATATCCACATGGATACCGGGGGATGACCCTCCCGCGGCTACACCTTGGACTTTCTTCGGCGGCATCGTAGTTCGAATGTGAGATAGCCTTTTTCTCTTTCTTCTGGAATTCCACCGTCTCTTTGGATCAAAAAAAAGTTTATGGGTGAGTGTGGTTTTGCAACCACGGAACCCTTGGAGGACTTTGACTTGGGGTAGAAGGAATAGAAATCACTTATTCTCCTTACTTCCCTTTCTTTTATCTTTTGTCCCACTCTTCCTCCTTCACTCCCTCTTTTCACTCCCTCTACTTTCCCTCCCTATCTTTTATCTCACAGCTACTTTTCCCTTACGGGATATCCTCCGAGGCCATGATGATGATTTGGATTTTTAGGTTTAGGGGGGGAAAAAATAATAATGGGGATATGGGGGATTAAGAAGAAAGCTTAGGGAGTTGTGGGAAAAAAAGAGAGAGTTATGAGGGGGGTGAAAAGGGCTTAGGGGAATAAAACACGGGGAGGGGTAGGTTCCCAAAGTCAAGGGAGGGGCTTAAGGGGAAAAGGGAATTTAAAAATCCTAGGGGGGGTGTGTGGTTCCAAAACCCATGGGAAGGGGGATAAGGGGATTTTTTTTGAAACCCGGGGGGAAAAAGGGGGTTTAGAGGGATTAAAATCGGGGGGGGGGAACAAGGGGGCTAAGGGGGCCCTAAGGGGAAATTTTTTTGAAGGGGGGAAAATAGGCAAAGGTGTGGAAAAGGGGGCTTAAGAAGGCCCCTTGGAAGTTTCCAAGGGCCTTCTAGAAGGCTTATGAAGGGCACCTGGGGGGTGGAGGCCGTCGACAGATGGCGACAAGGAAAATGTAGCTGGCGGCTCCCTCCTGCATGGCCTTGGTAGCAGCGGCCTTAGTCAGAGGCGGTGGCTCTTCAGCAACGAGTAGCGGCCCATAGCTCCTCGGCACCCTCCTCTCCACGACGTCCCTCTGCAGAGCAGCTATCGCAGCCTCTTCCCTTCTTCAACCTCTTCCCTCATAGCAACAAGAGGTGGCCCCTTCACAGCGTGTCGACCCTTTTCTCCCAAGGCCTTTTTCCCTCTCGATTTAAATAGGGGAGGGGAGGGGGATCCTCCCTCCCCTGCGTGTCGTCACGCATGCTTCCCCCCCTCACTCCAAGCTCCACCAAGGAGCTTACTCAATCCTTCTATTCCCCTCCCCTGCAGCTCGTCAGTCAGCTGAGGGGAATAAGGTGAATTTTAAAAAAAAATCATTATCCAATTCGTTTTTATGGAGGCGGTACCTGCGGCCTTTCGGAATATTACATTCTCTCCCCCTTAGAAGAATCGAGATGTCCTCATCTCGAGATAAAATTGAGAGAGCTTTCATCTATCCAAGTGGCATCCTCTTCGGGATAATCTTTCCACTGGACGAGGCATTCTCTTAGGGTTTTGGATCTTAATTGTCTCTCCCTAACATTTAAGATCCTATCAGGCCTTAGTTTAAGGACTCCTTGACTAGGCATTACAACTTGTTGATCGTCAAGTACATGGTTACGATTAGGTACATATTTCTTCAATAGGCTGATATGGAATACATTGTGAACCTTTAGGTTCTCAGGGACTTGCAATCTGTAAGCATTAGGTCCTAGGCATTTGAGGATCTTGTATGGTCTGCAATACCTTGGACTTAGCTTCTTGTAATCTCCTAAGGATAGGGAACTCTTTTTAGGGCATACACAAATGAAGACCATGTCTCCTTCTTCGAAGACTCTTTCTTGCCGTTTCAAATCTGTGTATGCCTTTTGTCTATCCTTGGCTGCTTGTATGTCTTGTCTTATTGACTTTATTTGATCATCCATGTCTTCTAACATCTGTCTTCACGCTTCAACTCTTAGGGTTGGATCCGAAAAGTTTAGGGGACTTCGACAATCATGACCATACAATGCTTGAAAAGGAGTCATCAGAATGCTTTGCTGGTAAGAAGCATTGTAGGCAAATTCAACTAATGGCAAGTATTGAATCCACCTCTTCACCTCTCGACAGCAGTATGCCCTAAGCATATCTTCGATGATTTGATTTACTCGCTCTGTTTGGCCATCCGTTTGGGGATGGTAAGCGGTGCTAAAATAGAGTTGAGTCCCAATAGCTTCAAAGATAGCTCTCCAGAAGTGTGATGTGAAAAGAGAATCTCGATCACTAATGATTCTTCTAGGTAACCCATGTAGCTTGAATATCTCCTTGATAAACAATCTTGCAATGTCGGAGGCTTTATAGTTTGTCTTTACTGGAATCAGGTGTGCAACCTTGGTAAGCATGTCAACCACAACCATAATGGAATTGTATCCTCCTTGGACTTGGGGTAAGCCCACAACAAAATCCATACTGATGAATTCCCATTTCATTTGGGGAATGTCAAGCGGTTGCAGTTTCCCTGGCATCATGACATGTTCAGCCTTGATACGTTGGCAAGACAAACACTCAGTGACATACTTGAGAACGTCACCTTTAAGCCTCTCCCAATGGTAGCTCTTCCTAACTGCATTAAGAGTCTTAGCATAGCCAGGATGTCCTGCGAAAGGAGAATCATGAGCTTCTCATAATATCTTCTGCTTAAGTGACTAGCTTGCTGGTATACACAGCCTTGTTCTGTAGTAGACAAGTCCATTATCAATGGAAAAATCCCGATACTTAGCTTGCAACTTCTGATTTTGCTCCTTGGTAGATATTTCCTTTATCATTGTTTGGTAGGCCAAATCATGGCATGCTTCCTCTCTAGCTAGTTCAAGTATAGGGTTGTTTGGCATAGATACTTTTGTAGCCAGAGATCTGGCCGTTGATGGATTTTGCAAGATTAGGGAATTTAGGAATGCCTTGCGATTGAATGCATCGGCAACTACATTCTCCTTCCCTGGTCGGTACTTGATTTCAAAATCATATTCCTCCAATACTTCAATCCACAGATGTTGCCTCATGTTGAGCTCGTTCTGGGTAAAAATCCATTTGAGACTCTTATAATCGGTTACTAGCGTAAACTTGTTACCCAACAGGTAGTGTCTCCAAAGCTTTAGAGCATGGATGACAGCTAGTAATTCCAGATCATGCGTGGCATAATTCTTTTCATGACTCTTCAATTTCCTTGAAGAGTATACTACTGGATGACCTTCCTGCATAAGTACACACCCCAAGGCAAGAATGCTAGCATCAGTTACTACCTCGAATTCCTTATTGAGGTCAAGAAGTTTTAGAATGGGTGCTGATATCAAACTTTGCTTCAATTTGTCGAAGCTATTTTGTTCGGAAGTTGACCATGTAATGGAAGTCTGCTTCTTTAGTAAGTCTGTAAGAGGTGCTGCAATCAAAGCATAGTTTTTTATGAAGACCCTATACCATCCTGTCAATCCAAGAAAGCTACATATCTCTTTGATGGATACTGGTATTGGCCATTCAAGCACATCTCTGACCTTGGCTGGGTCTACTGATATTCCTTCTGATGATACTATGAATCCCAGATATTCAATCTGACGCTTGAAGAATGCACACTTCTTCATTTTTGCATACAGCTTATGAGACCTCATTGTCTCAAGGACAATCCAAAGTTGAGGTTCATGATCTTCTTCCTGTTTAGAATAGACTAAAGTGTCATCGAAGAAGACAAGCACGAAATCATCAAGATATGGTCTAAAGATATCTTGCATTAATCTATTGAAGGTGGCAGGTGCATTTGTAAGCCTGAATGACATAACCAGGAACTCAAAGTGCCCATATCTTGTATTGAAGGCCATCTTTGGAATATCTTCTTCCTTGATCCTTATCTGATAGTAACCTGACCTGAGATCAATCTTGGAGAAGATCTTTGCACCCTGAAGACGATCAAGAAGCTCATCTATTCTAGGAATAGGATACTTATTCTTGATTGTTGATTGATTCAACCCTCGGTAATCAATACATAGTCGAAATGTCCCATCTTTCTTTTTCTGGAATAGTACTGGAGCTCCCCATGGTGAGTTGCTAGGCCGGATGTAACCCTGATCTAACAGTTGCTTGAGTTGTTCCTTCAACTCAATTGCTTCCGGTATGGACATTCTATAAGGTCTCTTTGCAATTGGTGCAGCTCCTGATACTAGCCTAATCTCATGATCTACTTCTCTTTGAGATGGAAGTTCAGTTAATTCCTCAGGGAATACGTCAGCGTATTCCTTTAGCCAAGAAGGTCCTTCATGAGATTCTTGCTTTTGATCTAACTTGTTGAGTTTGATCAAGTAAACGGGTAATCCTTTTCTGACTCCTTTTATGATCCGCGATACTTTGGCTAATTGGATTCTTGGCACTCCTGCCTCACCTTGAGTTGTGACAAATTCCCTTTCGGAGTTTCGAAAGGAAACTTGACCCTTTCCACAGTGAATGTGGGCATCGTTGGGCTTAAGCCAATCCATCCCGAGTAGACACTCATGGATACCTAAATTCATGACTCTGAATTTGAGTGAAGTCTTCTTTCCTCCCAGAAAGAATTCCATCTTAGCAGTTTGCCTGGTACAAGTTACCTCACGATCGTTTGCCAATTCCACCAGCAGGGTAGGTGCTTCTATTGTGGCTATTCCTAATCTTTTTGCACATGCTGGTGAGATAAAGGAATGTGTACTGCCACAATCAATCAAGGTTTTGAAATCTTTACCTTGATAGTTCGACGGTGTCTGAATCACCGAAAACTGGTGATTCGGCCCTTTCTTGTGTAAAGAGGCATGGACTGTCGCTCTTTCAAATTCTGCTTCCATAGTCGGATCTTCCTCTTCTTCAGCTTCGCATCTTTTCCTATTGGCAATGCAAGCGGTTCTTCCTCTTCCATGGGTAATGGCTCCTTGACTGCAGCCTGCACCTTGGAAAGGCGTTTGACGATGTCCTCCGCTGAGCTTGGGACATTGCCTCTTGAAGTGACCGGGTTCGTTGTAGTAGAAAAAATGGAGGTTTCGGCCATTACTTTGAGTAGGAACAAAGTTGTTGACGTTATTTGTCTTTGCTTTCTTCCTTTGTCCCTGATTATGACCTTGAACTCTCTTCATTTGAGGTCTGAATGCTCCTCTGTTCGGGTCACTATAGGACCAAGTTTTATTACCCCTTGGTCTAGCTTGCACCTCCTGAATTATAGGCGCCGCTCGAATGAATGCATCCTGAAGATCTGATGGACGCATAGATTCAAGACGGGTATTTACGGGTGGATTTAAGTCCGCACAAAATTTGGACACCTACTGCGTCATGTCCATCTGTGGCGCACACTTTAAGAGTGAGACGAATTTAGAGTAGTATGCGTCAAGGGTGAGTCCTAGCTGTTTTAGCTCGTAGAACTCATTCATTTTCTGAGTACGATATGCAGGTGGTAAATATCTTCCCTGCATGGCTTTCTTCAACTTCTCCCAGGTAACGGACCCTCTGAAATCCCTTGATCCCTGCACCATTGCTTTCACCAAAGTCTGGCTTCGCCGGTGAGTTTTAACTTGGCGAGCATGGCCTGATTGGTAGGTGCAATACCAGCTACTTCAAAGTAATCCTCCATGGATTCAATCCAAATTTCAGCATCAGCCTGGACGAATCTGCCTCTCTCATCAAACTCAGGTTCCTTTATCTGCTTGAGGAGGAACTTCTTCTCCTGGGTCACAGCAGTACTTGATGTAGGAGGCGATTTTGGAACCTGTACCTGGGTTGTGCCTGGATAAAAGTTTTCTTAACGTTATTATATGATAATCGATGATAGCTTATCTTTCATTTTTAGTTCAGTTATCTCGTAAATAATGAAGCTACTTAACTTTTTTACAACTCTTATGCACAGCCAAATATTGATAAAAAGAAGTCTTTATTTGTATTTACATGGGCATAGCCTTATACAACGTTTCGTGTGATGATAATCCAATCATTACATTCAGTTTGGGGAGAACAATGTTGTATTGCATTTATCTACAAGAACTGTGTAATAGTAGGGTTTTGGGTCATGGATCTTTAGGAATCGATAATTCATTGGAAGTTTAGGATACCCTTTCCGTTGGAATCCATACTTCTCATGGCGGCCCAATACTTTAATCATATCGGCTGGGATTAGACGGGTTACTTCCTCATATACATATGAGTTCTTTTCAACCCTCCGACCTTGAATATGTAAAGTCGAATTTACGTGAGCTTCCACAAAAATGAACAACTTCACGACTTTCAAGTCTTCCAACCACTTGATCCTCTTTAGGTTGGTCTATAGATAAGCAAACCGGTGGGCGACTATATAGTAGATTCCTGAAGTCCCCATCCATCTTCGTTCTATGTATAAAGGTGATGGATTATAAATCTGCTCCAGGATGTTTATCATCCCGATTCTTTGTCTATAAAGTAGAGAATGCATTGCAGTCATAAACATGACCCGAAATACCAAAAATTTGTTCCACGCTTCATAACTCTACAAGATAGCATTGAAGGTAAGGAAATGTTTGGACAGCAGCAATTTCTTTACTTCATTTAATTGAGATTTTATAAAAGCAATCATGTTATTGGTCGACTCTGATACCAACTGTAACGTGTCCCCTAGTATCATCCAGGACACGTCTTAGCAGTCCATCGGAAAGGATGTCTAGAAAACTCCGCCCGGCACTTCCATGGAATATTACGGGTTTTGCAATCTAGGTCTTTCCACGTCTACCACGTAACGGAAGTATCCTGGCGGTTTCCCACTTAGGATCGACCAGAATTAGGGTTTTCCTATTTGGTCATCAGCTAACAGCAACTAGCGTCAGACCCGAGCGAACTACTTTACACAGAAACTCCAGGTCCGAAGCGGATTCACGCTGCACTTGGTTCAAGGAGAATGGGAAACAAGAGGGATGCAAGGCTCAACCTCTCTGCCATAAGGCATAGTCCCATTCCATTCCCCTAAAACAGCGTAAATCGGATAAGATGTAACTCTAGGTCATCGTTCTCGTTATTCGTTTTGATGATGATCATCATCCCACTGTTCTTTGAGATTTTTGAGAAAAGTTCCCGGCTAACCGGGACCACCCAACCGTAGGACGGACCCATGGCCCATCCTCCGCACTTTCCTCAGTTTGTTTTAGTTATGTAATTATCTAACACATTAATTTGACATATAACAATCAGCTTCTTTAATTAACCCTATTAAGCACTGGTTCCTTCACGTAATCTTATCACATGACATAGAAAAACAATATCAAGCAAGTTCTTTTAACATTTCATCATTTTATCTTTGAAATACAAGGAGTTCCGCCCGTAGGCTTGTCCATAATCCGCCCGGAGGCCATCCAGTAATCCTCAGGGATCACTATTCCAAGCTCCCGCCCGTAAACTAGTATACGGGCCTCGAGATCCAATCCCGAGTCACGTTAGCCTCTTGTGCACGACTCAGAAGGTGATGGATTTACGGCCAGAGCCCCCCCTGGCACCCAAGCATCCTCCTGCTCCAAGTAGAGCTCAACGGAGAGACCTCTCGCGGCGAATTCGGTCCACGTTCCCGCCGCGGTCAACAACCCCCTTGGTTAGGGTCAGGCAGGTAGTCGGGGGTAACTGAAGTTGCCTCTCCCTTCAGGCCTTCAACCTGAAGCATAGGTACTCATTTAATTTGTAATTCATAATTCAAACAGAGCCCTAAAATCTCTAGCAAGCACAAACATTTCCATTAATCAACCGAGTTGTTTGGCAAACTGCTAAGGAAATGTTCTTTCCTTTTGAGTGTATCAGTACTCGTTCCCAAGGTGTCTTGTAAATTGGCAAGATCTTTTACATTCCCGTGTAGGTCATACCCAACTTGGTTAACCCTAAAGTTCCTTAGATATGCTAGTTTTCGGTTTACAACTTTCCTTATTTAGAAGGATATCCAAAAATACGTCTTTTTGCAAGATAACTTGCGTAGGGATCTGCCATCCTTGATGAGGGTTTTTACCCTTTCTCCTTGTGAATCAATCACAAGACTAAATGATTTCGTACTTGCTGCGCAAGTCTTGTGATAGAATAATCCGTTTTAGATCCTTTAAGCTGACGTATGTCACGCCTAGGGTTTCTTCTTTTAGGAACCTTAGGAACAAACCCTAGTCTCTTATCTTTATGAATTTATTGTCCCTACAGTAAGGAAAGTAGTCAAGTGCTTAGGGTATGAATGTTTCTATGTTTAGATTGATTCAGTTATCTTTTGGAAGGTAATATTAATCGTCTTGTCACGGTTTTGCTATCCTTGTGACAATTTACTTTCCAGTCAATATAGTTTAATTTAACTTCCGTTTTCCTTAAAGATGAACTCATGCCAAATAACAACATTTGCCATGCTAAGATGTGCAATTAGAAAAGATAACTTCCTAGTAATTTGAGCATCGAAAGAAACCTTTCATGAATTTAACCATTTACAATGATTCGTTGCCAAAGGAATAAGACTAATGGTGCAAGATATAATTTCTACACCTTTAGGAATTGACTAAAATATACTACTATAGTAAATGGATAATCTCGCTTGTAATTTATAATGCTTGATGCAACTCGAAGGAAACTAAGTTCTATTCATTATCATTCATTCAAATAAGCTAAACTTATTTATCACTAATAACTCGGACAAATATATCCTATCCCTAACAATTTCTCTTTGCATGATCGACTTAAAACCAAATTAAAGCCGAGAAGAAAAACTTGGTTTTGGGGTGAGATATCCACATGGATACCGGGGGATGACCCTCCCGCGGCTACACCTTGGACTTTCTTCGGCGGCATCATAGTTCAAATGTGAGATAGCCTTTTTCTCTTTCTTCTGGAATTCCACCGTCTCTTTGGATCAAAAAAAAGTTTATGGGTGAGTGTGGTTTTGCAACCACGGAACCCTTGGAGGACTTTGACTTGGGGTAGAAGGAATAGAAATCACTTATTCTCCTTACTTCCCTTTCTTTTATCTTTTTCCCACTCTTCCTCCTTCACTCCCTCTTTTCACTCCCTCTACTTTCCCTCCCTATCTTTTATCTCACGGCTACTTTTCCCTTACGGGATATCCTCCGAGGTCATGATGATGATTTGAATTTTTAGGTTTAGGGGGGGAAAAAATAATAATGGGGATACGGGGGATTAAGAAGAAAGCTTAGGGAGTTGTGGGAAAAAAAAAGAGAGTTATGAGGGGGTGAAAAGGGCTTAGGGGAATAAAACACGGGGGGGGTAGGTTCCCAAAGTCAAGGGAAGGGCTTAAGGGGAAAAGTGAATTTCAAAATCCTAGCGGGGGTGTGTGGTTTCAAAACCCATGGGAAGGGGGCTAAGGGGATTTTTTTTGAAACCCGGGGGGAAAAAGGGGGTTTAGAGGGATTAAAATCGGGGGGGGGGGGGGGGGGGGGGGGGGGGAACAAGGGGGCTTAGGGGGCCTTAAGGGGAAATTTTTTTGAAGGGGGGAAAATAGGCAAAGGTGTGGAAAAGGGGGCTTAAGAAGGCCCCTTGGAAGCTTCCAAGGGCCTTCTAGAAGGCTTACGAAGGGCACGTGGGGGGTGGAGGCCGTCGACATATGGCGACAAGGATAAGGCAGCTGGCGGCTCCCTCCAGCACGGCGTTGGTAGCAGCGGCCTTACTCAGAGGCGGTGGCTCTTGAGCAACGAGCGGCGGCCCATAGCTCCTCGGCACCCTCCTCTCCCGTCATCCCTCTGCAACAGCTGTCGCAGCCTCTTCCCTTCTTCAACCTCTTCCCTCACAGCAACAGGAGGTGGCCCCTTCACAGCGTGTCGACCCTTTTCTCCCAAGGCCTTTGTCCCCCTCGATTTAAATAGGGGAGGGGAGGGGGATCCTCCCTCCCCTGTGTGTCGTCACGCATGCTTCCCCCCTCGCTCCAAGCTCCACCAAGGAGCTTACTCAATCCTTCTATTCCCCTCCCCCTCCAGCTCGTTAGTCAGCTAGGGGGAATAAGGTGAATTTTATAAAAAAATCATTATCCAATTCGTTTTTATGGAGGCGCTACCTGCGGTCTTTTGGAATATTACACCCTCTTCAAAAGTAGGAGTTTGGACTACTTGCCAAATTGATAAGCCTAACATACATGATCATAAATTACATAACCAGACTCTGGAAGCCCATGAGCAACCTATCTGGATTGCATCTATTTAAGACTTTGCAAATTCACATTTTTGATTCTTCTATGCAATAGTTGACATCTTTATCTTGTCCATGCCCAACCTCAACATACATAGAATATGTAGGATGGGGGTTCTTGTATCCAAAGCAAATCACCTATCTTTCTTTTGATCACAAGCTATGAGTTTGCTAGCTTTTCTATTTTTCAATTTCTCAATGAAGCAACCATACTTGTTAAACCTTATTTGCAACCCTTAATAAACCATTTGACCAATTGAAGCCAAGTTTTTTGTGATATTAGGTACATATAAAACATCCCCAAGTCTATTTTATTTCCCATCTCGAGTCACCAAGGGAACATTGCCAATATGCATTAACTTATATAATGTGTCATCTCTTATAGCCACATACTCTTCAATTTTTTGCATTTTCTGAAAGGAGTGAGCAATGAAGTGGAAGCAAGAGCTATGATGGAAGGAGTAAGAGAGAGAGAGAGAGAGAGTATGGGAACTCCAATAGTCACAATGTGTGACCGTGGCCTTTCCTTTATTCAAATGTCACTAAAAGAATAAATAATAAAATGGCAGTGATGGGCATTTTTCCACCTACAATGTACAAGTGTGTGGGTAACTAATACACAGTGTAGTTATTGTCTGTGTAACTAACACACAGGTGGCTAGGCACAAGCACATTTACCCCTAACAACCTCCCACTTAAAGGTGAATGTGCCCTTAATGAGTGGCGAACATGAAAAAATAGCAAAATACAAATGCACATAAGTATAATAAGATAAGGAAATATGTCATCTCATCCAACGCCCATCGAATGCCCATCGACTTTCTAAGGAAGGCACGATGCTCCACTGAGAGACCCTTAGTGAGTAGATATGTAGGATTTTGGTCCGTTGAAACTCAATGGACTTGTCCTTATTAATAACCTCTCAAATAAAGTAGTAATGCACCTCAATGTTCTTGGTTTTTGCATGGAAGACTGGATTCTGGACCAAGTGAATAACACTCATGCAATCCGAACGCAATGTGGGGATCTCATTAGTAATGCCAATGTCTATCACCAATCAACCTGATTAGAGAGCCTCCTTGCAAGCCTCATTGAGGCTGCAATATACTAGGTGTCATGCAATCTTTAGTCTATGGTGTGAAAAGGCAAAAAGTTGAGTGCCTTAGAGGTACGCACAACTTATCTCTATTGAGTCATATGACATGATCATGCAATACTTGGGTCTTCAAAAGTCTTGATATGCACTATGATAAGTATTATGGTATATGACATGAGATAGAGAGTACAAAGTCACCTAAGTGACTCAATAATCATTTGATCAACAAGAATGAGAAAAGTGTGAAGAAAAGGAGGCTATTTTCATAAAAAACTGGTGTAAATAGATTGAGGGGCTGGCTGCTTCGATTGACATTTGGATAGAGGAAAGGAGCTCATGCAAAGCAAGTGTGAGACATGGAGAAAGAGCCCTCACAAGTGGGAAAGGAAGAGGATACCTAGAGCATGCTTTTGGAGAGGGGAAGAGAGTTTTTCTGTAGATTGAAATGGATTGTTTGAATAGACAAAATAGGGATAAAAGCAACCATAACACTTCAGGGTTCAATTTTTCAGCTTTGGAAGAGTTCTATCACTTAAATCTGGGCCCCATACCTTAGGGGAACCATCTCTAACCATCAAAGATAAGTTTAAATACATGAAAGCTCTTATTC
This sequence comes from Lygodium microphyllum, assembly GCF_053477565.2. Lineage (NCBI taxonomy): Eukaryota > Viridiplantae > Streptophyta > Polypodiopsida > Schizaeales > Lygodiaceae > Lygodium > Lygodium microphyllum. The sequence goes on along the minus strand of NW_028229514.1, from coordinate 18,333,449 downwards.
AAGATTGTTATAATCCATTATTGGTTGTCTAAAATAGGGTACATGTACTACATGATGTACTACATGTACATTCTATTACTAAGAATTTATTGTCGGTTGGATAGATGGCAAAATAAAATTTGCAAGAATCTATTGTCGGTTGGATAGATGATTTGTGCTGATACACATGGCTGTACATTCTAAAGTACAAGGATGAGGTGCTCGATGTCTTTAAGAAAATGGGTTTATTAATTGAAATGCAGGTCAAATGGTTCATTGGAAATGTATAAAGCGCGGTTGGTTGCAAAGGGATATGCACAAGAGTACGGCTTAGATTATGAGGAGACTTTTAGATTGGTTGCCAAGGTGGCCATAGTGAGAATAGTCATTGCATTAGCGGCTTCTAAGGGCTGGAAATGATGGTAGATGGATGTCAAAAATGCATCCTTGAATGGTGACTTGCTTGAAGAGGTATATATAGAGCAGCCTGAGGATTTTGTACACAACCTGAGGTTTATATGGAGCAGCCTGAGGGTCATGTAGATCATAGCCTGTTTACGAAGAAGACAAAGCATGGTTATGTTTTTCTGGTGATTTATGTCGATAATTTTATCATCCTTGGAGATGATGATCATGGGATTGCTGAAATTAAAGCAATTTTATAGATTGAATTCAAAGTCAAGGATCGTGGTCTTCTCGTGATTGAGGTTGTGTCTACACCTTAAGATATATGGCTATTGCAAAAACAATATGCTCATGATATGTTGCTGAAATATAGCATGATGGAGTGTAAAGCCATGGAAACACCATTGGATTAGAATGTCAAACTTGCAGTTGATGTTGGGACCAAAATCGAGAATGTCACTATGTATAGATAGATGGTGAAACACCATATTGGGGAATATGGGAATTTCCCATAAGTTTGGGACACGTGGTCAGATCTTTGGATTTGTCATAACTTGAACACTATAACTCCAAATCGAGAACTCTATAGGTCAATGGATTCCATTTTTCAAGCACTTTTCAATGATAGGTCACATCATATGGTTTTGAAGAACTTATGTGCATGTTATCCGGGTGCCACCTTTTTAGTATTCGAAAAATGGGAATTGGGAGATTCCCAAACTCACTAATATTGTGTTGTGGGCAGTCTGATTTACCTTACTATTACTTGTCCTAACTTGAGTTATGTAGTGGGACTGATTAGCCAATTTATGCAAAAACCTCGTAAGCCACACTTAGATGCAGTCAAGAGGATTATGTGGTATGTGAAGGGTATTGATGATTATGGGATGTTTTATGAGCATGGAAAATCATTTGACTTGACAGGTTATACGGATGCTGATTGGGCTAGTTGTGTCTATGATACGAGGTTAGCTAGTGGTTATGCTTTCAGTTTGGGCAACAATATGATCAGCTAGAGTAGTAAGAATCAGCCCACCATTGCTTTATCTAGTATATAGAGGCAGATTACAGGGGTGAAACCTTAGCGGCATGCGAAGTAATTTGGCTTGTGAAATTACTACATGATTTGGGTATCTAGTTAGATAGAAAATTCACATTGCATTGTGAGAATCTTAGTAATGTGATGCTAGCTAGCAACCCTCTCTATCACACTAGATCCAAACACCTAGAGGTTCATTACAATTTCATCAAGGAAATGGTACTTTCAGGATAGATTGATCTACTTCATGTGAAGATAAAATACCAAGTAACAGATATCTTTACCGAATCACTTGGTAAAGAGAAATTTGTTCATTTCAAGGAGCTACTTGGAGTACCACAACTAGTCTGAGCTCAAGAAATGGAGTTTGAGAAGAGGGAGGATGAGCTTGATTCTTTTGATGTTGAAACACCTCCATCCATTGAGATTGAGGGTGAAGACAAGAAAGAAGAGGTAGAAGATGACTTAGACATACGTAAAAACAAGAAGAAAGAAGTAGAGCTTATAGACACTACCATTCCCTATATAAGTGTTTCTAGCTTCAATGCCATGTTATAACTCTTACAAATGTCCAAATGCTCCCCCAAAAAGACTTGAACAAGTTTGGAATAAGTTGGAGTGAGCAGAAGATCAATGGGACTTATCCATACCTTAGGGTCCTAACTATAATGAAAGCTTGAAGTGAAGCTCTTCTTCTTCGGCCTTACAAGTGATAAAAAATCTCCTTGAGTAATACTTTTTTGAATGGATTATATCTAGCTTTTACAATCACAAGCTCTTTTTCTTCTTGGACCTAAGCAAGTGATGAAAAAGCTCCTTGTGTCGTAATACATTTTCAAATTGATTATATCTAGCTTTTGCAATCAAATGATTCCTTTTTTTTAAAAATATTGATACAAAATTTTTAGAAATTAGGTATAGGTGACATTGGCAAATGAATCATGCAAAAATATAGCTAGAAGGGTGGTAGGGCTGCATGCCCTGCCACCTAGAATTTTTCCCCTCTATAATCGTTGCTATTTGTGTCAGAAATTTACTCTGCAACCGTCACTATTAGCGTCTCTATTAGGGTCTCTATTTTTGCCACTATTAGCATCGTTATGAGAGTCGCAAACCTGATTAAGGACACTAATAGTAATGCAAATAGTAATGCTAATAGAGATTCTAATAGCGACAAATCGTTCACATCGTTAATAGTGACACGAATAGTAATAATGGGGAAAAAATTTTCCACGAATAATTTTGTCGCTTTAAATGTCGCTATTGGATCTATATGTTGTAGTGAGAAGAGGTTAATAAAAATGAATAAGCCTCTCATTGATGTCAATTGTGCATCAACTATTGATACAACTATAAAACTTTTGACTTATTTTGTTGCAATTGGCATTCCTTCTATTGTGTTTTTGTGAGCAAACAAAATTTTAATTGCCTAGCTGGTGCAACAAATTACCAATGGGGTAGTCTTATTGAGCTTGGACACCAATTTTGACAGGTGGATGCATCTAATTTGAGAAGTGATAGAATCGATGCTCATATACTTGGATAATTCTAAATAAATCCTTCATTTGGAAGGCCAAAAAACTGTAGCCATAGAGATTTTCAGTGGGAGATTCCTCACTCGGTTATTATACCTCGAAGCAATCATGGGAACATCTATGCTTTCTGTTAGGGGTTTGTTACATGCAAAGAACTTGTCTTAACTAATCAAATTCCCAAGCTAGTCATTGCACAATCTGCAACAACAAATGGCAATCCAAAGCATCTATATTATAAGAGTAGGTGAAATAACTATACACCTATGAAGGCATTATACACCTATGAAGGCCAACCCCACTTTTGCATATGCTATTCAAACTAGTGATTTAGTATCCATTGATCATGGAGTTTGCGCCCTTTGAAATTTTGACGAGATTGTAAGAGGTTATAAAAGAAGAACTAATGGATGCTTGTGCTTTCGCTAATACAATTGAAATGTTTACATTCCCACACACTTGCATGGAACTATCTGCCTTGATGAAATTGCAAGAGAAGAATGTAATTGGGCCCAACCGATCATACTATTGTTATGAGTGTAGCTCATGGCCTGATGTTCAGTCCTTCCAAAATCGCTTAACAACTGAAGGAGATACCAGAGTTGCAGTTAAAGTATGCTACCCTCCCAAATGAAATAACGGTTAATCTAGGGTCTCTCTCATAGGCACATTTCTGAGAAGGAAACTAACCCTAGAGTGTTAATATCTTTGAGGTTATTTGCACATTCCATATTGACAGGTGAAATGTGCAATCACTATTTCTATGGTAAATCACACCTCTCATTTTAATAAGAGCATGGTGTTTTGGATTTATCTTTATGCTGCAAAAAAATTGCTTTATGGGTTGGAATTTAGCATATTTCTGACATTGTGTAATAAGGATAGGTTGATCATGGAATTTTGCATATCTCTGATATTGTGTAATAAGGACAAGTTGATCATTATGATACCCATAAGTTTGTTCTTACGTCTCCTATTACAAGCTTTGTACTTCTTTATTATTTTTACTACTTCTTGGCCTTCAGAGTTAGCCAGTGATTGTATCTCTGATGTTTTGAGTTTTATAGGTTTGAGTGCTAAGTCAGCTACTACTATGGAGCTTATAGGATACCTATGAAATGGGCGCTAATGGACTATGGCATAGGTACATTTTTTAGCAGCAAACTGACCCAAAGTGCAATGTGCAACCATAGTGTTTTTGTGGTAAATTTCATCTTCCATATTTTGACAAGTGGTACATTTGTCTTTGGAGTTATCTTTATGCTACACAAGAATTATGCTTTATGGGTGGGAATTTTGTGGATCTCTGATCTTATGTAGCAGTAATGGTGAAAGTAGTAGGGACTTTGTTTTAAGAAAAAACACTAGACATCATCTCCTACTGCCATGCCTTATGAGGGATGTGTGAATTGTAGTAAGGTCAAGTTGATCATTAAGGTACGCACAAGGCACTAATGGACTATGGCATAGACACATTTTTTAGTAGAAAAATGACCCAAAGTGCTACTAAATTTCATCTTCCATATTTTGACAAGTGGCACATTTGTCTTTGGAGTTATCTTTATGTTGCATAAGAATTAAGCTTTATGGGTTGGATTTTTTTGGATCTCTGATCTTATGTACCGGTAATAGTGAAAGTAGTAGGGACTTTTTTTTAAGAATAAAACACTAGACATCATCTCCTATTGTCACACCTTGTGAGGGATGTGTGAATTGTAGTAAGGTCAAGTTAATCATTAAGGTACCCACAATTTTCTTCATATGTCTCTTGTAATAGGTTTTGACCACAATGAAGCTTATTGTGATGATGAAGGCCTTGATTGATGCGCTTTGTTAGTGGTCATTGAAAGCAATAGAGAGTGTCAAAACTATTACTCAGATTTGGAGCTTACTTAAATATTCTAGATATGTATGGAAGATGCCATGTAGATGTTCTATACAAAATGTCCTCAATTTGTATGCTTTTATTCAGATATAACTTATTAATGTTATGCAAGGTAAAGTAAAGAAAATCTCTTTGAAGAAGCCTAAATCTCAAGGACTCATAATGAAGGTTTCGTGGTGTATCTCAAAGATACAATTGGTTCCAATTAATACATGGAAAAGATTCAGGAAGCTACCAAATAGTTTGTGACTTTGTTGAGACTTTTGTTTTACTTGCTAAATTATCGTTGTAGCATTGATAGGTCACATCATATGGTTATCGTTGAGCACTTTCCAATGATAGGTCACATCATATGGTTTTGAAGAACTTATGTGCATGTTATCCGAGTGCCACCTTTTTAGTATTCGAAAAATGGGAATTGGGAGATTCCCAAACTCACTAATATTGTGTTGTGGGCAGTCTCATTTACCTTACTATTACTTGTCCTAACTTGAGTTATGTATTGGGATTGATTAGCTAATTTATGCAAAAACCTGGTAAGCCACACTTAGATGCAGTGAAGAGGATTATGTGGTATGTGAAGGGTATTGATGATTATGGGATGTTTTATGAGCATGGAAAATCATTTGAGTGGACAGGTTATACGGATGATGATTGGGCTAGTTGTGTCTATGATACGAGGTCAGCTAGTGGTTATGCTTTCAGTTTGGGCAACAATATGATCAGCTAGAGTAGTAAGAATCAGCCCACCATTGCTTTATCTAGTATATAGAGGCAGATTACAGGGGTGAAACCTTAGCAGCATGCGAAGTAATTTGGCTTGTGAAATTACTACATGATTTGGGTATCCAGTTAGATAGAAAAGTCACATTGCATTGTGAGAATCTTAGTAATGTGGTGTTGTGGCTAGCAGCCCTCTCTATCACACTAGATCCAAACACCTAGAGGTTCATTACAATTTCATCAAGGAAATGGTACTTGCAGGATAGATTGATCTACTTCATGTGAAGATAAAATACCAAGTAGCAGATATCTTTACCAAATCACTTGGTAAAGAGAAATTTGTTCGTTTCAAGGAGCTACTTGGAGTACAACAACTAGTCTGAGCTCAAGAAATGGAGTTTGAGAAGAGGGAGGATGAGCTTGATTCTTTTGTTGTTGAAACACCTCCATCCATTGAGATTGAGGGTGAAGACAAGAAAGAAGAGGTAGAAGATGACTTAGACGCACGTAAAAACAAGAAGAAAGAAGTAGAGCTTATAGACACTACCATTCCCTATATAAGTGTTTCTAGCTCCAATGCCATGCACGTAAAAAATACTTGAACAAGTTTGGAATAAGTTGGAGTGAGTAGAAGATCAATGGGACTTATCCATACCTCAGGGTCCTAACTATAATGAAAGCTTGAAGTGAAGCTCTTCTTCTTGGGCCTTACAAGTGATAAAAAATCTCCTTGAGTAATACTTTTTTGAATGGATTATATCTAGCTTTTACAATCACAAGCTCTTTTTCTTCTTGGACCTAAGCAAGTGATGAAAAAGCTCCTTATGTCGTAATACCTTTTCAAATTGATTATATCTAGCTTTTGAATCAAATGATTCCTTTTTTTTTGAAATATTGATACACAATTTTTAGACATTAGGTATAGGTGACATTGCCAAATGAATTATGCAAGAATATAGCTAGAAGGGTGGTAGGGCTGCATGCCCTGCCACCTAAAATTTTCCCCCTCTATAACCGTTGCTATTTGTGTCAGAAATTTACTCTACAACCGTCACTATTAGTGTCTCTATTAGGGTCTCTATTTTTGTCACTATTAGCATCGTTATGAGAGTCGCAAACCTGATTAAGGACACTAATAGTAATGCAAATAGCGATGCTAATAGAGATTCTAATAGCGACAAATTGTTCACATCCTTAATAGTGACACGAATAGTAATAATGGGGAAATTTTTTTCCACGAACAATTCTGTCGCTTTAAATGTTGCTATTGGATCTATATGTTGTAGTGAGAAGAGGTTAATAAAAATGAATAAGCCTCTCATTGATGTCAATTGTGCATCAACTATTGATACAACTATAAAACTTTTGACTTATTTTGTTGCAATTGGCATTCCTCCTATTGTGTTTTTGCGAGCAAACAAAATTTTAATTGCCTAGTTGGTGCAACAAATTACCAATGGGGTAGTCTTATTGAGCTTGGACACCAATTTTGACAGGTGGATGCATCTAATTTGAGAAGTGATAGAATCGATGCTCATATACTTGGATAATTCTAAATAAATCCTTCACTTGGAAGGCCAAAAAACTGTAGCCATAGAGATTTTTCAGTGGGAGATTCCTCACTCGGTTATTATACCTCGAAGCAATCATGGGAACATCTATGCTTTCTATTAGGGGTTTGTTACGTGCAAAGAACTTGTCTTAACTAATCAAATTCCCAAGCTAGTCATTGCACAATATGCAACAACAAATGGCAATCCAAAGCATCTATATTATAAGAGTAGGTGGAATAACTATACACCTATGAAGGCCAACCCCACTTTTGCATATGCTATTCAAACTAGTGATTTAGTATCCATTGATCATGGAGTTTACACCCTTTGAAATTTTGATGAGATTGTAATAGGTTATAAAAGAAGAACTAATGGATGCTTGTGCTTTCGCTAATACAATTGAAATGTTTACATTCCCACACACTTGCATGGAACTATCTGCCTTGATGAAATTGCAAGAGAAGAATGTAATTGGGCCCAACCAATCATACTATTGTTATGAGTGCAGCTCATGGCCTGATGTTCAGTCATTCCAAAATCGCTTACCAACAACTGAAGGAGATACCAGAGTTGTAGTTAAAGTATGCTACCCTCCCAAATGAAATAACGGTTAATTTAGGGTCTCTCTCATAGGCACATTTCTGAGAAGGAAACTAACCCTAGAGTGTTAATATCTTTGAGGTTATTTGCACATTCCATATTGACAGGTGAAATGTGCAATCACTATTTCTATGGTAAATCACACCTCTCATTTTGATAAGAGCATGGTGTTTTGGATTTATCTTTATGCTGCAAAAAAAATTCTTTATGGGTTGGAATTTAGCATATTTCTGACATTGTGTAATAAGGATAGGTTGATCATGGAATTTTGCATATCTCTGATATTGTGTAATAAGGACAAGTTGATCATTATGATACCCATAAGTTTGTTCTTACGTTTCCTATTACAAGCTTTGTACTTCTTTATTATTTTTACTACTTCTTGGCCTTCGGAGTTAGCCAGTGATTGTATCTCTAATGTTTTGAGTTTTATAGGTTTGAGTGCTAAGTCAGCTACTACTATGGAGCTTATAGGATACCTATGAAATGGGTGCTAATGGACTATGGCATAGGTACATTTTTTAGCAGCAAACTGACCCAAAGTGCTACTGTCTCTATGGTCACACGCACATTTCATTTTGACAGGTGTGCAATGTGCAACCATAGTGTTTTTGTGGTAAATTTCATCTTCCATATTTTGACAAGTGGTACATTTGTCTTTGGAGTTATCTTTATGCTACACAAGAATTATGCTTTATGGGTGGGAATTTTGTGGATCTCTGATCTTATGTAGTAGTAATAGTGAAAGTAGTAGGGACTTTGTTTTAAGAAAAAACACTAGACATCATCTCCTACTGCCATGCCTTGTGAGGGATGTGTGAATTGTAGTAAGGTCAAGTTGATCATTAAGGTATGCACAAGGCACTAATGGACTATGGCATATACACATTTTTTAGTAGAAAAATGACCCAAAGTGCTACTAAATTTCATCTTCCATATTTTGACAAGTGGCACATTTGTCTTTGGAGTTATCTTTATGTTGCACAAGAATTAAGCTTTATGGGTTGGATTTTTTTGGATCTCTGATCTTATGTACCGGTAATAGTGAAAGTAGTAGGAACTTTTTTTAAAGAATAAAACACTAGACAGCATCTCCTATTGTCACACCTTGTGAGGGATGTGTGAATTGTAGTAAGGTCAAGTTAATCATTAAGGTACCCACAATGTTTTTCATATGTCTCTTGTAATAGGTTTTGACCACAATGAAGATTATTGTGATGATTAAGGCCTTGATTGATGCCCTTTGTTAGTGGTCATTGAACGCAATAGAGAGTGTCAAAACTATTACTCAGATTTGGAGCTTACTTAAATATTCTAAATATGTATGGAAGATGCGATGTAGATGTTCTATACAAAATGTCCTTAATTTGTATGCTTTTATTCAGATATAACTTATTAATGTTATGCTAGGTAAAGTAAAGAAAATCTCTTTGAAGAAGCCTAAATCTCAAGGACTCACAATGAAGGTTTCGTGGTGTATCTCCAAGATACAATTGGTTCCAATTAATACATGGAAAAGATTCAGGAAGCTACCAAATAGTTTGTGACTTTGTTGAGACTTTTGTTTTACTTGCTAAATTATCATTGTAGCATTGATGTTTCTCTTTTTTTCTAAACTGGTGTAACACACACATGAGGAGTGAATAAACATGGAGATTAACAATTTGAAAAGGTTAATTGTCTTTTGTGTAGGGTACATACCTTATTACATCTATGCCTTCATATTTCATGTGTGTTTTCAGATTGATGTGTAGTGTATTTTATGAGACTTTGTGCAAACATGCATTAGTCTATTCATTCTATATCCTTATGCTCATGTTGATGGATTATGCATAAGGTTTTATAACCATTATACTTTTTTTCCAGGATGTCACTAGATTCAAGGCATGGATAAGCTTTAAAACTAGATGAAGGTTTTAGGAAAAAATAAATATCTCAGCCCACATCTCTTTCAGAAAACTTCAATTTTATGTCCTCCTAGTTGAGAGAACAAGAACTTAATACAACATGGGTGATGTATGCTAGTATATATACTTATTTATCTCACATATTTTTCATGTTCCTCATATTTTGTTGTCAACTTAATTTTTTGGGGAAGATACTAGTGTGAAGACCGACAAAATCGCAAGAAGAAGAGAATATTTTTGAAAAAACAAAAAATGGGAGACATTTGTAAAGTCTTGAGAGCTTCTACAAGAGACATGATGGTTGGATTGTTGATTAAAAAGATGGAATGCTACATGGAGAAGGAGATTTTGTAGCCTAGATTCCACACTAAGCCTACTTAGACAAAAATTCATGGGGCATTGTATGGACTATGGAAAATGGTGACCTATCTCACCATAATTTCTTAAGTAGTGGATTAGATTTTCAAAGATGTAGATCTAGATTCATTCTTTAAAGTTTTTGTAGTCAAATGTCTCACTAATTCTTGAGTAAGTTACTCATGAATATATGTGTGCATCACATGGGTTCAAAATAAGGTATTTTTAAAATACAATTTTCATATATTTTTCACATACACAACGGTATAATATAAAGGGGTTATCTAAATATTTAATAGAAAAGGGTTATGTTTTATTCAAAAAAAAATCACAGATAAGGATATTTACAAATAGGCCTTAAATGCACATGATGTAGAGAATATACATATAGTAACTTCCCCGAGAACTATTTGCAGGATTGTTTGCAACAATCAAATGTCAAATGTCTTAATGTAGGTGGTTGTTCAATCGGAGTGCTTGAGATAGGAAGCAACTCAATTGGGCATCAAGGTAAGCTCACTACACTCGTAGAGAGGGATAGTGTGTCAGCTATGTGAGAGGTAGCCATTAGTGCTCGCTTGAAATGCTTGAACAATAAGCGGTCCATGGAACTTGGCAGTCAAGCATGAGATCCCAAGTTGACTCAAATGCTTGCAATCTTGATGCCAATGTTGTAGGATAATGTGAAAAGTAAGGGAATTAGTACTTGGAAAGAAAGATAAGTAATTGTTTTAGATCTTGATGTAGCTGCCAAGGGATGCTTTGATGAAATTTCTCCCCACTTAGTAGAGATTGTAGTACTTCTTTTGCCTGTTTTGGAAGAGAAGTTCCCTCTTGTGAATAGCATAAGTTGCTATGTATTATCTTGATACAAAAAGGGGATATACAAGCTATTGATATTATACATTCAAAGGGCCACACACAATTTGACAATGTCTAAGCTTTTATGGTGCATCTTAGACAACAACAAGCATGTTCAAGAGGTTGCGTACTTGATGAATGAGAATCCTAGGTTTTGTTTTGGAGGTGGTTTCCCTTTTTGTAGAATATTTTGAAAGACTATTAGGAGAATGCACAAAAACATTAGAACATGAATTAGTGGACTTAAAAAATGTGGATACTTATGCGTATCAAGTTGAAGAAAGCAGCTCAAGCATTGGTGCTCAATTGGTAAAAGTTGTCTTGTTAGTTTTTGATCGTTTGTTGAAGCTAGCAATAGGGAAGGGAACCTACAAGCTTTGTAGATGATAATGCAAGAGTTTCATGTGGTCAAGGACAACCTAGAAACTTCACTATATATGTGAAACGAATTTAAGGTGTCAAAAGGTCTTTGCCTAGTATGATTCAATGATTAATTTTGGGGGTCAATTCTCTATTTTGGCAATTTTTATTTGTTGCAAATACCACCTAAACAAGTTGATTTGATCATTAGTAATCATTACTTTAAAAGAAAATATACCATTTGTGTTGCTCTATGGTCATCATAGTAGGTTAGCGTGACATCTTATAATTGTGGCTATTGTAAAACTAAGAAGCCAATAGAATGTAATTTTTAGTCGACATCTTGTTGTTGGGAAAAATTTATGAATGAGGTGTTCAGTTTTTGCAAAAGAAGTCTATGTATAAGAATATCCATAGAGCAATGCTCAAGAAGATTTGGTAGATTTCTATATTTATTTGTGATGATATCGTATACGCAAGAGAAAGCTTAGAAAGCCATGGGGGAGGGTCCTTGCTAATTCTTATTGTTGTTATATTGTTGGAAATCAATGCAAACAATGCAAAATAGGATCACGTACTCTATCTCCACGTTTTGCAAGATGTAAGCAATATGATAGTTCCTTGCTCACAAGACACTGAAAAGAATCAAGTTAGGGAAGGACATCAATCCCTAAGAACTAATGAGCAAAGATTTCTTACTAATTTTTCCATCAAAGCTCTCAAGTATGAATAAGGACAACTATTTTTAAAAAAATTAATGACACTTAAGACTCTCTCCATGTCTTGTGATCCTTCTTGAACTAAGGACCCCTAAAATTTTAGCTGAAAGTTGGTGATGAGTTGCCAAATAGGATCTACATACCTAGAACTTGCCCATGGCTCCTGTGAGATCCCCAACAAAGGCTAACAACACATTGTGGTACTCCATCACTACTGTCCGACCTATTATATCTATCTAAATTAGGAAAGAGAAAGGGGAAGGGACCAAAAATTGAGGCTTTGGTACCAAGTGTCATGAAGAGGATTGAGAGAGATAACAAGAGATTACAAAAATGAGAGGGAAGAGGAAGAAAAGGAGACAAAAATACTAGAGAAAGAGAGAGAAAGGTAGGAAGAGAGAATGGAGAAAGGGAAGTCATGGAAGATGTGAGGAAAATGAAGTGACAAATTTGGTTCCTATTTCTAGATAATCCTAACTAAGTCCCTTATGCCTTTTACAACTTGTCCATGTAGCCAAGTATTTTCTTGTATTTTGCATAGTTTTTTCTATGTTACGCAATTCTTTACACAATTCTAAGGTAGATATTTTGAGGATATGATGGTGCAACCTCAATTGAGGTGGGATAAAATTTGGACTTGAGACAAAGTATAGTAAGAATGTGAAAAATCATGGCAACATATCCTACTAAGAGGAAAATAAGAAATGAGGAGATGTTGATGTCCTCCTAAATGAAAAAGAGGCCAACATTAAACAAAACCATAAGGTATCAAATCATCATGGAGGTTCTTCATCATTGCTCATGTTATAAAATCATATTACAATGATCTTCAAAGAGATAATCAAAGCAAAAAGCTTCACCAACTTAACTCAAGAAAGGATTAGGCACTAGGATACAATAGGAAACCCACTTGGAGATATATATAATGGATTATTATTAGAGTTTCAAGGTTGATTGTGAAAGACAGTGGCCATCAATAGAGAGAAGAGAATGAAGGTAAGGTATTGTTCGTAGTCAAAGTTGTGGTGCAAAGAGAGTGTAAGAGCCAAAGCCAGTTAGTGACACTCTTTTATTGCTATCTAAAGAAAGGAGTTAGTGAAGCTATGGAGTTGGAGAGGATTATACTTGCTTGCATCAAAGACCCTATGACAATTTTCAAAAATGCTAGTGTCAAAGGCCTGGTCACTACAAGTGTGATCATGGAAGTATCGAAGTGGCTCATGGATTTGATTCCTAGTTGGTTGGAAATAACTTGGAGTTGAAATATCCTTGAATATAGCCCAAGGGATTCTACTTGTCCATGTTACTTGGAGTTTTAAAGAATTGTGATGTTAATTCTACTAATGTGCGAGCCTTAGATTGAGAGTGTAATTTTGCTTAATTAGGGCTAAAAGTATAGAGGCACCATTATGCTCAATGTGAAGACCTATTTGATATTTTGTTCTTTGACATAATAAATTTCCAAATAGTTTTCCTATGAAAGTAGCATACATAAAATTCATTGAAGATTGGGTTGAAATGTGGAAATCCCCTTATATGTTGTGTTCCACTAATTATGGCCATAGCGTTTGTGATTCTTTTCCTTCTATTGAGCTATAAATATGTTACAATTGCATGCATATGACTTCTATACTTGACCATTAATCTTTGTATCATTGTTCTCTTGGGTTCAAGTGCATGGTGTTTTTCTGTGGGTTTGGAGTTTTTGTTGCTTTAGTGTTGGGTAGTCCTCTAGTGATTCTATTTAAGTTGCCATTGTAGTAGATAGTGCCATTTTAATTGTTTCTACCATAGTATTGTTGCTATGGTTGTTTTCATAACACTCAATGTAAGTGTTTTTGGTAGGATTGGTTTCATAATCTTGTCATAATCCTAGTAAATATATATGAAAAAAGTGCCTTAGGTTTTGTTCATGTATATTTGGTTTGAGGAAGAACCATTTATCCTTAATTACATGTTATGCTATTTATATAGCCCAACTATTCAATCTCTTGGCAAAAATTGCATGATGTATTCCAATGGTTTTGTAGTTCTTTGGTGCTTGGATGTTGGGAGGTTCTATATATCTCTTATTTTATTTTAGCCTCAAAGTATTTTACATATTACTAGTCATTAGTATTGCCATTATAGTAAATAGGTCCCTTTAAGTTGTTCCTACCCTAGTGTGTTACTATTCTTGTGTTTGTAAAGTTAGATGTAATTCTTGTTGGTAGCTTCATTTTCAAAAGAATCATTCATAGGATTGTTTCCATAATCGCATGATTAACTTGATAGAGCTATATGATGGTAGTGGCTCAAATGGGACCATGTATCTTCGGTTTGACTAATAGCCCTAGAGCTTTACATGGCATGCTATCTATATTTCTAGATAGTTGATTGGGCTATATCTTGTGCCATAAGTGATATGGTAATGATGCCTACTTAGATATTTTTCATGGAAATATATTGTGCCATAATTGATATGGTAATGATGCCTACTTTGTTGTGAGTTACTCAACCTAGCCTAGATTCCTAACTCTTCTAACTTAGGGAAGCTCACAAAATAATGCCGTGCACATAGAAAAACTTCCCAAGATGAGATGTGTAGTAGCTACATATTTTAGCTAGTGAAGGCATGTATTGGTAGTTTTCTACCAATTTTAGCTTAATGTTGCAAGATGGAGAAGCATGTCATTGTTGAGAAAGAGGTTAGATGATATATGTGTCTAAATTAGAAGAGCATGCTCCAATTTTCCTTAGGAGGGACATTGCATATGTGAATGCTTAGAGCTTATGTGGAACAAGGATTTGATCTATGCTGGGGTATTCTCTAAACTATTGACTCAAAGATTTTGGCCAATCCCCCATCATAAGGGTTTGTACTATTACTTGCATTGCATGCATAGATCTTCATAGGTTTTACAAGATATCAATCAAAAGGCTTTGATTTGGCCTCAATTGGTATGCTTAGACTTTGGTGATTCATAAATTATATTTCTTTTTATTCTTTCTCTCGATACTCTCATACCTTTCGTCCTAAAACCATGTGATAACTCATAAATTGCATTTCTTTTTAATATTTCTCTCCCTACTCTTTGCATCCTATATAGTAAATTTTGTAGGTTGTCATTGACCACATGGTCAAAGGTCGAAAGGTGTCGAAAGGTCTTTGCCCTTTCAGTGGTCAAAGGTCGATTTAATATTTCTCTCCCTACTCTTTTTAAATCCATTTCTTCGTGTGTGCTATGAACCGCTTCCTATTCTAACTGGTCCTATGGCTAAGTAGATATGCCATTTCATTTAATTATAGGGCATGAAAACTCACAATATATAGGGGGTTATTAATTATAATACTATATTAGGGAATTTGGTACTTCTCATATAGTTTGGGAATTTCCAACATAGTTAATATTTTTCCTTATCCCCCCCCAGAGCCGACAGTCATGCTAGAGGGGGAGGGGAATAGTAAGGCTTCAGAAGCTCCTCGGTGGAGCTCGTAGAGGGACACATCCATACCGCCTGACACATAGGAGAGGGAGGATCCCCCTCCCCTCCCCTATTTAAACCAAGGGGGGGCTGCTGCCATGGAGGAGAATGGAGAGAGTAACTGCCGCCAGAAGGCCGTGCCGCTGCCGTGAGAGGGGGACGGAAGGACTGAGATTGAGAAGACAATGTTGCCGCCTATCACAAAGGAGGAGGGGCTGCCATTGATGGTGTCGCCCGCTGCTGCCAAAAAGGAGGGAGCAAGGCCATCTCAATGCCGTCCTGAGAAGACGGGGGAAGAGATCAGGGAGGACAAGGTAAAGGGTGCCGCCTACTCGCCGTTGGGAAGCACCACCCGCACTCCGGCGGTCCCTCGTATGCAGTAGATCAAGCTCCCCTCCCGCAACTCCTCGTCACATGCCTGCTCGCCGTTGGGCTTCTCCTTCCACGTGGCATGGAAGCTTCCAAGGAGAGGAAGCTTCCAAGGGGCCCTTAAGCCCCTTTTCACCCCCCCCCCCCCGATTTTATCCTCTTAAGGGCCTTTCACCCCCTATTGTGTCTTTCAAAAACCTTATTATTACCCCCGTGTTAATCCCTTAAACCCCTATCCCTTGGCTTTGGAACCACCCCTCTTTCCTCCGTATTTAAACCTTCCCTAGCCCCTCCCCTTGTGGCATACTGAAACCCCCTTTCCTCCAAGTTTGACCTAAGGGTCCTTCGACCTTACTTATAACCTTGACGGTTACTATATTCCCTTAGAGTTCTCTCCCGCACCTTGTGTTTTTTCCATCCCTTTTCATTCCTCGTTGAACGAGTCATTAGAAGGCCATTAAGCCTTCCCCATGGCTTCAATGGGTCTTAGTCGTAAAAGATTTTGAAACACCCTTTCGAATTGCCAACTTCAAGGAGGGAGCCTTCCAAAAAAACTACTTTCGACGGATGGTTCAAGGGGAGCAACGGTGAATTCCAAAGAAGAGTTGTAAAGCTGCTTCCACGTCCGAACGACTACAATTACAATGCCTCCTAAGAAAGTTCAAGGTGCAACCGCCGGAGGGTCATCTCCCGGTATCCATGTGGATATCTCACCCCAAACCCAGGTTTTTCCTTCTTAATTTTTATTTGATATTGTTGTAATTCAAACATGCAAGGTTAATTATTAGAAATAGGATATATTTTCGTCCTAGTTGTTCATGACAAAGGAACTTAGACATCAATACTTTTAAATGAAACATGCAAATTAAGAAAGTATAAACGCATTTCTAGCAAATAGCTTATGCATCGAAATGAATTATAAGCTAGATTATTATCCATTAAAATAGTATACTTCGGTTAAGCCTAGAAGTATAAACTGCATCTTGCACTATTAACCCATATCGCAATGAATCATCATGGAAAATGCAGAGCATGAGAGGACTTTTACGATGCATAGACTTTATAAAATTATCGTTGCCAACTGCATAAATTAAGCAAGAAAAAGGTTGATTAATTAACGTGAACTTTGTTTGCAAAGAAAAGGGAAGATTAGTTGACCTCAAATCGACAAGTTAGGGTTGAAAAATCAATTTACGCATAGTCAATGAATCATATGGAAGTAATCTCGAAATTATCTTCTAGAGTTAACCAAATTGATATAAAACTTAAAACACCTATGCTGCAAAATACTCGTTGGGAATAAGTTAAATTCCAAGAAACGTCTATACCTTAAATACTTGGCCACATTCATTGAATGTAGGGACAATCAATTGTAGTCGTAAAAGAATCTAGGGTTTGTCCCTGAGAATCTTACAAAAATGAAGCTAGGAAACCCTAGGTCTAACAACGTCAACTTAAAGAACTTGAAACAGATTGTTTCGTGACTCCATTATCGCATAGTACGATACGGCACTTGCGCAGCAAGTACGGAGTCATATGGTCTTGTAATTGGATCATAAGAAGAAAGGCCAAATTCTCGCAACGAGGATGGCGGATCCTTACGCAAGCTATCTTGCAAGAGGATATATACTTTGATATCCTTCTTGAGTAAGGAAGATTAATTGGAGATTAAAGACCAAAAACTGAAGTGCCCAATGAACTTTAAGGTGTGACCAAGTTGGGTTAATAGGGTACACCCTAACCCAGGATATAGGGGATCTTGCCAAGTTGCAAGTCATCTCGGATCGAGTGCTGGATGCATTCGAAAGGAAGGATTCATTCCTTAGCAGTTTGCCAACAAAAATGATCAATGGAAATGTTTGTGCTTGCTACAGATTTTTAGAGCACTGTTTGGCTTTGTTTGACCAATGAATTAAAAGATAAAATGGATATCTATACTTCACGTTAAAGTCCTGAAGGGAGAGGGAGCTTCAGTTACCCCTGACTACCTGCCTAACCCTAGCTAAGGGGGTTGTTGACCGCCCCGGGAACGTGGACCAAACTCGCCGAGAGAGGTCTCTCCATTGAGCGCTACTTGGAGCAGGAGGACGCTTGGGTCCAAGGGGGGCTCTGGCCATAAATACCTCGCCTTCCGGGTCCTACACAATAGGCTAATGTGACTCGGGATTGGATCTCAAGGCCCGCATACTAGTCTATGGGCGGAAACTTAGATTAGTGATCCTTGTGGATCATTGGATAGCCTTCGACGGATTGTGGATAAGCCTACGGGATGGACTCTTTGTATTTCGAAGATAAATATGATGACCTGTTAATAAGGAACTTGTCTGATATTGTTTTTCTATGTCAAGTGATAAGATTACATGAAGGAACCAGTGCCTAATGGGTTAATTAAAAAAGCTGGTTGTTACATGTTCAACTAATGTATTAGATAATTAAATAACTAAAACAACCTGAGGAAAGTGCGGAGGAGGGGCCATAGCTCCGTCCTACAGATGGGTGGTCTCGGTTGACCGGGAACTTTTCTCAAATCACGAGGAACAGCGGGATGATTGTCAAAGGACACGAACAACAAAAGCGTTGACCTAGAGTTATGATTAAACCCGATTTACGCTATTTTAGGGGAACGGAATGGGATTATGCCTTATGGCAGAAAGGTTGAGCTTTGCATCCCTCTCGTTTCCCATTCTCCTTGAACTAAGTGCAGCATGAATCCGCTTCGGAACTGGTGTTTCTGCGTAAAGTAGTTCGCTTGGGTCCGACGCTAGTTGCTGTTAGGAAATGACCAATCAGGAAAACCCTAATTCAGGTTGATCCTAAGTGGGAAGGACCGGAATACTTCCGCTACGTGGCAGATGCAGAAAGCTCTAGATCGCAAACCCCGTAACATTCCATGGGAGTGCCAGGCGGAGCTTTCTAGACATCCTTTCCAATGAACTGCTAAGACGTGTCTTGGATGATACTAGTGGGCACATTACATAGAAGGTCCATGCTATGTGACATTCCTAAACACATCCTCTGAAGATGAATCCCTAAGTCCAGAAGAAATCACCACTCACACAGAAGCAAACAAAGCTCTGATACCCTTCCAACAATCTCAATAGACAAATGAGTCATCTGTTCAGAAGAAGTACACTTGTTTAAGTGAAACATCAAACAATGACACTACTTCCTTGAAAGAGTCATATCTCTATCCAGAAGCAATCCGTGGGATATTTATTTGTGAAGTGAAAGGTGAAAGGAAAGTGACGTTCCTGGATACTGACGGTACTAAATGTCACGTGAAAGTGGATCTCAATCTTTTAGAAGAAGAACTAGTGCTCCTGTGAGATCTACTAAAGGAAAACTTAGATGTGTTTTCTTGGTCATACAAAGACCTAAAGGGGATTGATCCCACAGTATGCAAACATCACATTGACCTAGATCCTGATGCCAAACCTGTAAGGCAAAGATAAAGGCGAATGAATCCTAACTATTCAGCTTTGGTGAAGGTTGAATTATTGAAGCTTCTCGAAGCCGAGTTCATTTATCCCGTAGCTAACAATGAATGGGTTTCGCCCATTGTGGTAGTACCTAAGAAGAACGAGAAACTTCGAATATGTGTGGACTTTCGAAAGCTCGACTCGAAGGCAAAGAGTGATCATTTCCCTATCCCTTTTACAAACTAATTGTTGGACATAGTAGCAAGCCATGAGCTGTATTTCCTCTTGGATGGATTCAGCGGATATTACCAAGTCCAAATCGCAGAAGAAGACCAATCCAAAACAACCTTCACCACAGAATGGGGGACCTATGCCTATAGAGTGATGCAATTTGGGCTCTATAATGCTCATGCCACCTTGCAACGAGTAATAATGGCTGCCTTCCTATTAGCTATATATAGTTTGTCTAAGCCATGATGCCGGCCCCCGTGACCGTGCCCCCCAACAGCTCCAATGCCTCCCTACGTCGGTGCCCCTACAGTGCCCTCGGTGCCAGCCCCTGGATTCACGGCGCCCTCGGGAGCAACCGGATCAGGCTTTCCTTTCTGTGAATTCAGTGATGGTCATGAGATGATGGTGCGGCTGTTTTGTTGGCAAAACAGAAAGTATTGTCTAGTTGGTATTATGATTGTTCCGCCTAGCGAATGGTAACATTTCTATTGAGGATATGGCGTTATACTATTCTTTGTTTTCCTTTTTGCAAGTAGACTTTAGAGTTTAGCTTCTCAGAGGATATGCCTCTGCTTGTTGGATCCATAAACGTGGGTTTGCTTTCTGTTTCTATTTAGGTCCTCAACGATGCTTGCTGAAATTGTCTCGATATGGTTAAATGATGTCAAATCATTCTTCAGGGCTAGATTTTTGTAGGTGCAAGGTTTTTTTACAGAGTTCACAGAAAATTCGAGCATTGTTTTTGCTTGATGGTGGAAATATGTTGATAGCAGCACGATGAATTTTGGGATTTTTGTTTGTAAATTTGTTTGGTCTGCACTGCTTTTGAAACAACTTTTTCAGATGCAAGCTTGAGCCCCCAAGGGTTTTTTCATCCACAGTTAGGGACCTTTATTTGAGCGGGGATATTAGCTATATATAGTTTGTCTATATATAGCATCCCTGGTCCCCTCTATATATTCCAACTATGTGTGCTCACTTGATGCACTTCTAGGGTTCCACTTCTGATGTCTCGTGTCTCTCTTCTCCTCTCTCTTCCTCCGTTCCTCGTCTCCCTCGTGCACTGTTCAACACTTCCAGCATCATTTGTATGATTTCATTGAGGTGAATCTTGACGACTTCTGTGTCTGTAGCTTAATCCGTGAGCATTGGGGACACCTAGGGCAGTGTTTTGATTAGATGTGGAGAGTATGGGATTTCTCTCAACCCCAACAAATGTGTCTTTGGTATCTCATCAGGAGTTCTTCTGGGCCATATTCTCTCTATACAAGGGATTACAATAGACCCGGCGAAGATTGAGAAGACTGCTGCCTTGACAGCACCAACAAACCTCAAGAGGATTTCTTGGCCATGTGGGCTACTACAAAATATTTATTACACATTTTGCAACCAAGGCAGCCCCTCTGCATAAGCTCCTAAGGAAAGATGCAGATTTCCTTTGGATTGATGACTACGAAGGAGCCTTTAATACCCTAAAATAGTTCCTTATCCAAACACCTATTTTGCAGCCTCCTGATTAGATGAAGGAGTTTCACGTGCACACAGATGCATCAGTAGAAGGGCTAGGTAGTGTCCTATGTCAAAAGAGCCCCTCTAAATTAGATCAACCAATCTATTATGCAAGTCGACCGTGAGCGGAACTACATCGTGACAGAGCTTGAGTGGTTAGCAATGGTGTTTGCACTAGAGAAGTTTCCACACTATCTATTGTCAACGTATTTCAAGTTCTACGTGGATCATGAAGCCCTGTCCTTCCTGATGAAGAAAGCAGTTGTCAAAAGACAACTGATGAGATGGTTGATCCTATTCCAAGAGTTCGATTTTGAAGTGGTCACTAAGTCTGGCCATTCCCATCTATCATGGATCCCTCAAATTGCAAAAGAGAAACATGATGATCCAGAATTTCCTAATGCTTCCTTGTTTCTAGTTGAAACAGTTACTCCCTGTTATGCAGACATAGCCAACCTCCTGGAAACTCAATAGTATCCTCTTGGTATCTCAAACCGTGAGAAGAAGAAGCTTTTGTTAGAATCAGCCCCCTACAATTTGCTAGGCGGCATTGCATTGTACAAGAGAGGCAAATATGAAGTATTCCAAAGATGTGTTGTAGGAGATGAAATCGGCATAGTATTGAAAGCATGCCATGATGAACCATGTGGTGGAGACTTCACAGGAGGAGCGACAGCTAGGAAGGCTCTGTTGGTGGGATAGTGGTGGGCCGACCCTCCACAAGGATGCACATGACTACTACAAGAGATGTGATGCTTGTCAGTGAATGGGGAAACCCACCAAAACAAGTACCATGCTACTACAACCTATTCTTCCCCTAAAGCTGTTCGAGAAGTGGGGGATTGATTTTGTGGGTCCCATTGATCCACCCACCAGATGGAAGCAGAACAGATACATCTTAGTATGTACGGATTATGTCTCAAAGTGATGTGAAGCTAAAGCTCTGAAGTGGGACAATGGTAACAGCATAGCTCTGTTCATGTACGAGAATATTATTACTCATTTTGGCAGTCCCCTTGAGTTGGCAAGTAACAGAGGTACTCATTTCCTTAACAAAATCATGGAGGAGCTGACGGAGCTATATAAGATCCACCATCCCAAGTCTACTCCTTACTACCCCAGAGCCAATGGTCAAGTTGAATTCACCAATCGCATCCTGGGCTCGATCCTGACAAGAATGGTTGCCGCACATCATCATGATAGGGACGATCGACTTACAGAGGCCCTCTGGGCATACAAAACCTCCCATAAGGCAGCTATATGACAGACTCCTTTCCAGCTAGTGTATGGTACAGAAGCTGTCTTCCCTGTTGAACTAGAATTGACCTCTTTGCAAGTGACAGTTAAAGAACGCTTGGGAGACGATGAGTCACTGCAACGACATCTCTTACACTTGGAATGTCTGGATGAGATCCCACGGATGGCCCTACAATGTATGGAAAGCACTCAAGCATGACGCAAGGCCTATCATAACAGTTTCATCAAGCACAAGGAGTTCCAAGAAGGTGATCTTGTCCTAACCTATGATTCGAGGTTTGGCAAGTTTCCTGGCAAGCTTCAACAACGGTGGATGGGCCTGTACAAGGTACTTGCTGTCAATCCTAATGGCTCTGTTCAGGTGCAGACCGTTGATGCCTCTGATGATCATTTTCTGATAAATGGCTATTGTCTGAAGAATTACTTCCCTCCTTAGGGATCTTGACAATTATAGTCGATCTATCCTCTCCCTTCTGGGCGTCGCACTGTCATTCTCTTCGTGCTTCTGATAGCTCTTATGATCTTCCTCATGAGACGATCTCGTTCTGCTAGCCCCTCACAGATACCTCTCAACCCTACTTTATTCTCTTCTCATCTGATCTAATAATGGTGGTGAGGTTTGTCTTGACACATGGTATTTCTACCATTCTCTTTATTTACCAAAAAAGAAAAAAAAAAACTGACAAAAGTGTTATGGGAGAAAAGGAAGAAATTCCTTGTCATAACAGGCCTTGTTCCAAGAAAAGGTTGAAACACCCTTGGGCAAGAAGCTGATTGTGGAAAAGGTAGTAACACCCCGCAGTTCAGGATAATTGACTCACTAGCAGAACCTTTCCAACAAGTAATTTGAAGCCACCTCCCTTGGTGCACTATCTCTACAATATCACTCCATCTGTCCTTCTTAAAAGACAACCTTTCTTACAAATCATTGAAGTACTAGACTTGTTGGCTGCCTCCCTGGGTATGCCTCGTTTTCAATATCCTAATGATAACAACAACCGACACAATCTTCATCACCAACTCCTTGAGTGATGTGAGCTTTTATCCTAATAGGATGGGGATGTGAGTATGGGTTGCCCTTTGTATCTATTAGAGAGTGAGATAGAGGGTGGGCTAAGTGACCAATCTTTTCCTTCAAATCAAATGAGAGGTGAGATGTGTGACTTGAGTGTTGCATGCACGGAATGGGCCTCTCAATGCGCAACACACGATCTGTTCATGTGCACTACACCATAAGGCTCCTTGGACTTCCTTCTTACACTATATGTCGGCATAGGGTGGGATGCATAGTTGCACCATCAAATGCACACAAGGCATATAACCTCTGCACAAATGACAATGAAGATTACATCAATGGGTTTCAAGCACAGGTTGCCCTCCTATATCTTTCAACAGAGAGTGGGACAGAGGGTGAACTGAGTGTGCCTGGTGTTTCTTCAATCAATTATTGAGAGGTGAGGCTTGAGGAACATTACGACAATTGGCGTCAGGTACGTTTCTGTTTCCCTATGCAACCATGGGATGGGTCTTTGCCATCGTCACAGGATGTATCACTCTGTTCTATGCACTGCACTATAAGGCTCCTTGGCCTTACTCCTTGCACCTATGCTAGATGGATGGAATGCATGAATGCACCATCAATTGCGCACACTGACATACTCCCTCTAAATCAGTTTCCCCTTGTTTAATTCTACACCGGCCGTGAGTTATGGGATTTCATCCTTATTCATTGAGGGATGTGCATCATGCGGTGAGTGACTATTCTATCATCCTCTTAAGTGCCCATAAGTTGAGTGACTATCCTTCGTCAACGACATCTATCCTGACGGGCTTCATCAACCAGCTACCTCCCTGGGTGCTACTACATGGTCCGTGCCATGCTCGTTGAACACTGGAGCGAGCCGTGGTACCTCCTTCAACCGACTTGAACCCTTCTGTAGCAGCAGTGACAGTTTCTTTGACCATACGTGAAACATGCCAAGTTTTTCTAACCTTATTCTTATGATTGTAAGTGTACATTATGTTTTAAGTGTGGGGATGCCAGTCTAGTCGGTTGATGAGTCCTAGGTCGTGTTGCTGCATCTAATCCTGTCCGTTAAGGTTTTCAGTGTGTGGGGACACGTCCCCGCGCGTCTATAATGCATACCTCTCTGTGTATGCCTCAATTTAATCATACATGTATGCCATGACCTGATTTTACTCTGATGGGGTCCCTTCCCTACCCACCCGTCCATGTTCAACCCACCCTTGGGGCCGTTCTTTCTCTTTTTTCCTTTATTCCTTGTTGTGATGTTTTTTCATGTGAACGCATCTTACGTGCACCGAAACCCACATCCAACCTTATTACCCTATTCATCCCTTCGACTTGACCAATTTTTCTTTTTACTAACCCCTATTCTGACCGACGGTTCTTGAGTTATTAATTTTTGAAGCATTTTTCGTAAATTTGATGGTTTTCCATGTGAACGCATCTTTATTGCTTCTGAACAACAATCTGATGTGACAAGCCTGTACTTCATCTTTCCCCTGACATTTTTTCTTTTTTCTCCCTATCCTTCTAATTCATGGTTCATCCGATATTAATTTTTGCGCGTTTTCGGGCCATTTTCGTGTAAATTTTTAACATTTTTCCATGTGAACATGCCTTATTTTCACCGGAATTCCTGTTTCATTTGACTAATGTGTCCCGCTAGCCTTTCCCCACATTTTTCCTTTTTTCTCCACCCTATTTCGACTGTTGTATTTTTCGTTATTAAAATTTCAATATATTTTCGGTTCTATTTTTTGTGTTTTTCACAAGTGAACCCCTTCTAACTCCACCGAAAGTGAGTTTTGACATGATAGCCTTATGCATCCCCTTTCCACTTACATTTTCCCTTTTTATTGCCCTTCATTTCGCTACTCGGTTCTTTCCGTATTCATCTTTGAGTCCATTTTCAAGTCCATTTTTTGGGTTTTTCCCATGTGAATGCGTCCTTTCTCGGTTGGAATTGTGTGTTGACATGATAGGGTTGTTGGGCACGTTATTTGGCACCTTTTTCCTTTTTTTTGCCCTGTGTTCCATCGAACAACTTTTGCCATATTAATCCCCGTATGTATTTTTAGAGTCGTTTTTCATGTTTTTCCCATGTGAACACCTTGATTTAGCCTCGGCACCCGTGTCGCAATTTTCTGTCATCTTTCCCTTGTCTCCTGGCACATTTTTCCTTTTTACGATCTTTTGATCCGGTGTATGGTTTGGGTTTTATTAATTTTTCTTGCTCTTGACATGTGGCCGCATCTCTCGTGTCGTGCGTGAACGTGCATGTTTTTGGTTTTAAGCTCCTTGGGACGCTCATGTGGCCTCTATGCCTCGCATGTTGCCATCCCCGCTCCATTTGATCCAGCAGATGTAAATTGTTTTACTCTCGCCCCGCGCATACACGCCGGACGGGGTGATCTCTCCTTTTAATTTTAAAAAAAAACACACACACACATAAACAAAAAAAATAAACAACAACAAAAACAAAAAACAACACATAAAGAACAACCCAACAAAAACAAAGAACAACATCCATTAAAAACAAAAATTTTAATAAACAAAGCAAAACCGAAAACCACAAAATTTTTACAAAAACACAAATACCCACACACACAAAAATACAATAATTCAACAAAAAAAACCTAAAAACAAGAAAAACACAAACAAAGAAAAAAACCAAGAAAAAAAACAAAACAACAAGACAAACAAAAAACAAAAAACGGAAACAACCAAATAATAAAAAACAAAAAAAAGAAGAAAAAGAAAAAAAAAACAACAACAACAAACACATGAAAAATTTAAAAAATAAAATACTCAAAGAACCAATAAAATTAAAAACAAAAAAATGAAAAAAAACACAAAACACAACTCGAAAACAACACAAAAAAAACAAAAAAAAACCAAAAAAACACAAAAAAAAGAAAAAAAGTAACCACTTACATGTCACACATTGTGGGGTCTCCTCAGTTGTCGTGCCATCGTCCTCCTCGCCTCCCTCCTCTGTCGTCGTGCCTTCGTCATCCTCATCTCCCTTCTCTGTCGCTGCGCCCTCCCTCCTCTGTCGTCGTGCCTTCCTCCCTCCTCGCCTCCCTTCTTCGCCCTCCGTCTGTGCCCTCCCCACGACGTCCTCTTCCTCCCCTTCCGCCACGCCCTTTCTCATGGGCCCTTCCCACGTCTTCCTCTTCCTCCCCTCCTGCCGCCCGTGGCGCCGTCACCTTCTCCCTCCCTCTTCGCCGTCGCCGCCGCCGCTTCTCCTTCTCCTTCCCTTCACCTAACCTCCCCTCCCACACCTAACTAAACCCCCCAACCAAACCTAACCCCCACCCTAACCCCCCTTTCCACTCATAACCAGTTTCCCCCACCCTCATCCCCCTTCACACCCCTACCCCATTACCCCCCTCCTAGCCCCCATTCCCACCACCTCTACCCACAATCCCACACCCACATCCCCTGCCAACCCAAAAACTAACTTCACCACACCACACCACCACCCCCCCACATGCAAGCCCCCTTTCTGCCCGGTGGTTCCTTGTGTGCATATATTCGCATGGGGGTCGAGGTGTGCCTGTGCGTCTATGAAGCTGCCAGCGGGTGTTCACGCGCAAGGACGCGCGTTTGGTCTTATCCTTGTGGTGGTGCGTGTCATCCCCGAGCACACATAGCTCTTCACACACAGCTCGGGTATCTCCTTTGATTTTCCATAAACTTGTTAAAAATACCTAAAAATATCCAAGAACACTTAAAAACATTTAAAAAGTCATAAAAATTTAATTAGAAAAAAATATTCTTACTAAATTTGGCAATTTTTTGGGTTTTCTTGATGATTATAATACAAATATTTAATTGTAAAAATTTAAGAATATTTAAAATTATTTTTAAAACTCACTAAAAATGGAGAAATACAATTAAATTCAAAAAAATGGAAAATTCATTTTAAAAGCAAAAAATAGGTTGCAAAATTACAAAAAAATACAAATCCATTGTTGAAGCCTGATGGTTCCATTCTCACTTAGGTTTGATGAATACCCTAATAAATCAAATATACATATTAAAAAATATAATAATAATAATACAAACAAATAAAAAAGAAAACTAGAAAAAACAAACACGCACTTGAATTCTAATTAAATAATAATAATAATAATATCACCCAAATACTAATGCACATTAACTAAACCAAATGTGATCTCACTAACATCACCTTGATATTTCTTTTGTTTTTTTAAATAATAAGGTGTTTTATTTTTTCTTATTAGTGGTTTTTGCTTTTGTATTGGATTCCTTGCATTTGGAACTACTCAGTGCACCCTCAGTTTCCTACATGTACACCCCTATCAGGTATCTATCTTTCCTGCTTTATTTATTTTTTGTTATCCCTTAAGCACGGTTAATTGTTAAAATAAACTTTATTCACCCACTTTTTCACGTGCGCTCACACCAAACATGCATTTTTCTAATAAATTAAAATTCACCCTTCGTTCACTTTGCATGCGCTATGTGCGCTTTAGAGATACTTTAATTTTAAATAAAAGTAAACCAATTGTTACAAAAATGCACGCGCTGAAAAAGAAGAGCGCTTCAGACACATTAAATTTTTAATCAATGAATATGCATTTAGAGACCTAAGTCTAGGTATCGAAGTCCGAGCTTCATTAAAAGCACCGTTTCACATTAATAAATTGTAATTAACAATTTAAAAATGAACTATTGTTTTCTTATTAAGGTTTAGAACCTAATAAAATTTCAACCATTGTTAATAATTTATTAAAACGAACCCTTCAATAAAATCATTCCCCTCACTACACTTTTTTTTCTTTTTAATAAATACACTTCGTGGGATGAGCACGTGCAGACTTTTAAGTTATGTCTTGATTAGGTTATTGAGGTATTATGGTTTGATTGTGTGATACAATTACAGGTGTGGTCTCTGTAGTTTTCTTTTTTGCCAGATACGAGGTCTTGGGTGCCTGTTTGTTGCATAACATGAAGCTTTCGATCGCATATGTGTAGGGATCATGCCGAATTTTTTCTAGGATGTGGGTTGTTTGGGATGGTTAGTTGGTTAGCTATATCTATGTGTGCTTATTTTGATCGATTTTTTTTATAGATATTTTGTTGTTTTCCAAGTATTTGCTGTGATTGTTTGTGTGTATGGTGTGTGTGTATATTCCATCGGAATGGCGTCTCAAGCTCCTCCTCTTGTTCAGTATGTCCCATTGATCAGTAGGGATTATTCTTCCCTACTGACTTTTGAGCCTATTGCGAAAGCTGGCCTTGCAAATTTTATGGCTGCTTCACTCCCTTTGATTCTAGATGATCCAAGCCTTTGTGATGAGTTTCTTGTGTCATATAATAAGAAATCGGGCATGTTGCGTGGTACTTCCATGGTCTCGACACCTAGAGGGTTAGGGAAGGCTTTGTCTCTTCCTTACAAGGAGAACCCTTTATCACAGCTAGATAGTTATTCTCAAATGAAGAGATTATCAAGTTGTTACAAAAGTAGACTAAAGAGGTCATGGTTCAAATTTATATGCTTTCTTGGCATATTCAGGCCTTAAGAAGGGTGTGTTACCTCCTCCTCCATCTGATCCAGTTCCTCCCCCTCCACCTTCAGAAGATTCAAAACCCATTGACATAGAGAATATTGACTCCCCTCCTCCATTGGTCATTCAGCAAAAGTGTTGAAGCGTGTAGCAGAGAAAATTCCACCAGTCATTCCTTCAGTGTCAGTTCGTGCTACCTCTGGAAGTGACCTCCCTGCCTACCTCACATGCAACAACTTATTCAGGGCACATCGAGAGGGTTCTTTGGAAATAGCAGTTCCTTCGCTGAACAGTTTAGTATCAGGGGATTCCATTTCTTTCCTTTATAACAACATTTAGAGTTCTATTGAACTCTCAATGATAACTTTTGTTCAAGAATTATATGCTTCTTTTTATGAAGAATTGATGCAATCCAAAGACCAGATGCATAAGGCAACCACACAGTTAGCCTCTGCTAAAGACACTCTTGCTGATCTGTTTAAGAAGATGGAGCAGTAGACACAAATGATTGAGACCTAGAGAGAAGAAATATCTTCTTTGAAAACTCAGTTAGCAGAGGCTCAGGCAAAGATTACTAAACTTTCGGAAGAGAAAGAGAAAATGTCGAAAGAAGCTCAAGAGTTTAAGACTCTTTTGGATATGAAACTGTCAACTTTGCAGACTGCTCACAATAAAGTGGAATCCCAAGCTTCCCAGATTAAACAGTTGAAGGACCAACTGGTGCAGTCACGGTCCATTTTAAACAGTTGAAGTCCCAGATTAAACAGTTGAAGTCCTAGTGTCCCCATGATTCCTTTTATATCTCAATAGGACTTGGCAGTTCTCGAGAGACATGCCACGTTTTTATGTTCATTGTTTCAAGATAAGATGGAAAGATTGCAGTCTAGGATGGATTTATTATGGTCTATATTAGAAAAATATTAGGAGTATGTTCCTCCCGACCATTCCTTTTTTGTCCACTATCAACTCCACAAGTTGGCATTCTATATTAAGCTCTCAATGATGGATCTTCCTCTTCTAGAGGATGGTTGGAGTGGGCTTGGTCTTCTCATTTGCTAGCAGAAGTTGTCCGTATGGTCTTTAAAGATTCTGTGACAACGGATACCATGTTGTTGTCTTATATGTATCTACGAGGTGATCTGTTAATTTCAGATGATGTGGATCTGGCTTGGTATGTGGGGAATGTGGTCTTGCAAGCTCTCTTATATGTCAACCATTTGGAGTTGAGGATAGATGAAATGTTTTAGTGCTATTATTCTAAAGTGGCTACTTACCCTGACACTTTATGGCATTCAATGATTGATTCTGTAGTCGTGAACCGACGCGAGAATACAACTTCTACTCATGTGTAGAGCACTAACCAACTGAGGGTGGATCTCCTAGCTTATCTTTTTAAGAATCACCCATTTGATTCATCCTTCTTTGATGCCTACCATCGACGATCTATGTTAGGTCCCTCTGTTCCTAGCTTATTGTATTATCAACAAATGGCCCATCACTATGATGCTTATTTTTCCCTTTATCAATCCAACTCAGCAGCCATCTTACCTCTTCTTTTCCAACCTCAGGGTTTTCCTCAAATTCCAATATTTACCTATTGTTCTTTCATTGAAGATCGAGTCTTTTCCCCTTCTCCGCCATGTCCTTCTCCATCTATCCATATACCTTCTACTTTTTTTGCATATCAATTGACACCTTTCCTAACTGATTTACTTAAATTTTCAACCACTTCTTCTTTAGCTTATTCCTCATCTTATGATTTTTCCTATCTATCTCTTCATCTTCTTTTACTCATTCCTCTTCCATCTCTTGCCACTTCTATTTCTCAACCCCCTCAGTTAGTTAGTGGGTACGAGTGATTTGATCAACAAATTCCGAGAAGAAGAGGATGGAGCTCAACTGATTCTCTCAAGGGACCACAGATTAATTGGCCATTAATTTTGGAAAACTAGACAACTGCTAGTTAATTATACCAAAATTACCTCCATTTTTTCCAACAATATTCACAATCTCTAGATCCTTCAATGAGATTGACAGCCCATTTTGCTTGGTATCTAGCATATATGCATAGGCATTCCCATAACGATCAAAAGGCCATTCCAAAGCTTTGTATGAATGTCAATGTGAACATTGATTCCCAATAGTTGAATGCCCTATATTTTCATGCCCTTTGTCTACCTAGCAGATACCTTGTTTTGCTAGAATGGATGTACTGCCTTCAATTCTTTCAGAATCCTCCAAAATCTTTTGTAGATGAGTCTTTATCCCTGGATCATTTTCATAATCATCAAGCCTTCAAGAGGGATCATCTTCACTGACACCCCTGAATGTATCTTCTATGATTCTTAATGAGATATTTTTTTGAAGGTGCCATTCAAATGGTTATGTTTGTGTTTGTGCTATAATAATTTATATGAGATGAGTTTGTGCTAGTTGAATAATTTGTTCGAGAGCTCTCTTTTCAACTATTGATGGTGATGTGGATGGAAAACCTATGACGCAAAGCTAAAGAACCTCTTATATCCCTTACAAATTTGTCATGACTTTTTATTGTTTATCAAATATGTTAATGAATAACGAAGTTTTCCTTTAGTAGTATTCTTTCCTACATACAGGTGATAAGTTGGGGTCCTGGTTTGGGGTGATTATTGAAGATACTAAAGAAGATCAAATTGAGCTCTACCGAACTTACATTCTTCTTTTCCTTAGGTCATGAGGATGCTTCCTTTCTAAGTGTGGAGATATATGTTGATAGTGGAAAAAGACTGAAATTTTTATTGCTTTTTATTGTTTTTGAGGTTCGAATGGTTGATTTTTGATGGATTTTGAGTGATGTATACTTGTTAATGGAAGTTTTTGAGAGTGTTTTGGATGATGTTGATTATGTTTTGAAAGTTCATCATGATTCTTAGTAGAAATATGAGGCTCTGTGATGTTCTGATAGGTTCTGTGAGGTTTTGATTGGTTCTGATACCTTTGGTATAACTTCTGTTTTGTTCTGACTTTCTCTTGTATGAAGCATGGATTGATGATTGATGAAGGTTGAAATATTTTGGAAGTTTATTGAATATTTTTTGATAGTTTAGAATGGTTTTAGTATGAGTTATGAGGATCTGATGTTCTCTGATGACCTTCTGTAACCCTTTATAGACCTTCTGTGGAGTCTTTGTCTCTATTGTGTCTCTGCTCTGTTCCTGTTCTGTTTTGTTCTGTAGATCTTCTGTAAGTGCTCTGTAGAATGTATTGTGACTTTGAAAAAGTTTTCTAACTTTTGTAGAGTATGAATCTAAGTTCAAAAGAGCTAAAATACTTGGAAGAAACAGCTACTGAAGACTGAAGAGAAAACTGAAGTGACAATAATAATAGTGACTTATGAAGAGACACTGTAGTGGCTCTAGTGCCCTTTCATACCTCCCATACCTCTTGGGAGGTGTATCCATGACCTAAGAGGGATTATTAAGTGCCATTATTGAGTATTGTAGTGAGGATATGATGTATTATTGAGAGAGAGAGAGAGAGAGAGAGAGAGAGAGAGCCAGAGATAGCTAATTCTATCAAAACAGTATATCTATATATGAGAGATTGAAAAAGAAAACTATGAAGACATTGAATATGAATACTATGTGATTTATTTCCATTCAAAAATGGTGTATTCTTCTATGTTCCTTGTTCTATTGATGGATTTTATGAAGATGTTAAAAATGATGGTTGATTCTATTATGGATAAAAATTATGGGAGCTACTATGATGCTGCTTGAAGAATTGTTGTTTTCTTTGTTTTGGTCATCAAAAGAATGAAATAAAAGGTTGTTGATGTTATAAGATAGATTTTCTTGCAGTAGAATCCCCTTTTTCTTGGCGTTCCTCTTGGGGCTCCACCCTCTCCCTCTCAAATGCAAGATGGAGTTCGCTCTCCCTTTCACTCTCCCTTTCGCTCTCTCTTTTGTTTATTCACGCAAAATGCCATGCTCGAGTTTTGGCCCGTATTTTTTTGCCTGAGTACTGTCACTATTTGCGTTGCATTTGTGACATAAATAGCTATCCTACTATTTTACATTAGAAACCGTCGTTGCTATGCGCTTGTATCCTTGTAGTGAAACACTATATAAGGGATTTTGGGAATTCTTATATAGTTTGGGAATTCCCAATATAGTTAATATTTGGTCACATTAGCAAATCTTGTCCCCTTACTTAAAAGTGAACTCTACCCTAATTACTATATAGGTTGTCAAAATCTAAAATATGGCCATCATTGATTAGGCCATTTGTCCTCAATTTCTTTTAGACTGAAAATACCATTCCTCAAATGGTAGAAAACTACCATTACATGCCTTCACTAGCTAATGTATGTTGACCTATGCAACTGCAACTAGTAGATATATAATCTAAGGAAGTTTTTCTGTGTGCATGGTATTATTTTATGGACTTCCCTAAGATAAAAGAGTTAGGAATCTAGGCTAGGTTGAGCAACTAAAAAAAAAGTAGGCATCATTACCATATCAATTATGACACTTTAAAAAAAAAAATGAATAGCCCAATCAACCATCCATAAAGATAGATAGCATGCCATGTAAAGATCAAAGCCTATTAGTCAAATCCAAGATACATGGACACATTTGAGCCATTATCATCATATAGCTTTATCAAGTTAATAATGAGATTATGAAAACAATCCTATGAATGATTCTTTTGAAAACGAAGCTACTAACAAGATTTACATGGAGTTTTACAAAAATAACAATAGTAATATACTAGCATAGGAATAACTTAAAGGCACCTATTTACTATAATGGGAATATCATTACAAGATACAGACCTCATACTGACGTTCAAAGCGACGAAAATGTTCAAAAAAAAACCCCCATCATCTCTAAACATGTCCACATTAGCGATGCCATAGAAACGTCTCTATTCGTGTCGCTATCAGTGTTACTATTTATGTCACTATCTGTGACGCTCATCGCAAATAGTGATGCTCATAGCGACATTTTGGGATGCAAACTGCGATGCTAATAGCAACGCGTGCAATAAATCTGCGATGCTAATAAAGATAGTTACAAATAAAAAAATAATTGTGGTAGGACTGCTTGATGTGTTGTATTTGGGCTATAGAGAAGGGTTATAGTAAGGTGTACAATGGTCATCAAAATAAAGGCAAAGTGTACTTGAATCCACAACTAGACTAATACATAAAATAAATACAAGATCGCTTAATAAAAGCACTCATGGAATCACAAAAAGATACAAAGGATGATAATAACAGAGTGAATAGAAAATGCTTACATAAACCACATGACCAAAAAAGAAGAGGATGTGCACTCCACAATGTTATAACTATATATATCATCTCTCACTTGACTTGGGTCTCACCTATATATACTAACTCCATATCAATATGAATCATTCTTTGGGAGCATGTCTTGTGTATCTCTCTCGTACTCTCTCTCTCTCTCTTAACATGGTATCAGAGCTATGGATGTGTAGCAACAACAAGAAAGATAAGTTGTTTCATTGTTTACACTTGATTGAATTCTTTGCACAAGTCTTGCTCTCGAATTAGAAGTATTAGTTAATTTTCTCATTCATGTTCTTTGTTTGACCGAAATAGCACTTTTCTTATACGCGACATCTCGTCTTGCACATTATGTCTCTCTATTTCGGGCTTTCTTTTTAGTCACTCAATGCTTTTCATCATTCTTACGTGCATCTCCCTATTTTGATTGTTACGCGTCTCAACTACGCTCGTCTTGTTCATGGTTTGCAGATTCTGCGATCTCATCTTATTTATTTTCTCTCAAAATACAGGCATGGCCAATTGCGTAATTGTTAACGGATATCCGTCTGACCAACGTTCGGTTCCCTTCTTCCAAGGACAAGGCTTTCCTGGATGGAAAGCAAAGATGATTCTAATTCTTAAAGGTGACGAATTATTTGATATTGTTTTGGGCGACCTGTCTTGCCCAATTCAACCTATTGATGACAATTCTCTAATTACTGATGGCCCAATATTTGAACAATAGAAAATTGATCAAACTCATTGGATTCGTCGTGACAAAGCGGCTCGTCGTTATATATTTCCTGCGCTTCTTGACTCACTTATGTTGGATGTCTTTCATCTGGAAACCTCTCATGCTGTTTGGGAGTATCTTATCTCAACGTTTGAGAAGAAATCAGTCATCGAAATTTTATATCTCCAAACTCGTTTGAAGAATCTTCAATATAAGGTTGGTACTTCTATGCACTCTCATATCGAGGCTTTTAAAGACATTATCAATTAGCTTGGTGTTGCTGGCGCTCTTGTTTCTAAAAATTAGATTGTTACTCAACTTCTTCATACCATCAAAGATCCTTTATATGACAATATCATCACTATTTTTTCTAACAAGGATTATATCCACTTTAACAAATCATGTATATCTCTTATTGAATATAGCATCATTTGGAAAAATATGATGCTGTTTTGGTCACTCACGAACAAAGAGATTTTGATGCTGCTTTTGTTGCTCGCAAGCGTTCGCTTCACGTTTTCAGCAGGGTGGACGCCCTAATCAAGATGGTAAATCTTCTCGTCTTGCTTATCCTAACAAACATTGTTCTTATTGTGATAAGAAAGGCCATGTGGCTTTTGATTGTTAGGCACGTCAATATGATGAGGAGCATGGGTTTACTACAAAGCAACCTTGCTCGTCCAAAAGCTTTCCTCCTTGTGATTATTGTGCACATACAGATCATCCATCTAGTCGTTGTTATAAACGCAGATATGATGAAGAACGTTCTCGAGCTTATATTGTTCAACAAACTACAACTGATGATGATCATACTCATCTGTAGGAGCTCAATTTCGTCCATCATGATATCTCTTCAGAAAAGGTACTTCATGTTCATGATGGTTCTCTATTCATCGTTGATTCAGGTGCCACTGGAAACATGACATACCAATCGCAGTGGCTTCACAATTATCATTCTCTTCCTGTCAAGAAGTTTGTTTACCTTGCGGATAATATGACTTGTCAAGTCAAAGGAGTGGGTGATTTATATCTGGGGACTGTTTCATCCACTAGAATATTAAGAGGATTTCTTCATGTTCCAGATTTGCAAAGAAATCTTCTTTCTGTTGCTCATCTAGTTGATCTTGGTTTGTTTGTTGGCTTTGATCATAATCAATGTCGTATAGAGAAAGACGGACATACTATAGTAGTGGCTCCTCGACATGGTAATCTATTTGAGCTATCATTGAACGATACTGTTGCAAATGTTGTTACTGCCCCTAGAGATGCAGATTGCAAATTATGGCATCAACGATTTGCACACTCTGATTTTGCCAAAATTCTTGATCTTCATCGTCATGGTCTTGTGCAAGGTATGAATCTTAAAGCTCATCCACGTATGGGAATATGTGAGTACTGTGCACTTGGAAAACACCATTGTTCGCCTTTCCACACTTCTACTTCATCACATTCCTATGCTCTCTTGGATTTTGGTTCAGACCGATATTTGCGGTTCTTTTCCTACCTCAAAGTCTCAATATTGATATTTTATAACTTTCATTGATGATTTCTCACGGTACACACATGTCTATCTTCTTCGACATAAGTGTGAGGCTTTATCTATATTTAAACAATACAAGATAAGTGTGGAGCTTCAAATTGGATTCTCTATAAAGACTCTTCGCAGTGACAATGGCGGTGAATATGTATCCAATCTATTTGATGACTTCTGTAAGGATCAAGGCATTCATCATGAGTTTACAGTTCATTATTCTCCTCAACAAAATGGTATTGCTGAGTATAAAAATCACACTATTCTTAATGCTATACGTTGCATGCTTATACACTCTGTTTTGTCTCAAAAGTTTTGGATTGAAGCACTTCTAACAGCCTTTTTATTCAAAATCATCTTCCAACAACTGCACCTGTTGGTAAAATTCCTATAACAATCTGGACAAGGAAGACACCTTCAGTCTCTCACTTTTGCACATTTGGCTGCATTGCTTATATTCATGTGCCCAAGGACACTCGACATAAGTTGGATCCTCCAGGTTTGAAGGTTATTTTTCTTGGTTATTCAGATCATTCCAAAGGTTACAAATTTTATGATCCTTCTAACCGATATTTGCTGTTCTTTTCTGATGACACCCAAAAGAAGCATAAAAACAAGGCACAAAAATGTCCATGCATATATCATAATTTCATCTTTTGTAAAAAAGATAACAAGTACATTGTTACAAAATCACTAAAATACACACCTATATGAGGGGGCCACATCCACATCCACACACACATACATTCATCATAAATAAATGATATACACAAAAGTGTTACGTGCATGCATTTGTGAAGGGTAGGAATACTCAAAATTAAAGGCCAAAGGTCTTATAATATCAAATGTATCAAAGTTTCAAAGAAATAATAAAATACGAAGGGGTGTGCTTTTTGGGGAAGAGGTGGGGTGGAGTGCACGAATGGTTATGTGCCTCTTTCCCTTCCCTCTCTTGTCCAATGGCACATTCTCCTTTTTGGTGGTGCAAAAAGTTGTTCTCTCTCCTCTCTCTTCTGTCTTTTGTGCAGAAATTCCTCTTTTCCCTTTTGTTCTTGTATAATGGTTGAAGATATGGATGAAGATGATGAAAATAACGAATCGGTTCATTATTAAGTAGAAAATTTATGGTTTCTTTTTAGTTTTGAGATTAATGGCTCAGCCATGTGCATAGATTTTGCATGCTTCTACCTTGGTTTCATGTTTATTTCCTGCCGTGGGAGGGTTGCTGTCATTTTGGTGCGCAGCCGGGGAAGAAGCTAGTCTCTCGTTTTGTGAAGAATTGCAAACACAAAGAAATACAAGTGCAAAAGCTTTTGGATTGTAGAAGAATCGAGAAAGAAGGCCTCCCGGGAATATGGAGCAAAGAAAAACCAGGAAATCTCATGGGGTGTAAGAGGCGAATTCAACAAGCAAAAGCTCACTAATTGCAAATACTGGGAAAAGGAGAATGAGATGGAGAAGCAATCATTGGCTTCCTCACGACCGATCTTGATGTCCCTTTGCCTCATCAAATCGATGACAAAAGAGAAGCAAAATTAGTCCGGGATCAGGCTGTAAAAGAAGCCAAGGAAGGGGAAGAACCACTGCATAAGGTCTTCCTCACAGCGCAAGGTCCTGAACAGGCATGCAGACTCCTCTCAGTTCTATCAAAGACAATCTATGTTAAAGAAGAAGTAACAGAGGCACAAGAAGAAAAAGAAGAAGAAAAAGAAGGGGAAAAGGAGGAAAATAAGCCAGAAGGGAGAACTCAGAAGAGGTGAGAAGAAGAAAATACTGACACAGGGGAGGGGTCGACTGTGAGAGACACAGAGAGAAAAGGAGGTTCCCACGTGACTTCGTGCCACGCCCACGTGACTTCGTGCCACGCCCCCTTGTTGTGCAGGGTGCCCCTCCCTCGTTCACCTCCCTTTCTTCGTCTTCCTCTTCTGGCTTTTCTTGACATGGATACGGACACAGACAACGACGAGAGATATTGAGAGAGAGAGAGAGAGAGAGAGAGAGAGAGAGAGAGAGATCTTGACCGATTTTAGCAACGAGACAGAAGAAGAAACAAAAATAAGGAAGAAAAATCAGAGGAAAGAAGAATAACAGGGCGAAGCAGCCAGCAGAAGTAGAGAAGGAAGTATGTCGACAAGACAGGCTCGGATCCTCCCCCCAGGTCTCGGTTCAACTGGCAAGCTAGGTTCGAGGAAGAGCTCCTTCATCAGCAGGCCCTGGCCATGATGCTTTACCAGCAGCAGTTGATGCTTGAGAAGTCCTCCTCACTGCGCTCCCTGGGAGTCTTTCTGAAGCAGAACCTTCCCCGAAGTGCAAGTGCATGGCCTCGGCATGCTAATGACCCCATTTTGCAGCAGCATCAGCTTGGTCTACCACCACAGACATATAATTCTTGGGTTTAGAACCTGCGAGAAAGAGAGAAAGCTTTGGTTTAGAACCTTCCTGTGACTGATCGTTGGAAGCATATCCGGATTGCTGGGTTGTCCTTTCAAGCATTCTTGGCTATAGGCAACCTCTACCCTTGTCTCCCCCGTAAGGAGGAGGGGGAGGAGGAGGACCAAAAGAAGAAGAAAAAGCAGCAGCATAGGGCAATAGAGGGGTTTTGCATTGTGTATGTGCTCGATCTGCCCTAACCAGCATCCTTTGTACAATTTGCTGTCGAAGCTTTTCGCCCTATGTCAGTTGGCGCTTCTTGGTCAGAACCTCATTAACGGATTCGCAT
Organism: Lygodium microphyllum; assembly: GCF_053477565.2. Classification (NCBI taxonomy): domain Eukaryota; kingdom Viridiplantae; phylum Streptophyta; class Polypodiopsida; order Schizaeales; family Lygodiaceae; genus Lygodium; species Lygodium microphyllum. Next base: position 18,294,457 of record NW_028229514.1, on the reverse strand, counting down.
TACGAAAGAGCTTTTGTGACACACCAGGAAGTCTCGATCTCTTGCATGATGATCGGCCATGCTGAATTTGTTAGAAGATAGGATCATTATTTTAATCGTCCGTCGCCTCCACCTCAGCAGCAGAAAAACATGAAGGTCTTATTGATGAGCAAGGACAACATGATGGAGCTATTGTCCTAGCATCGACATCATTATCTTTAGCCGTGACAAGAATGGCAATAACATCGACAAGCAGGGGAAGTTCCAAATCGCAACCATGAAAGAGCCTCCAAGTTGTACCAAGAAGAGGAAGAGGAGGAGGTGAAAGGAAGAAAGAGGTCATTTCCAATCGAAAAGATAGAACAAAGAGAAAATAGAAGAGGGATTCCTCTACCCAGAATATCTACCAAAAATGCAGTGCGAACACACTGCACACTCCTTCCCACCAGGGGGATGTCAATGGCGGTGGTGAAGGAGACAATGCGATTGCACCCCAAGGGGCCTCTCATGTTTAGTGCTGGAGTTGATACATCGACCATCACCATGGAATGGGACATGGTAGATCTATTGAAGAATCTGATTGAGTTACAAAGGCTAAGGGCTAAGATAGACTCGGTGGTGGGGAAGCACCGGATGGTGGAGGCAATCTCAAAGAAGAAGAAAGGGCAAGTTGGTCCATGACCTCGTAAAGGCCACTATTCAGATCTCCAATCTCCAACAGCCACAAAATATGGGAGATAGGTTTATTATCTCTTTGATCAATCAAATAATAATGTTTTTTTAAAACTTTAATATGCTTATCCCTTCCTAAGGTAAGTGAAAGAAAAATGTGTACCTTTAACCTTTATGAGAAACACAACCTCACATTAAGATAAACTCAAGTCGTACTCAAGTGGCCTATCCCCCCTCTCTCACTTTTCCCAACAAAAAAAAAAAACAAAAACAAAAACAAAAACAAAATGCCATCTATTTTTTTTTCCTCTTTGCATTTTGAAAAAAACCTTTGCTACATCATCACAAGCAAGCAAATTATTGCCCCACCTCAAAATAGCAAACAACTCTACCATTACCACCATCTACATTTCCATCCCCATCCTTGTTAATTTTATACTTCCTAGTTTTGTCCTTCCCAAGGTGGTAACCCATATTTTGTTTTTCTCCCCTCACACATAAGCCCATAGGAGAGAGTTGTCTCACATGAAACACGTTCACAAAGGCTCAAATACAACAACAAATCCCATTCCCTTAAGTATTATTGAGCTAAATGGTGGATTCATCTTTCATTCTCCATTGGAATGGAGGAGTTGTGCTCATGATCCATGTGGAAGACTGAACCCTATCCTTTGAAGACTAGTAAAAATTTTCAGTGTGGGAGTATTTGAGGCAGGAGTTCCCTTACTCTGGTGGTCGTGGATTTGGAGTCCCATACCCTACCATGGCTAGGCCTCATCCTTATGATCGAAGTTGTTTTACTAACAATTTTGGAAGTTGTTTGTGTTAGACAGTGGTTCTTCTTTGACAAGGTTCGCGAGGACGCTTCACATTTCAGTGTGGGAGGAATATGATGACACCCAAAAGAAGCATAAAAACAAGGCACAAAAATGTCCATGCATATATCATAATTTCATCTTTTGTAAAAAAGATAACAAGTACATTGTTACAAAATCACTAAAATACACACCTATATGAGGGGGCCACATCCACATCCACACACACATACATTCATCATAAATAAATGATATACACAAAAGTGTTACGTGCATGCATTTGTGAAGGGTAGGAATACTCAAAATTAAAGGCCAAAGGTCTTATAATATCAAATGTATCAAAGTTTCAAAGAAATAATAAAATATGAAGGGGTGTGCTTTTTGGGGAAGAGGTGGGGCGGAGTGCACGAATGGTTATGTGCCTCTTTCCCTTCCCTCTCTTGTCCAATGGCACATTCTCCTTTTTGGTGGTGCAAAAAGTTGTTCTCTCTCCTCTCTCTTCTGTCTTTTGTGCAGAAATTCCTCTTTTCCCTTTTGTTCTTGTATAATGGTTGAAGATATGGATGAAGATGATGAAAATAACGAATCGGTTCATTATTAAGTAGAAAATTTATGGTTTCTTTTTAGTTTTGAGATTAATGGCTCAGCCATGTGCATAGATTTTGCATGCTTCTACCTTGGTTTCATGTTTATTTCCTGCCGTGGGAGGGTTGCTGTCATTTTCCTACCTCAAAGTCTCAATATTGATATTTTATAACTTTCATTGATGATTTCTCACGGTACACACATGTCTATCTTCTTCGACATAAGTGTGAGGCTTTATCTATATTTAAACAATACAAGATAAGTGTGGAGCTTCAAACTGGATTCTCTATAAAGACTCTTCGCAGTGACAATGGCGGTGAATATGTATCCAATCTATTTGATGACTTCTGTAAGGATCAAGGCATTCATCATGAGTTTACAGTTCATTATTCTCCTCAACAAAATGGTATTGCTGAGTATAAAAATCACACTATTCTTAATGCTATACGTTGCATGCTTATACACTCTGTTTTGTCTCGAAAGTTTTGGATTGAAGCACTTCTAACACCCTTTTTATTCAAAATCATCTTCCAACAACTGCACCTGTTGGTAAAATTCCTATAACAATCTGGACAGGGAAGACACCTTCAGTCTCTCACTTTTGCACATTTGGCTGCATTGCTTATATTCATGTGCCCAAGGACACTCGACATAAGTTGGATCCTCCAGGTTTGAAGGTTATTTTTCTTGGTTATTCAGATCATTCCAAAGGTTACAAATTTTATGATCCTTCTATTAAAAAAGTTATCATTAGTCGTGATGCTATATTTGATGAGAAGACGATGGGTGGCACATGGTCGTCAGATGTTTCAGATGATACACAGTCTTTGCTTAGTGCATTTCCTTACTTGCTTTGTGAATCTACTAATTTTGATGATCATAAACCTCCTTCACCTCCAAAGAAGATTGATGAAAATTTGGAGATATATCTCGATCTTCCTATTGAGATAGAGCATGGATTCTATTCTATTGAATATGATAACTTTGATGATGCTATGTCTGTCCAAGAGGATCCAATATCGTATATGGAAGCTATCAATTCGTCTCAAAGGGATCAATGGCAAGAAGCTATGCAAGTTGAGTACGATTCTTTAATCTCCAAAGGTACATGAATTCTTATTGAACTCCCCCCAAATCGTGTTCCTATCAAATGTAAATGGGTTTATAAAACCAAGACCAAAGCTGATGGCTCGTTTGATAAGTTCAAAGCATGACTTGTTGCAAAAGGCTACTCGTAGATTGCAGGAGTAGATTATCAAGAAACATTTTCTCCCATTGTGCACTCCACAACTGTTCGTATGCTTTTGGCTTTTGCAACACTATTTGATCTAGAAATTCACCAAATGGATGTTAAAACGGCTTTTCTCAATGGAGATCTTGAAGAAGAAATCTATATGGAGAAACCTGAAGGTTTTATGATTGCAGGAAAAGAGGATCTTGTATGCCAGCTTCATCGTGCATTATATGGATTGAAGCAAGCCTCTTGTGCTTGGTATATTAAGACTGATCACTTCCTCACATATAAAGGTTTTGTTGCATGTTTTGTTGACCCAAATCTTTACATTAAAAGGGAGTACAAATGTTTTATTATTCTTTCTCTATATGTTGATGATACTATTCTTGTGTCAAATAATATTGCTTTCTTGGATGCTATGAAGAAGCTTTTATCGACTGCATTTGAAATGGTGGATCTTGGTGAGATACATTCTTGTTTGGGTATTCAAGTTCAACGACACCGACAACAAGGCATTCTTCTTCTTCGCCAAATTTTTTTTATTAATGATATTGTTGAGAAGTTTGGGTTGACAAATGCGCACTCTGCCAACACTCCCATTCTTTCAAGCTCTACCAAGGGTACATCTACAACATGTAATGAAGAATCAGCCATTCATCAACCTTTTGCTAATCTTGTTGGTTGTCTTCAATTTATTGGTTTAAACACAAGACCAGATATTTTATTTGTAGCTAACTTTTTGGGACAGTATCTTTCTTCCCCTTCCACTATTCATTGGAGTGCTGCAAAACATATTCTTAAGTACCTCAAGGGTACTAAGGAGTTTGGTCTTATTTATCGTCGTCGAGAGGATTCTTCTTTATCTTCTTCAACTTCTCTTGACCTTATTGGATATACAGATGCTGATTGGGCAAGTTCACATTTATCCATGCAATCTACAAGTGGGAATTGTTTCTTTGTAAATGGATGTTTGGTTTCTTGGTCCAGCAAGAAACAACGATGTGTTGCGGTTTCTAAAACTGAGGCCGAATATGTTGCTGCATCATTAGCAGCTCGCGAGCTAGTTTGGCTTCGACACAACTGCTTGCAGATTTGGGACGTCCTTCATCATCTAGTACACCTCTTCGATGCGATAACCAAAGTGCTATTAGTCTTACCAAAGACTATATATAACATAGTAAATCAAAGCATATTGCTATTCATTATCATTATGTTCGACATGAAGTCAAGAAAGGTTCCATTATGGTGGAGCATTGTCCCAGTGATCAAATGGTTGCAGACATCTTCACAAAAGCTCTTAGTGAAGCTCGCTTTAGTTCATTAAGACATGCAGTTGGTATTATTCCAAGTTCTTGTCTCACTGATTGAGGCATGTATCATTGTATTCAAGAAAACTTTATAGTAAATCATTTTTGTATCGTAGGTATGTGTAGGGGCTCGGGTTTTTCCCTTATCCTCCCCAAGGGTTTTTTTCACTCGTAGCCAGAGATCTTTGTTTGAGTAGGGATGTTACAACTATATATATAATCTCTCACTTGACTTGGGTCTCACCTATATATACTACTCTACATCAATATGAATCATTCTTTGGGAGCATGTCTTGTGTATCTCTCTCGTACTCTCTCTCTCTCTCTTAACACACGGATCCAAGCACAAGCTATAGATCCTCGCCAATCTGAAAGCTTCTCCTAATGCAAAGGAGCATCAATGGACTTTGCAAAAAAAGAAACAATTACACATCAGTCTTCCATACAATAATGCATTCAAATTAAAATTAGTAACTATGGACAAGAAAGATGAGTGACTTACTGGGCCGCCGCGCGCATACAATCTATCCATCAATGCAGTGCGACTCTATCTCTCTGTATACTGAGTCTCTAGGTTGGTGGGATCGCAGTTGGTAATGGAGTACTGCAAAGAAAACAAATTACAACTGTTAGAAACACAATTGTAAGCACAAGCGATATTGCAAAAAAATAAGCAAGAAGAACAAAATAAAAACTTACAAAGTCCTCCAGATAAGTCCTATTGGCCGTCACTCCCAAGATGATGGACCACTCCTTCCTCTAATCATTCCCTAGCTACCTCATGCTGATGTCTCCAATGTCTTAGAGAATTTGTAGCCTCCTCCTTGAGTCGATGCTAACCATCTACATCTAGCCACTTGGGCTTTGAGGCCACAATCTTAAGTGCCTTGTGTGCGTCAGATCATCTGTGTGATATGTACACATGCATGTACTCCATCATTTAGCTTGTGGAGAACCTATCTACTCCAGTGGGTACCAAAAACTCCTCATGTAATGATGCTACTATGTAGTCATTTCTCCCCTCCGGTATGTTCTTTCAATGATCCAAGACATTGTGTTAAAAAACTTGTTGGCACAACTCTCTCATAGGAGCTATCACCCTCCTCTCCTCATCATTCATGATAATGGCTCCTGCCCTATCATCTACAAGGTATCCATATCCCATTTTGGTATGTCTAAGATGTATCCTCTCCTACCTGCGACCACACTCCTAGGCATATCTAGGAGACCCATGTACATCTGGTGTACATGTAACAACTCGATCACACTTGCATCGTTCCACCCATATTTTGTTGGCACACATAGAAGTGCAAGTAGTGTCTTCAGGCAAGATACTCGGTATAATGAAATGGATACTTTCTCTCAAAGTGGATTACATGTCTTGATATCCATGGGCATCATTGCATCGATCATTGTCTCCATCTCAGGCTTCAAGATTGTAGGAAAGTCTGAAAGGTTGACTATCTCCTCTGATATTGACGGTATAGACTGGATAATGCCTTTCAAGTGATGAATTGGCTAAAGCATTTCATCCATCACACGCCCATGAAATCTTCTAACTGGCCCCAATAGGTGCCCTCCTTCTTGGAATGAGGCATCACCTCCTTGTATAAATTTTATGATTGCATCTAATGTAGTTGTATATGATATTCAATTAGTTTGCGAATATAATGCATGATTGATACACACTTTTCTTACCATCTGCTTAAAGTTTGAGATCGCTTGATCAATGAGCTCCGATTGAAACTTGCCAAAGTGTCGTATGTGTTCTATAGACAAGAGACACTTTTGTCTGATTGCCAGATTGCAGTGAGAGCAAGGACGCGGGACATGCTGATTAAGATATGCCCTGCGATCTTTAACATCATGACTTTCATCATTTTCCATTTTTTCTACATTACAACAAACAATTTGTTTTTGTTCTCATTGTCTTTTTCTTTCTGAATTCATTTAAGAAGAGATTTCTTCTCTTGTAACTCAACAAAAGTAACCTCAACTCTCATCTTGGTTTTCTCCATGTTTCTTTGATTCTCCCCCTTTCTTTGTGCTCTTTGTTTTGTGTTCTCTCCCATTTCCCTTTCTTTCTCTCTTTCTCTTTCTTTGTTGCCCCTCTCTTTTTTTCTCTCCACCCCCTTATTTTTTCTCCCTCCCTCTCTCCCCCTCTGTTTGTTTCTATCTACCTCCTCTTGCATGACTATCATCTTAATAAGTGATTAGTTTAGGCAAGAAAGTGATGGCTTTTGAGGAAGACACCTCTCATGCTCCAAATTTGTCATATGTTTGATGCGTGGTATAGTAGGTGCTAAAAAGATTGTTGCCTAATTTGTCATTGTTGGTGAGTAAGGCTCATTTAGTGATGTGGTCTCTGTTGCATGGTATCTAAGCTTTAGAGTATTTTTCATGATAAGGTCCATTTTTCACAGTGTATTTTCTTTGTCTAAGCTATGATTGTAGGGGTTTCTAGAGTCAGTCAATATTTGGTCTCTCTATTTCTCAAATTTCTTTATGTATATTGTGTTTCGTTGTTAGAAATTTGCAATTTAACTAACTTGCAAGTGTATGTAGGTGCACCATGCACAACTAGGCTTTTGTTTTCCACAATCAATGTAATTCAATATAAATGCAAGTATCTTCATGATGATGGTGCTCAAACTTCCAATTCAATTATGACATATACAAACAAGCATTCAATCACAATTTTTACAATACTACACATTGTGTGAACTCTCATTTTAACACAATATTAGTGAGTTTGGGAATCTCCCAATTCTCATTTTTTGAATACTAAAAAGACAGCACCCAGATAACATACCCATAAGTTTCTCAAAACCACATGATGTGACCTATCATTGGAAAGTTCTTGAAAAATGAAATTTATTGAGCTATAGAGCACTTGATTCGGAGTTATAGTGTTCAAGTTATGACAAATCCAAATATTTGACTACGTGTCCCAAACTTATGGGTAATTTTCATATTCCTCAATATGGTGTTTTTTGATGATCCAACCACTTGTGAGTGATTTTGTAGGCCAATTAAGGTGAGATCTTAGTCTTTTTAGGGTTGTCATCTCTTAGATGTAGTCACTTTTGATGACCTAGCTACATGAGGTCCAAGGGATTGACTATCACTATCAGTATTACCTCCACTCAAGTTGTTCTCACCAAATGGTTCCAAGTAAGCTTAAGAATAGTTTTAGGTTGACTACTCAAGTTCACTTCTCGAGGTATGAAGTAAGCGTTTAGCACTTTCTTTGGAAGTGAGCATATCAAAAGTATTGGTATAATCTTTTTTGCCTCTATCTAGCACTTTGAAAACACTCCTATCCAAACAAGTGAGTTGAATTGAGCTTCCCGTTAGTGAAGACTTGGTTACTCCTTCTCAAGTGCAATGGCCCTTGTGATGTGTCAAGGTGTAGGGAGTTTCTTTCACTAAGCTTTTAACCATGAAATGTCCTCTTGCATGAATACGGTCTCTCTTTGTTTTTCTCTATCCCCTTGTGTTTTCTCATTCATTCTCCTCTCTCCCTCCCTCCCTCCCTCTCTCTCTTTTTCTCTCTTTCTTTATTATGTTTCATGTTTATTCCTTCTCTCTCTCGTTCTTTCTTCCTTTTCCTTTCTTCTTCTCCCTTTCTCATTTTCTCTCTTTCTCCCTCAATGCACCTCATTCTCAACAAAAACAAACAAAAGAAAGGACAAAGAACAAGAACAAAGCAAGAAGAAGAAATGTACTCACCGCAAAGGCTTGAAGATGGATTCTTTGCCTCCTCTTTGTGATGGCTCCTCTTTGCTCTTCGTACACTTTGTCTTGTTCTTTGCGAATGGCGACAACACGATGGTGGTGGCGGCGGCATGACGGGGAGAAGCTCTCCTTCCTTCTCTTTCTCTCTTTCTCTTCCTCTCCTTCCCTCTTTCACAAAATCTTTCACAAAATGCCATGCTCAAGTTTTGGCTGCCGCGTTTTTTTGTCTGAGTATCGTTGATATTTGCATTGCTATAAGCTAGCGACGCCACTAATTTGCGTGATAACTCGGTTTCACTATTCCCAACTTCGCTTATAGTGTTTTAACGACTACTAATATGTATAATGCTTTGAGGCTAAAATAAAAAAAGAGATATAGAGAACCACTCAACACCCAAGCACTAAATACCTACAAAACCATTAGAATGAATCATGTCATTTACGCCAAGAGATTGAATACTTGGGCTACATAAATAGAATAACATGTGATTAGGGATAAATGATTCTTACTCAAACCAAATATACATGAACACATTTGAGGCACTATGGTCATGTATATTTACTAGCATAATGATGAGATTATGAAACCAATCCTACTAATAACACTTCCATTGAGTGCTATGAAAACAACCACAGTAACAATACTATGGTAGAAACATTTAAAATAACACTATCTACTACAATGGAAACATAAATAGAATCACTACAGAACTACCCAACACTAAAGCAACAAAAAATTGAAACCCACGAAAAAAAACCATGCACTTGAATCCAAAAGAACAATGATACAAAGATTAATGGTCAAGTATAGAAGTCACATGCATGCAATTGTAACATATTTATAGCTCAATAGATGGAAAAGAATCACAAATGCTATGGCCACAATCACTGTAACACAACATATAAGGGGATATCCACATTCCAACCCAATATTCAATGAATTTGATGTATGCTACTTTCATAGGAAAATTATTTAGAAATTTATTTTGTCGAAGAAAAAAGTATAAAATAGGTCTTCACATCGAGAATAATGATGCCTCTATAATTTTAGCCCTAATTCAACAAAATGACACTCTCAATCTAAGACTCACACACCAATAGAATTAGCATCACAATTCTTTAACACTCCAAGTAACGTGGACAAGTAGAATCCCTTGGGCTATATTCAAGGAGATTTCAACTCAAAGACATTTCCAACTAACTAGGAATATTCAAATCCACAAGCCACTTCGATTCTTCCACTATCACACTTGTACTCACCAAGCCTTTGATAATAGCATTTTTGAAATTTTCATTGGGTCTTTGATGCGAGAGAGTATAATCATATCTAACTCCATAGCTTAACAAACTCCTTTCTTTAGATAACAGTAAAACAGTGCCACTAACTGGCTTTGGCTCTTACACTCTCTCCACCACAATGTTGACTATGAGAAATACCTTACCTTCAGTATCATCTCTCTATTGATGGCCACTCACTTTCACAATCAACCTTGAAACTCCAATAATAAGCCACTATATAGATCTAGACCAAGTAGACTTGCTATTGTATCGTAGTGCCTAAAACTTTCGTTCTTTCTTGAATTATGTTGGAAAAGCTTTTTTCTTTGATTATCTCATTAAATATAATTAAAATATGATTTTGTAACATGAGAAATGATGAAGAATCTCCATGATCTGATCCTTGTTTTTTACTTAATGTTGGCCTCTTTTCCATTTAGGCGAACATCGTCTCACCTTTTCTTTCTTTCCTGTTAGTAGCATATGTTTCCATGATTTTTCACATTCTTACTATCCTTTGTCTCAAGTCTAGAATTTATCTCCATGTCAATTGATTTGGCACCATCATAGGATTAAAATACCTACTTCACAATTGTGTAAAGAATGGTGTAGCATAGAAAAAACTAGGCAAAATACGAGAAAATACTTGGCTATATGGACAAGGTGTAAAAGGTGTAAGGGGCTTAGTTAGGTTTATCTAGAAATATGAATCAAATTATTCTCTTCATTTTCCTCACATCTTCCATGACTTCCCTTCCTCCCTTCTCTTTCTTCCTATCTTTCTCTCTCTTTCTCTAGTATTTTTCTCTTCTTTTCTTTCTCTTCACTCTCCTTTCCATAATCTCCTCTCATCTCTCTCAATCCTCTTTATTACAATTGGTACCATAGCCTCAATCTTTGGCCCTTCCTCTTTCTCTTTCCTAATTTAGATAGGTATAGTAGGTGGGACATAACCTTTAAGGAGTAGTGATGGAGTATCACAAGGTGTTAGTAGCATTTGTTGGGGATCTCACAAGAGCCATGGGAAAGTTGTAGGTATACAGATCATCTTTAGCGACTCGTTACCAACTTTGAGGTAAAATTTTAGGGGTTCCTAGTTCAAGAAGGCTCACACGACATGGAGAGAGGTTTAAGTGTCATTACTTTTTAAAAAGAGATTTCTTCTTCTTCATACTTGAGGGCTTCCTTGGAAAAATCAGTAAAAACAAGAAATCTCTACTCACTAGCTCTTATGGATTGATATTCTTCTGTAGCTTGGTTCTTTGGAGTGTCTTGTGAGCAAGGCAAGTACCATATTGCTTACATCTTGCAAAACATGGAGATGGAGGACATGATCCTATTTTGTGCTATTTACATTGATTTCGAGAAATGTAACAATAATGAAAATTAGCAATGTAACGTGTCCACTTGTATCTTCAGGACACGCAGTCCATCGAAAAGGATGTCTAGAAAGCTCCACCCGGCACTCCCATGGAATGTTACAGGGTTTGCGATCTAGGGCTTTCCGCGTCTGCCATGCACCGGAAGTATTCTGGCAATTCCCACTTAGGATTTAGGGTTTTTCTTATTGGTCATTTCCTAATGGCAACTAGTGTTAGACCCAAGTGAACTACTTTACGCAGAAATGCCAGGTCCGAAGCGGATTCACGCCGCACTTGGCTCAAGGAGAATGGGAAACGAGAGGGATGCAAGGCTCAACCTCTCTGCCATAAGGCATAGTCCCATTCCGTTCCCCTAAAACAGCATAAATCAGGTTCAATCATAACTCTAGGTCAACGTTTTTGTTATTCTGTTCTTTGACGATCTTCCTGCTGTCCATCGTGATTTGAGAAAAGTTCCCGGCCAACCGGGACCACCCATCCGTAGGACAAACCTATGGTCCATCCTCCGCACTTTCCTCAGCTTGTTTCAGTTATTTAATTACCTAGCACATTAGTTGGACATGTGACAACTAGCTTCTTTAATTAACCCGTTAGGCACTGGTTCCTTCACGTAATCTTATTACTTGACATAGAAGTTCAAGGACTCCTTGACTAGGCATTACAACTTGTTGGTCATCAAGTACATGGTTAGGATTAGGTACATATTTCTTCAATAGGCTGATATGGAATACATTGTGAACCTTTAGGTTCTCAGGGAATTGCAGTTTATAAGCATTAGGTCCTAGGCATTTGAGGATCTTGTACGGTCCACAATACCTTGGACTTAGCTTCTTGCAATCACCTAAGGATAGGGAACTCTTCTTAGGGCGTAGGTGAATGAAAACCATGTCTCCTTCTTCAAAGATTTTATGTTGACGCTTCAAATCCGCGTATGCCTTCTGTCTATCCTTGGTAGCTTGGATGTCCTGTCTTATTGACTTTACTTGGTCATCCATCTCTTCCAACATCTGCCTTGAAGCTTCAACCCTTAAGGTCTGAGAAGTTTAGGGGACTTCGACAGTCATGACCATACAATGCTTGGAAAGGGGTCAATTGAATGCTTTGTTGGTAAGAAGCATTGTAGGCAAATTCAACTAAAGGCAAGTATTGAATCCACCTCTTTGGCTCACGACAGCAGTATGCCCTAAGCATGTCCTCCATAACTTGATTTAGTCGCTCTGTTTGTCCATCTGTTTGGGGATGGTAAGCAGTGCTAAAGCAGAGTTGAGTCCCAATGGCTTCAAAGATAGCTCTCCAGAAGTGTGATGTAAAGAGAGAATCATGATCACTAATGATTCTTCTGGGTAACCCACGTATCTTGAATATCTCCTTGATAAAAAATCTTGCAATGTCTGAGGCTTTATAGTTTGTGTTTACTGGAATAAGGTGTGCAACCTTAGTAAGCATGTCAACCAAAACCATGATGGAGTTGTATCCTCCCTGAACTTGGGGTAGGCTAACAACAAATTCCATACTTATGAATTCCCATTTCATTTGGGGAATGTCAAGCGGTTGCAGCTTCCATGGCATCTTGACATGTTCAGCTTTGATACGTTGACAAGAAAAACACTTGGTGCCTTATTTGAGAATGCCACCTTTGAGCCTCTCCCAGTGGTAGCTCTTCCTAACTGCATTAAGAGTCTTGGCCAGAATGTCCTGAGAAAGGGGAATAATGAGTTTAACACAAAATCTTCTACTTAAGTGACTGACTTGTTGGTATACACAGCCTTGTTCTATAGTTGACAAGTCCACTATTAATAGAGAATTCATGATACTTAGCCTACAGCTTTTGGTTCTGATCTTTGTTAGAGATCTCCCTTAGCATTGTTTGTTAGAGATCCTCTCTAGCTAACTCAAGTATTGGATTGTTTGGCATAGATACTTTTATAGCTAGAGATCTGGCTATTAATGGGTTCTGCAAGATTAGGGAATTAAGGAATGCCTTGCGACTAAGTGCATCCGCAACTACATTTTCTTTCCATGGTCGGTACTTGATTTCAAAGTCATACTTCTCCAACACTTCAATCCACCGACGTTGCTTCATGTTGAGCTCATTCTGGGTAAAGATCCATTTGAGACTCTTATGGTCAGTTACTAGAGTAAACTTGTTACCCAATAGGTAGTGTCTCCAAAGCTTTAGAGCATGGATGATAGCTAGCAATTCCAGATCATGCGTAGCATAGTTCTTTTCACGACTCTTCAATTTCCTTGAAGAGTATGCTACAGGATGACCTTCCTGCATGAGTACACACCCCAAGGCAAGTATGCTAGCATCAGTTACTACCTTGAACTCTTTATTGAGGTCTGGAAGTTTTAGAATAGATGCTGATACCAAACTTTGCTTCAATCTATCGAAGCTATTTTGTTCGGGAGTTGACCATGAAATGGAAGTTCGCTTCTTTAGTAAGTCTATCAGAGGTGCTGCAATCAAAGCATAGTTTTTGATGAAGACCCTATACCATCTTGTCTATCCAAGAAAGCTATGTATCTCTTTGACAGATGTTGGTATTGGCCATTCTAGCACATCTCTGACCTTGGCTGGGTCCACTGAGATTCCTTCTACTGATACTATGAATCCCAAATATTCAATCTGACGCTTGAAGAATGCGCACTTCTTCATCTTAGCATACAACTTATATGACCTCATTGTCTTAAGGACAATCCGAAGTTGGGGTTCATGATATTCTTCCCGTTTGGAATAGACTAAAGTGTCGTCGAAGAAGACAAGCACGAAGTCATCAAGATATAGCCTAAAGATATCCTGCATTAACCTGTTGAAAGTGGCAAGTGCATTCGTAGGTCCGAATGACATAACTAGGAACTCAAAGTGCCTATATCTTGTATTGAAGGCCGTCTTGGGGATATCTTCTTCCTTGATCCTTATCTGATAGTAACCTGACCTGAGATCAATCTTGGAGAAGATCTTTGCACCTTGAAGACGATCAAGAAGCTTATCTATTCTAGGAATAGGGTACTTGTTCTTGACCGTTGATTGATTCAACCCTCGGTAATCAATACATAGTCGAAGTGTCCCATCTTTCTTTTTCTGGAACAATACTGGAGCTCCCCATGGTGAATTGCTAGGACAGATGTAGCCCTAATCTAGTAGTTTCTTGAGTTGTTACTTCAGCTCAATTGCTTCCGGTATAGACATCCTATAAAGTCTCTTTGCAATTGGTGCAGCTCCTGGTATTAGCTTAATCTCATGATCCACTTCTCTTTGAGGCGGGAGCTCTGTCAACTCTTTAGGGAATAATCCACGTATTCCTTTAGCCAAGAAGGTCCTTCACTAGACTCTTGCTTCTGATCTAACTTGTTAAGCTTAATTAAGTAGACAGGTAATCCTTTTCTGGCTCCTTTTATGATCTGAGATACTTTGGCCAATTGGATCCTTGGCACTCCAGCCTCATCTTCAGTTGTGACTAATTCCCTTTCAGAGTTCCGAAAGGAAACTTGACCCTTTCCACAATGAATGTGGGCGTCATTAGGCTTAAGCCAATCCATACCGAGTAGACACTCGTGGATACCTTAATTCATGACTCTGAATTTGACCGAAGTCTTTTTTCCTCCCAGAAAGAATTCCACCTTAGCAATTTGCCTGGTACAAGTAACCTCACGACCATTTGCCAATTCCACAAGCAAGGTAGGTGCTTCTACTGTGGCTATTCCTAATCTTTTTGCACAAGCTGGTGAGATAAAGGAATGTATACTACCACAATCAATCAAGGTCTTGAAACTTTTACCTTGATAGTCTGGTGTCCGAATCACCGAGAACTGGCAATTTGGCCCTTTCTTGTGTAGAGCGGCACAGACTGTCGCCCTTTCAAATTCTTCTTCCATGGTTGGATCTTCTTCTTCTTCTTCTTCGCACATTTGCCTATTGGCAATGTAGGCGGTTCTTCCTTTGCCTCAGGTAGCGGCTCCTTGACCACGGCCCGTTCCCTAGAAAGGCGCTTGGCGATGTCCTCCACCAAGTTTGGGACATTGCCTCTTGAAATGACCGGGGTCGTTGCAATGGAAACAACGGGGGTTTTGGCCATTGCTTTGAGTAGGAACAAAGTTTTTGATGTTATTAATCCTTGCTTTCTTTCTTTTTCCTTGATTATGACCTTGAACTCTCTTCATCTGAGGTCTGAATGCTCCTCTGTTCGAGTCATTATAAGACCAAGTTTTGTTACCCCTTGGTCTAGCCTGCACCTCCTGAATTATAGGCGCAACTCGAATGAGAGCGTCCTGAAGATCTGATGGACGCATAGATTCGAGACGGGTATTTACTGGTGGATTTAAACCTGCACAAAATTTAGACACCTGCTGTGTCATGTCCATCTAAGGTGCATACTTTAAAAGTGAGACGAATTTAGAGTAGTATGCGTCAAGAGTGAGCCCTAGCTATTTCAACTTGTAGAACTCATTCTGTGTGCGATATGCAGGTGGCAAGTATCTTCCCTGCATTGCTTTCTTCAGCTTCTCCTAGGTAACGGATGCCTCCAGGATCCCTTGATCTGTGCACCATTGCTTTCACCAGAGCCTGACTTTGCTGGTGAGCTTTAGCTTGGCGAGCATAGCCTGATTGGCGGGTGCAGTACCGGCTACTTCGAAGTAATCCTCCATGGATTCAATCCAAATTTCAACATCTTCTTGGATGAACCTGCCTCTCCCGTCAAACTCGGGTGGCTTAATTTGCTTGAGAAGAAACTTCTTCTCTTGGATTACAGCAGTACTTGATGTAGGAGGTGAACTAGGAACCTGTACCTGGGGTTGTGCCTAGATTTCTTATTGTCATTATACGGTAAACGTTATTGATTTATATTACATCTTCAATTCCGCTATCACCCAGGAAATCTAACCACTTAACTTTTTATCAATTCTAATGCACAATCAGACATTGATAAAAAGAAGTCTTATTTGTATTTATATGGGCATAGCCCTTTCAGAATACAACATTTCTTGCGATGATAAGCCAACTGTTACATTTAGTTTGGGGAGAACAACATTGTATTACATTTATCTACAGGAACTGTATAATAGTATGGTTTCAGGTCACGGATCTTTAGGAATCAGTAAGTCATTGGAAGTTCAGGGTATCCTTTCCTTTGTAATCCATTCTTTTCATGGCGCCCTAACACTTTAATCCTGTCAGTGGGGATTACACGGGTTACTTCCTCATATACATATGAGTTCATCTCAACCCTCCGAACTCAAATATGTAAAGTTGAGTTTACGTGAGCTTCCACAAAAAATGAACAGCTTCACGACTTTTAAGTCTTCCAACCACTTGATCCTTTTTAGGTTGATTTGTAGGTAAACAAACCGGTGGGTAGCTATATAGTAGATTCCTGAAGCACCAGTCCATGTTCGTTCCATGTACAAAGTTGATGGATTATAGATATGCTCTAGGATGTTCATCATCTCAATCCTTTGTCGATAATGCGAAGAATGCATTGCAGTCATAAACATGATTCGAAATACTAAAAACTTGTTCCATGCTTTGCAATTCTACAAGACATCATTGAAGGTAAGAAAATGTTTGGATAAAAACATTTGCTTTACTTCATCTTATTAAGATTTCATAAAAAAAATTCGGTTGTTGGTCGGCTCTGATACCAATTGTAACGTGTCCACTTGTATCTTCAGGACACGTCTTAGCAATCCTTTGGAAAGGATGTCTAGAAAGCTCTGCCCAGCACTCCCATGGAATGTTACGGGATTTGCAATCTAGGGCTTTCCACGTCTGCCACACAGCAAAAGTATTCTGGTCGTTCCTACTTAGGATCGACCTGAATTAGGGTTTTCCTTATTGGTCATTTCCTGATGGCAACTAGCGTTAGACCCAAGCGAACTACTTTACGCAAAAACTCCAGGTCCGAAGCGGATTCACGCTGCACTTGGTTCAAGGAGAATGGGATACGAGAGGGATGCAAGGCTCAACCTCTCTGCCATAAGGCATAGTCCCATTCTGTTCCCCTAAAACAACGTAAATTGGGTTCAATCATAGCTCTAGGTCAACGCTTTTGTTATTTGTGTTCTTTGACGATCTTCCTGCTGTCCATCGTGATTTGAGAAAAGTTCCCGGCCAACCGGGACCACCCATCCGTAGGACGGACCTATGGCCCATCCTCCGCACTTTCGTCGGGTTGTTTAAGTTATTTAATTACCTAGCACATTAGTTGGACATGTAACAACCAGCTTCTTTAATTAACCCGTTAGGCACTGGTTCCTTCACGTAATCTTATCACTTGACATAGAAAAAAAATATCAGATAAGTTCCTTATTAACAGGTTATCATATTTATCTTTGAAATACAAAGAGTCCAGCCCGTAGGCTTATCCACAATCCCCTCGAAGGCTATCCAACAATCCACAGGGATTACCAATCCAAGTTTCCGCCCGTAGACTAGTATGCGGGCCTCGAGATCCAATCCCGAGTCACGTTAGCCTCTTGTGTAGGGCCCGAAAGGCGAGGGATTTATGGTCAGAGCCCCCTGGCACCCAAGCATCCTCCTACTCCAAGTAGCGCTCAACGAAGACACCTCTCGCGGCAGGTTTGGTCCACTTTCCCGGCGCGGTCAACAACCCCCTTGGTTAGGGTTAGACAAGCAGTCGGGGGTAACTGAAGATGCCTCTCCCTTCATGCCTTCAACCTGAAGTATAGATATCCATTTATCTTTTAATTCATTGATCAAACAAAGACAAACAGTACTCAAGAATCTGTAGCAAGCACAAACATTTCCATTGATAGTTTTTGTTGGCAAACTGCTAAGGAATGAATCCTTTCTTTCAAATGCTTCCAGCACTCGATCCGGGATGACTTGCAACTTGGCAAGATCCCCTATATCCTGGGTTAGGGCGTACCCTATTAGCCCGAGTTGGTCAAACCTTAAGTTCATTGGTTATTTCAATTTATCGGCTGGTTTTTAATTTCCAATCAATCTTCTTTACTCAAGAAAGATACTAAATAAGGATGATTATTCATTCTCTTGCAAGATAACTTGCGTAAGGACTTGGCAACCTCATTGCGAGAATTTGGCCATTCCCTTGTGATCCAATCACAAGATCATATGACTCCACACTCGTTGCGCAAGTGTCCCATTGAACTATGAGACTTATTCTACTCATTGAACGGAGTCACAAAAACAATCTGTTCCTAATTACATTAGGTTGATGTCGTTAGAACTAGGGTTCCAAGTTCCATCTTGTAAGATTCTTAGGGATAAACCCTAGTTTACCTTCCAAATATATTGCACTATCCCTACATTTCGGTGAAAGTGGGCAAGTATTTAAGGTATAGGAGTTTCAATTTTTGCAATACATACAATTAAGTCATGTATTAACTTCCTAGTGAATTTCTTTGAATTTAACTCGTTCTAAATGAGTACTCCACGGTTTAGGTGTTTTAGATTTATGCCAATTTGTTTAACTCTAGAAGATAATTTTGAGATCAGTTCCACACGATTCGTTGTCTATGCATAAATTGATTTTTCAACCCTAACTTATCGATTTGAGGTGAGGCATAGGTTAGGTTACTTCCAACTAATCTTTCTTTACTTTGCAAACAAAATTCATGCTACATAAGCAACCTTTTTCTTGATAATTTATGCAGTTGACAAACGATAATTTCCTAGAGTTATGCATCGTAAGAATCATTTCATGCCTTGCACTTTCCATGAAGATTCATTGCGAAGAGGATATGGATTAATAGTGTGAGATAGAGTTTATACTTCCAAGCTTAAACGAAGTATACTATTTTAGACCCTCCCGCGGCTGTGCCTTGGACTTTCTTGGGATGCATTTCCGCCGTGGAAGCAACTTTACAACTCCTTTTTGATATTCCACCGTGGCTCTGTTTTGCAATAACTTGCACTGTCCGTCGAAAGCAGTTTTAGAAGGCTTCCTCCTTGAAGTCGGGAATTCGAAAGGGGTGTTTCAGAATCTTTCATGACTAAGACCCATTAAGCCATGCGGAAGGCTTAATGGCCTTTGTAAGGACTCGTACGAATAGGGAATAAAAAGGTGTGGAATCCCTTACGAAGGTTTTTGAGTGGGAAAGAGAGGTGTTAAATGACCCTCAACACCCTCTTTCCTTTTACGAATGGGGAAAAAAAAAACAAAGCCCCAAGGATATTTTGCATAGGAAAAGGAAAGGGCTAAGGACAAATTTTCTTGGGGGAAAAAGGCCTTATAGAATCCTAAGGGAGGAACTCCAAGGGGGGGGAAAAGTAGCCTTAAAGGCTATTGGAAAAGGGGGCCTAAGGAGGCCTTAGGAGAAGATATAAGGGGGGTATTCTCGAAGGTTATAAGAACAAGGGCCCTAAGGAGGATTAAAAAAAAAAACCGGGGAGACAAGACCTTTAAGGTCAAAACCCTTTTATGAGGGGGAGAAAGTCTCCAAGGCCACAGGAAGGGGCCCTAAGGGGGGGGTTTTTTTTTTAAGAAACGGGGGGATAAAAGGGGGCTTATCTAGGCATTTAGAAGCTTCCCTCCAAGAAGCTTCTAAAGCTTCTGGCACGTGGGAGGGGGAAGCTCAAATGCTGACTTGGCAGTGTGCGGACTGGGATGACAGCTGGGGGGCACAGACTGGGACACCAAAGGCCAACTAGAGTTGTGTCACTCTTCCCTCCTCCTTCCACATAGGCTACCGTTGGCGCAACGACTCAACTCTTCCCTCTCTCACCCTCTCAGTTTCGGCACAGGGTCATGGCGGTAGCATTTCGTCTTCATCCCCATCTCTGGCCCATCCCCTTTTCAGCCTGCGGCCCCTCAATTATATAGGGGAGGGGATAAGATCCTCCCCCCCCCCCCTTGCATGTCGATGGGCATGTATCATTGCCTTGGCAAGCTCCCGCAAGGAGCTTGCCTACCTTTCTAATCCCCTCTTCCTCCAGCTCGACAATTCGCTGGAGGAGAGGGGAATTTTTTTTAAAAATTTTGATTTTATCAAAGAATAATTCCAAATGTCCTAATGGCCAGTTCATGTGAGCCTAAAGCCATTGGCATTTTACAAGCAAGGATCCTCCCCCATGGCTTTCTAAGCTTTCTCTTGCATGTAAGGTATCATAAAAAATTGATATAGAAAGCTACCAAATCTTCGTGAGCATTGCTCTATGGAGACTATTATACATAGCCTTCTTTTGGGAAAACCAAACATTTCATTTATAAATCTGGCCAACAAAAAGATGTGGACCAAACATTGCATTTATTTTAATCAAGATAGCAACTGGCTTCTTTTTTCTACTATAGCCACAGTTATAGGATATCACCCTCTCCTACTATAATGATCATAGAGCAATACAATCTGCAACCCTCATATGCCAAGCATGATCACTGTCCACAGGCCATGCTCCATTCTCATACGATCCAGGCTCAATGATATTAATCTCAAACCCGTGGTGGTCAAGCAAAGCAACATAAGGAGTCTCATGCTCCCCTATTTTCACTACCGTTTTTTGGTAGCCCTTGCCTAGTGATTTCTTTTGTAATGAATCTGAGGAATAAATCTTGGAGTCTCTTCTCCATATTGTTGCATTTGACTTACTCCACCATGCATATTGATGTAATACAATGCATTTTCAGCCACTTTCTTCTCTTTTCCACATTCTGACATCTAATTAGCAACATCATCCATTGATAAACCAACACTTACATCATCATGCTTATATTCAACCGAAATGCCCAACAAACCAATTTCCTCTTTAAATTGTAGCAATGTGCTAGTGATATCTCTAAGAAAATGATACTTTCTCTTAATTATGTCAATGATTTCGTCATGAAATTTTTGCTCGGCGATGCCAAGCACCCCTCCCGAGGTGAATTTCACTCGAGTGTTTACAATCCATTCTTCAAGAACCATCTTCAGATCCATGGCTATCTTAATATTAGACTAAAGCTTGTATCCTAGTTGCTTGTCCTTCTTTTTACCCTCTTGTTTACTATCTTGTTTTTGCTCCTATTCGACCTCTTCCATAACATGCTTGAAAGGCTACTAATTTGTAGCTTTAGGCTGATCCAAACTTCTTCTTATCACTCTCTTAGATAACCCTGCATTATCTTCATCTCTCTTCTATTTCTATTTCACAAGTACATCCATGTTTTGCACTTTTCCTAAATATGCATCCCAGGGGGTTCACTATAGATGTTGTATTGTATCACGTTAGTGTTAGGGAGGGGGGTTTTTGGAAGGGGACACCTAAGTATATACATTAGAGGTAGTCCCCTCTTAATTTCCTATATTGAACTTGAATTTAAGGAGGGGATAGAGGGGAGAAAGAAGGGGGGGATGCATTTGATCACCTCTCTCCATAGATTGGTTTCTCCATGGCATACAAGAGACCAAGACAAGTAAGGTTAAAACCCTAAACCCTCACATAGTAGGGTTATTGAATCTAAGGTTTCTAACAAAAAAAAAAACGTTAGCAAACAGTGATATGACCATTTTGATACTTTTAATTTCTTAGGATAATTCCGACTTAAAAGAAAGTTAGTATATGTTCTATGAAGACTTACATTTAAGAAAGGGGATACATAAAAAGTGATACATGTATATATCTTATAAGCTTAACTAGGGGGATATATTAGTCTTACAAGCTTCATAAATAGGGGATTTTTTAGAAGTCCTTGCATGCAGGTGACAAGTCTTCTTTACTATGAGTGAACCCCCGTGATATGCATACACTGAATATATTGGTGATTCCAACTCGTCATGTCATGAATATCTTTCTATGCATGAGACATTTTACTATTAGTAGCTTTTCTCTTTTCAAATGCATGCAAAGCATGTATCCATATTGCAACCTTCAGACCAACCACACTTGGCCAAGCATTCTATCCAATTAGAGTCCGAAAGTAGCAGTATGTACAACCATATAAGCATTTCAAATAGCCAAGCCTTCCAATAACTTTTGCATACATTCCTTTCCAAAAACTCAAAGCAAGAGGAAATCACGTTTCTTGTGCATGGATCTTGCCATTGGCATATTTCCAAAAGATGAGCTAGCATGTCAAGGCCTCTTGATAAGCAACACAATCCTCCCTTTGATGCTGCAAATTATCACGCCACATACATCTTTTCCCTAGTTTAGGGGTTGCTACCTATCCCCTTTCCTCTTATCCTTTCTCATCCAATTTTGCGGCCTTCAACTAAAGATCCCACATACCTTTAACCAATTCATCTAATACATCTCCCCTAATTGTGGAAACAATATGTGAAACTCTATATGGTTAGCCATGTAAGCAGGTGGCTTACTAGATACATCAATTGTATTACTTGTAATAGTGGGTAAGCTAGATATATGCAATCTTGCTCTTATTTTATGTTTTTTTATCAGTGTAGAAATAACATCCTTAACATGTCTCCACTTTGTCTTAAGCCATGTCTCTATAGTCTAATCCTCTAGTAAATTATCAAGATTCTCTTGAAGCTCAAGGTCTACCAATTCCAGAAACCATTCATTTTTTTGACTTGCAAAAGCTTGCTATTCTACAAGATCTAACTGCTCAAATTGACTTTCAAATTCTCTTAATAACTCAATAGCATAAGACCTTATTGGGTTTTAGAACTCAGTCTTGAAAAGTCTTTTGGCTAATCAAATTGGTGTCTTCAAGGTAAAATTCTTCCTAGAGCATTTTCTTAAAAGCTACCAAATTAGCATCCTGCATGTACAATTCAATAACTCAGACTTTCAATTCATGCACAATAACCCGTACAAAATACCAAGTCTATGCAAGTCGAGCCACCCAAAGAACTTCATCTTTTGTTCATAGGTATGCAAATATGTAGATACATTCCTGCCATTAAAAAACTTAATCTCATGCTCTACTACCTATACAACATTCACCACAATAGTTTCTGTTTGAGCAAAAGCATGCATCACATGTTTCTATTATTGTACCTACATAATCATGTTCATATTATGTACTAGTTTTTGCAAAACATCACTAAAAACTATGGTTAAAGATTCTCCCATCCTACCTTTCCTTCCGATGACCTTTCAAGAGAGGAGAAAAATAATAGGCAGGAGATCCAAATGAACCCCAAGAATGCTAGAAATAAAGTTATCTTAAAGACATGTCCATACATCATGAATCAATAATAAAACCTTCTACCAAGTCTACCAAAGCCTTTACACAAGACAAAGACAATGCTCACATATCAAGTACTTCTCCTACAAGCACTATGTAATGATAGAACTTGAGAAGGTAAATAAAATCCTTGTATGGAAATCCAAACACACTTTTGCCCTATGTATTCTTAGTTATTGCAACAGTTAGAAATGGATCATTTGATGGTCAAACTCCAACTTGACAAATGATTCTTGGACTATCCAGACAATGTCTACGACTACTTCGAATCAATCTCCAAGAGTTAGATCTCCTTAAGCACCATGCAGAATCCTTGATTAGCTTATGGCAACTTGCTACCCTATTTTAGACAAATAATAATAGATTATAACAATCCTCAATAAGAGCTTTTATGTATTTAAACTTCTCTTTGATGGTTAGAGATGGTTCCCTTAAGGTATGGGGCCCTGACTTAAGTGAAATAGCCTCCTTTTCTTTACACTTTTCTCCTTCTTGTTGATCAAATGATTATTGAGTCACTTAGGTGGCTTCCTACTCTCTATCTCATGTCATATACCACAATACTTATCATAGTGCATATCGAGACTTACCAAGACTTTTAGAGAGCCAAGTGTTGCATGATCATGTCATATGACTCAACAGAGATAAGTTGTGCCTACCTCTAAGGCAACCAACTTTTTACATTTTCACACCATATACTAAAGATTGCATGAAACCTAGTATATTGCAACCCCATTCAGGCTTGCACGGAGGTTCTCTAGTAAGGCTAATTGGTGGTAGACCTTGGCATTACTCATGAGATCCCTACATTGCATTTTGATTCTATGAGTGTTATTTACTTGGCCAAGAAGCCGGTCTTCCATGCAAAGACAAAGAACAATGAGGTGTAAGACTACTTTATTCGAGAGGTAATTAATAAGGAAAAGTCCATTGAGTTTCAATTGACCAAAATCCTATAGATCTACTCATTGAAAGTATCTCAGTGGAGCTTCGTGCCTTCCTTAGAAAGTTGATGGGCGTTGGATGGGATGACATCTTTCCTCCTCTTATTATACTTATGTGCATTTGTATTTTGTTACTTTTTCTTATTCTCCCCTCACTAGGGGCACATTCACCTTTATGTGGGAGGTTTTTAGGGGTAAATGTGCTTGTGCCTAGACACCCATGTGTTAGTTACAGTGATAATACCTACACACTGTGTGTTAGTTACCCACACACCTGTACATTGTAGGTGGCAAGCCCATCACTGCCACTTTATTATTTATTCTTTCAGTGAAATTTGAATAAAGGGAAGGCCATGGTCACACATTATGACTATTGGAGTTCCCATATCTTCTCTCTCTCTCTCTCTCTCTCTCTCTCTCTCTCTCTCCTTCCATCATAGCTCCTGCTTCCACTCTGTGCCTCCACTTCATTGCTCTCCCTTCAAAAAATGCAAAAATTTGAAGAGTATGTGGCTATAAGAGATGACACATTATATAAGATAATGCATATTGGCAATGTTCCCTTGGTGACTAGGGATGGGACATAAAATACAGTTGGGGATGTTTTATATGTACCTAATATCACTAAAAAATTGGCTTCAATTGGTCAAATGGTTTATTAAGGGTTGCAAATAAGGTTTAACAAGTATTGTTGCTTCATTGAGAAATTAAAGAATGGAAAGGCTAGCAAACTCATAGCTTGTGGTCAAAAGAAAGATAGGTTATTTGCGTTGGATGCAAGAACCCCCATCATACATAGTTATATGTATGTTGAGTTGGGCATGGACAAGATAAAGATGTCAACTATTGCATAGAAGAATCAGAAATGTGAATTTGCAAAGTCTTAAATAGATGCAATCCAGATAGATTGCTCATGGGCTTCCATAGTTTGGTTATGTAAACTATGATCATGTATGTTAGGCTTATCGATTTAGCAAGTAGTCCAAACTCCTATTTTTTAAGAGATTGAGAGTGAGTAGTTATCCTTTGGAAATGGTACACTCGCTCATGGGTGTACGTTTTGCAACATAAGAGTGAAGAATTAGATACATATGTCCTTGACTTATTAGGTTGAGGTAGTACATATTGCAATATATATAATGAACATGACACCTATAGCTTTGACTCATCACATGTCTCCTTATGAGAAGATGTATAGAAGGTCACCTATAGTTGCATATCTTAGGGTGTTTGGTTGTGTATGTTATGTTCATGTCCTTGATGGTTTGAGGAAAAAGATGGAACTAAAGGCTGTTAAATGCATTTTTCTAGGGTATCCAAATGAGAACAAGGGTTACAACTACTATGATCCTATCAATAAAGAGGTCTACATAAGTAAGGATTTGAGATTCAGTGAATATGAGTCTTGTTGTAGATGGAAAGCTATAGTTGAGATAGATGCATATGAGAGTAACGAGAATTATGCTTATGGAAAGAAAATTATGGCAAATAATGATATAAGAAATCAATATACTAACGATATGTCTGGACCTCAAGATCATGAATAAAGTAGTGGTAGTTATGGTCCACGCAATGGTAGGTTGAGGAGTGCACAAAATAGGGCACAAAATGCACAAGGAAAGAAGCCTATGGGTGAAAGTTCTAAGGATGAGTCTATGGATGATGAGTTTGGCATACCACATGTTAGAAATCCAAAGATAAAGAGTTCAAGAAAGTATGTTCGAGCACATGGGAGTATGATTGAGACACCACCTAATGCACCTAATTTGTGGAGATTAGATAAAGTAGGGTATCTAGTATTTAGCATGTAGACTCTACTTTCTTTGAAGAGGTAGTTGGAAGAAAATATTGTAAGAATTCTATGGATGAGGCAATGAATGTATTGATAAAGAATAAGACATGGCATCTAGTTGAGTTAGATTATGGCAAGAAGGCAATTAGCTGCAAGTGGGTGTATAAAGTCAACTACAAAAGGTATAAAGCAAGGTTGGTTGCGAATGGTTATGCACAAAAATATGGTTTGGACTATGAGGAGACATTTAGTCTAGTGGCTAAGATGATTACAGTGAGATCTACAATCGCACTAGCTTCTATTTATGGCTAGAATTATACCTATTGGATGTGAAGAATGCTTTCTTAAACGATACATTGAAAGAGGAAGTATATTGGACTAGTGAGAAGGGTATATACACACTAAATATTTGCATTATGTGGGTAAGTTAAGGAAGGGATTGTATGCATTGAATCAAGCATTTAGAGATTAGTGTAAGAAGATCAAAAAGTTTGTATGTAGCATGGGATTTCAACAAAGCATGGCTAATTATTCACTTTATGTAAGACATATAGAGGATTGAATGTTTGTCATGATCATCTATGTTGATGATCTCATCATAAAACACAGTCTTGAGAGAGAGATTTTTGAAGTAAAGCATGGGTTGCACAAGGAATTTGACATTAAGGACCTTGGTTTATTAAGGTACTTTCTTGGCATTGAGGTGATTTCCACATAGAGTTTGGTTAGTGAAGAGACAGTACTCATTGGAGATGTTAGAGAAGTTCATGGAGAGTACAAACCGATTAGGCTACTATTTTATCTCTAATAGAAAGAGGCTAGGGGGCATGTACATCCTGTCTATCATCATTATCATGACCCACTAGAGCATCTACTGTAGGCTATCTAGCTAGTTGTATAGGAGCAAGAGAATCCTCCTAAAATATCACATTGCATACCTCAACTATTTACTTAAGCTACTTATGCATATTCTCCTTATGGAAAACAACATATGGCTATGAATGACCTTCATAGCTTGCATATCCTATAGGCGATAGCCTATCTCAACTACATCCCCATAACCAACAAATATATATTTCATTGATTTAAGATCCAACTTATTGAAAATTTCCTTGAAAACATGGCAAAAAGCTTCACATCTAAAGACACGCAAATAAGCATATGATGCCAATAGCAATGCATGGGAATCTCTTATCAAGTGTAAATTAGTAGTAATTTCCTCTACTAAAAAAATATTGTGGTAAGCTTATATGGCTAAGCATACTACAGACTCTGTCTTGAATCGTCCTATTCATATGCTCAGCAATACCATTTTGGGGTGGGTGTGTAAGGTGTGGTCAACTAATGCTTAATACCCTATCCATCACAAAACTTCTCAAATTATTTAGAGACATATTCACCCCCCTAATCTAAACTTAGGCATTTCATCCTATACTCAAAATCAAGCAAAAACTAAAAGATAGCCAATACATTTGATTTTTTATTTATGGGATATGCCCAAAGCTTATATGAATCATCATCAATGAAAGTCACAAAATATTTTACTCCACTTAGATTGATAGGGCATAAGACCACATACATCATAATGAATAAGAGCCAAATTTTCATCCATGTGCATAATGCCAGACTTCTTATGAGTACTACATGTCTAAATCACCATAAAGACAATGGTCACAAGAATCAAGATATTTGTAGTCAAGGGGCCAAAGATACTACAAACAAGATAGCATTTTCATTCCTTTTAAGGACATGTGCCCAAGGAAACAATGCTATAAAGATAGATGTGGTATGGGATGATGACTTGATGCATTCTTCTTCAATCATGAACAGCAACCTGATAGAATAACCGTACTGTCCCTGCAAACCCTGTTGTACAAAAACTTCCATAAGTCTAGGTAGGCTGAACCAAACCAAGCATTTAATAGCTCTGTAGAAAGCTCTTTCAGTGTACTATGAACTCATGCAAGTGATACATCTCTGTAAGCAATTCAGAATTTTAAAGAGCTCAAAACAGAGAGCTGGCAGGAAGCAGACTGTAGTGAAATAGGGCACTTAACTTGCATCCTTTGCATTTGAAAGATCATCATGAAGATATGAGGATTAGCCCCACAGATGCTTACTGACCTACATAGAGTTTTTAACACCCTTTTTTCCACTTGGATCAAAGGGAAAAGTGACATTACCGCCATGCATCAAATCATTGTCCTCCAAGACATAGATGTCATCATCCACAAAATCATATGTATGTGCTCCTTGCATCGAATCATTGTCCTCCAAGACATAGATGTCATCATCCATCAAATCATATGTATGTGCTCCTTGGGCCACCAAATCATAAGCAAATGAACCAAATACTACATGATATGCATGACCTTCCTCATGTTGACGATCTTCCTCATGCTGGTCATGATCTTCATGATCCACTATGTCATCCGCTTGTTCATCTTCCTCTTCATTATTCTCATCATCCAAAAACTCTAAAACAATTGCTAGTTTAGCATTCCTTTTCCTACATGTATCCTTGTGATTGGAGGACATAGGCTCAGCACATCGATAGCATAGCTCTTGAGCATGCAGTCGTCTTATATTAGCATGGGTGAGAATCTTTCCTTGAGTGACATCATGCTATCCCCCAACATATTGATCACAAGAGAACTGTTCATAGACATCGACATCATGCATAGAGTTCTCATCATATGCATGATGCTTGTGATCATATGCACCACACTGCTCGTAATAGGGTGGCTATCCACACTCACTCCTGCACAATTCAATCAATGATTGCATAGAGTCCCCTTGAACTTCTGCATTAGTCCTAGCAATTAGATCAATCAGCATGTTCTTGTGTTGTACGTGATCTAGGCCTTCTCACAAAACAATATTGCCATAGAGGTTTACAAGAGCCTCCACAATACATTGTTGTACCAATTGAGGGGTATTAAGTGTTAATTGTTGTACAAGTACCTGCTCAGCCAGAACAACATCTACTATTTTTGCAGCCATCATTGTATCGTCAAATATCATGAGCACATGTGCCAATGCAGCCATCATATCAACCATTCCAGCATCAAGCTTGCTGAACATAATTTTCTCTATGGTACTCTTGATGACCTTTCCATATGCACACTACTGCCCATGAGAGTAAGCATGAACATCATACATATAGGCATGGTGCTGCCCAAAACCAGATAATGGTTGTTGTTTGTGCATGGATTGAAGCCCATATGGGGGCCCTGTGCTCTCTGCATGCATTCCATACAATCCAAAATTACCAGCAATAGGTGATGCATGGTTGTCATTCACACCTGACATAAACATAGTGCTGTAACAAGGTGCTCCTAGAGCATCGTAATAGCCATAACGGTCTAGATACCCTTCATGCATTCCCAATCCATCTGGCAGCATATTGCTACCTATATATAACATTCCTTTCTGCACAAAAGCAGGCTGGCTATTACAGCCGCTACTCCAGCATACATGCTTCTGCCCATGATTCTCCATATCCTGTATCTACTCCAGCATTAAGCCAAGTTGGTCCTGGGGTGCTTCCCTTCACTATGTGATCTAATCCTGGAATGCTGATGGGGAAACCTTTGGAATTGAGGAGAAGGATGGAAGCTTAAAATAGCCAACAAGATGCCCACCTGATAATCTTGATCATGGAGTTGAAGCATCCAAGGTGGAGCTACTCAGGGCAATGGATATGCATCTACTTGTACTTCAAAAAGAATAGAATTTAGCATTTGGTCGCACTGCTGCAGATTTAAAGACATAAGAGTTGTAGGACAAACATAGTTGCTTGCAAAAAGGGAGATATGATCTTAGCAGTGACATGACTGTGGTTGTAGTTGATAGTGGCAGCGGTGGGCATGCAGTCTTCAGAAAATATGTCTGATGAAGTTTTGTTGAATGATTCCCCTTCAATTGTCCTCTAGAACAAAATCAAAGTCGATAGAGATGTACCATGTCTCATTGGCATCATTGATGTTATAGTCATCACTGCCATTTGCTTGCACATGCAGATTCGATGCATGATGAGACACATCAAGCAGCTTCGTGCAACATATTATCCAAATACAATTGCTATGCTGCCAACAGTCCCCCCAGTCAAAATGGCAATATCATCAAGATATTGACTTTTCCTCTCACCAAATCTAGGAGCTTTCAAAACAACAACCTTCAGAACACCTCTTTTTCAGCTAGCTATGCTGCAACACAGATGATCACTGTTGGTTGAAACTGAAAGGTCTTTCAATGTCTATAATCTGGAAGCTATAGCACTTGTAGCACTTGTGAGTTATCCAAAAAATATTTAGATCTAGATAGTATGAACTTAAGTACCTTCCAAGAGTGCCTTGTTGAGATGAATCATGTAGTCCTATAGTCCCAGGATTCAACCTTTTGGAATCCTTTAGGGGGCAAGAAGAGCCATCCAAGCCAACGTGAAACTAAAGAGCCCAGTAAAGACCCACATCTGTTTGCCTGCTCCTGGAGCGTATAGCTACCCTTGAAGTAGATCGATAGGTAGTGAAGAAGTAGATCAAGAAGTTGGGCTTTATAGTAAGCCTTCAGAAAGTCAAGAGCTCCAAACAAACAAATCAAAGCTATGACAGTGCAAGAAGCCCCAAAACGACCTGCTAACTTTAGTGATCTGCCTCCATTTTTGCTCGTGGGAGGCCATCGTATCTTTGTAGTTGTGGGGCTCATGTTGCTGCTAAGCTAGAATCTATGGAGCCCTGCTCCAGTGTTAAAGATAGGATTGGGAAAAGTATGATTGAAGATGTTGAATCAAAGGGTCTAATTACACTTGGCAAGAGCATTCTTGTGGAGCCCACTAGTGGTAATATTAGTATAGAGATAGCATTTATTGCCACATCCAAAGGGTACAATTTGATTCTTACAATGCCTGCATCAATGAGCCTGGAGCGTCGTGTGTTGCTGAAAGCCTTTAGAGCTGAGCTGGTTCTAACAGATCCAGCTAGAGGCATGAAAGGAGCGCTTGCAAAAGCAGAAGAGATCTTGATGAAGACTCCTAACTCTTACATGCTTCAGCAAATTGAAAATCCTGCCAATCGAAAGGTGCATTTTGAAACCACGGGGCCTGAGATCTGGGAAGACACAGTTGGGAAGGTTGACATTTTGGTATTTGGAATTGGTAATGGTGGAACAGTGACAGGTGTTGGTCACTTCTTAAAGGGAAAAAATCCCAACATTAAGATTTATGGTGTAGAGTTAACTGAGAGTAGTGTGCTTTCTGGAGGGAAGCCAGGTCCTCACAAGATTCAAGGCATTGGTGCTGGCTTCATCCCTGGCATCTTAGATGTTGATATCTTGGATGAGGTGGTACAGGTTTCTAGTGATGAAGTAGTTGAAATGGCTAAACAACTTGCTCTTAAAGAGGGAATATTTGTGGGCATTTCATATGGAGTAGCTATTGTGGCTGCTATTCAAGTTGCAAAAAGTCCATTTCAATCTTGCGCTCTTTCCTTGAAGTGGTCCAAGGATGAGCACAAAGTTTTAAGCATGGATCTCCTTTCTGGCATGTTGGAAGCTTTCATGTAGTGACCATGTCAGAGGTCATCGAGGGCCTTGAAGCACAAGAATTGGAAGTTGAGCTTGTTCTTTGTGGCAATGAAGGTAAGGAATGCACTTACCCTAAGGGATATCTTCCACGGCAGGCTGTCTTCTCATACATAACCTGGTGCCACGAGGGAAATGCAGGAGTCTGCACAGCATGTTCAATTGCCTGTCATGATGGACATGAGGTAATAGAATTATGGACAAGAAGGCACTTTCGCTACGATTGTGGAAACTCTAAGTTTGGAATCGGGGTCTGTAGAAAGTTTAGCAGTCCCTTGTGAGGTAGCGGATCATGGCTCAAACTAGACCACTCTCAAAAGGGCCTCGAGCGGCCTGAGCTGTGTGCATTGTCAGAGAGCACGACCATTTGCTTTAGCTTCTTATTTCTCTCTTCAACGTTTGAACCTGCTAGCTATTACTGTGGTTTATGGCTACAAGGATGGTTTCCAAACTCCATGACCTTCTCTTTCGTGACTTCACACCATAGGCAAGACTCCATAGTTTCCAGGAAATGTCAAGAGGAGGAAGAAGAAGGGGAACTTACCCTCAAAATTGAAGACGGGTTACCATTTTATCTCTTTGCCTCCAGATTCAATTGAGCCTCTTGCCATAGCTTGTGTGGAGTCCAAGAAAGCTGCCAGCACCTTGTGGTACTCCATTAATTATCCTTATAGCTCTTGTACCTATTTGACGAGGGTTTCTCTTTCTTTTCTTTTTGAAAACTATAACTAGATGTGAGGAAGGAGAGAGAAGACTGGATCAAAGGCTGAAGCTATGATACCACTGTAAGGGAGAGGACATGAGAGAGAGGAAGAAGAGAGAGAGAGACTGCAGAAGAGAGAGAAGAGGTGTAGGAAGAGAGAGATGTAAGGGAGAGGACATGAGGGAGGAAGAAGAGAGAGAGAGACTGCAGAAGAGAGAGAATAGGTGTAGGAAGAGAGAGAAAGATTGTAGAGAGGAGAGAAGGAGAGAGAAAGAGGGTGACGAGGAGAGAGAAAGACTAGGAGTAGAGAGAGAAAGAAGGGAAGAGGACAGGAGAGAAGGTGAAAGGATAGATGTATATTCATAAATTGGTACCATGCCAATGTCCTTCACACCTTTTATACCTAGGTCAGTGTGACACTAGGTATTTCCCTCCATTACAACAAAGTCACAAACTATTTGGTAGCTTCTTGAATCTTTTACATGTATTAATTAGAACCAATTGTAACTTGGAGATACTCCACAAAACCTTCAATGTGAGTCTTTGAGATTTAGGCTTCTTCAAATAGATTTTCTCTACTTAACTTGCATAACATTAATAAGTTACATCCGAATAAAAGCATACAAATTTAGGACTTATTGCATAGAACATCTACATGGCATCTTCCATACATATCCTAAATATTGAAGCTCGCTCCAAATGTGAGTAATAGTTTTGACACTCTCTATTGCATTCAATGACCACTAACAAAGGGCATCAATCAAGGCCTTCATCATCACAATAATCTTCATTGTGGCCAAAACCTATTACAAGAGACATATGAAAAAAATTGTGGGTACCTTAATGATCAACTTGACCTTACTACAATTCACACATCCCTGACAAGGCATGGCAATAGGAGATGATGTCTAGTGTTTTATTCTTTAAAAAAAGTGCCTACTACTTTCACTATTACTAGTACATAAGATTAGAGATCCACAAAATTCCAACCCGTAAAGCTTAATTCTTGTGTAGCATAAAGATAAGTCCAAAGAAAAATGTGCCACTTGTCAAAATATGGAAGATGAAATTTACCACAAAAAAATTTAGGTTGCACATTGTAGCTGTCAAAATGAAATGTGCATGTGACTTTAGAGATAGTAACACTTTGGGTTAGTTTGCTGCTAAAAAATGTGCCTATGCCATAGTCCATTAGCACCCATTTCATAGGTATCATATAAGCTTCATAGTAGTAGCTAACTTGGCACTAAAACCTATAAAGCTCAAAACATCAGAGATACAATCACGATCTAACTCAGAAGGTCAAGAAGTAGTAAAAGATAATAAAGAAGTACAAAGCTTGTAATAGGAGACATAAGAACAAACTTATGGATATCATAATGATCAGCTTGTCCTTATTGCACAATGTCAGAGATATGCAAAATTCCATGATCAGTTTGTCCTTATTACACAACATTAGAGATATGCTAAATTCCAACCCATGAAGGGTTTTTTTTTGCACCATAAAGATAAATTCGAAACACCATGCTCTTATCAAAATGAGAGATGTGATTTACCATAGAAATAGTTGTTGCACATTTCACTTGTGAACATGAAATGTGCAAATAACCTCAAAGATTTTGACACTCTAGGTTAGTTTCCTTCTCAGAAATGTGCCTATGAGAGAGACCCTAAATTAACCTTTATTTCAATTGGGAGGGTAGCATACTTTGACTGCAACTCTAGTATCTCCTTCAATTGGTAAGAAATTTTGGAATGACTAAACATCAGGCCATGAGCTGCACTCATAACAATAGTATGATTGGTTGGGTCCAATTACATTCTTCGCTCGCAACTTCATCAAGGCAGATAGTGCTATGCAAGTGTGTGAGAAAGTAAACACTTCAGTCGTATTAGCCAAAGCACCAGAATCCATTAGTTCTTCTTTTATATCCTCTTACAATCTCGTCAAAATTTCAAAGGGCATAAACTGCATGATCAATGGATACTAAATCACTAGTTTGAATAGCAGATGCAAAAGTGGGGTGTTGAGATATCGAGCTCCACTCGTGATATGCCAGGGTGACCGTTGTGCATTTATGTCACTGACTTGTCAATTGCAGATGCAGTTGGTACACCGCCCATGAATAATAGCTAGATGACAGCTATCCTTATCTACTCTAGTTCGTGGCTCAGTTAGTATGCCACCTTAGTTAGTTAAGTTTGGTTTGAGACCCATATATAGGGTTCTTCTATTTCTATGTACGAGAGTTCTTTTGGCTTACACAACTAAGAAGAGGAAAACTGTTTTCAGCCTCCACCTTTGTGTGTATTCCCCCATTGTGCAAGCAAGAAAGCTACAAGTGAGACTCCTTACTTCTCTCCCACAATCTTGACATGGTATCAAAGCCTTGTTCATGGTAAGGAGCTCAAGAAAGCAAGCCAAGTTTGCGGTGTTCTGGTACGAGGACTAGTGTTGCTTTCATTTTCTGTTTTGGGAGTAGATCTTTGCAGGTAGCACAGCCAAAAATTGCAAGAGTGCATTGTCTCAGGTTGAGACGCCCTTCGCGGTGAAGCAAGAGGGCAGTATATGCTTTGGGACAGGGCTTTAGCCCTTAGTGACCTTGGTTTTTTGATTTGAGGCCATTTCGGGGCCTGTTTTGGAGACGGAAGTTTTCTGCATGCACTCAGGAAAAGGCCCGGTTTTATGCTATGCGACCACTGTTCTACAGGTCGGTGAAAAGTTACTGTAGAAATTACATCGTATGCCTGTGGGCAGAGACATTGGTAGTTACAGAATCATCCTTATTGCCTGTTGATGCAAAATCGTCACTAGGAAGTGACTGTGTGGTCAAATACCACTTTCATCAGTTTTGTAGATTTGCCCTTGTGAGGCTGAAGCTGTGTTCTTTGCAGTGACAGAATTTTTTGTAGTGTTCTGTAATGGCGTCTGATTCTCTCTCACAGATTGTCACTGAAAAGCTTGACAAAAACAACTTCCAAGCATGGAAGTTGAGAATGACGAATTTCCTTATGGGAAAAGGATACTGGGAATTTGTTACAGGAAATGAAGAAGAACCAGTTCTTCCTGATGTTCCCAATCAATAGCAAATGCAAGCATTTAAAGCATGGCATGAGAGAGCCAGGAAAGTTATGTATTGGCTGTCTATCAGCATTTCAGACTCTATGATTGTGCATATTCAGGATGCAAGTACGCCAAAGGAGGCATGGCATACTTTGTCAAAAATGTATAGCACAAATACGCAAGCCACGAAAATGCAGCTCAAGCAAGAGTTGCATAATGTGCAAAGAGAAAATATGAGCATGAAGGTGCACTTGCTTCCATTGGGTCGCCAGTGAAAAATGATGATTTAGTTTCTATGACCTTTCCATCCGTGAAAGATTTCCTGATTTTGAGAAGTTGATTGCTCTTCTAATTTCTAAGGAGCAGAGAAATGGTGGTGCATCTTCTTCAGGAGGAACTTCAAAAGAAGCTGTCTTCTACTCAAATGCTGGAAGAGGTAGAGGCAGAGGTAGAGGAGGCCGATCTGGAGGCCGTGGTAGAAATCAGAATATGCAGCAAACTCAAGAAAACCAGTCCTATGGAGGAGGACGTGGTACCTCTAGAGACAAGGGGAGCCAAAGAGGTCGTGGTGGATGGCAAAGAGGCCAAAATGCAAATAGCAACGTTGAATGCTACTACTGTGGTAAAATGGGTCATATGGCTAAAGACTGCTATAAAAAGCAAAATGACATCATGAATGGAAAATCGCAACAAGGGAATTATGCATCTTCTAGTAGACAAGGTGATGACAGAAATAAGCATTTGTTTATGGTGCAGCACATGAACAATTCTGTGACAAGTGCAGAAGAAAGCAACGATGTATGGTATGTTGACTCACGTGCATCAAACCACATGACAGGTCATGCAGAATGGATGGAGGATGCAAGGAAAATGGAAAAACCAGGATTTGTGGAGACTGGTGATGATACTGCACATCCTATTGTGCAGATTGGAAAAATTCATTTGTCTATGCAGGATGGGAAAAAGAAATACCTGTCCGATGTATTTTATGTCCCGAATATCACCAAGAATCTGGTTTCGGTTGGTCAAATGGTTGAGCAAGGCTTGTAGGTCAGATTTAATCCTCATGGATGCTTTGTTGAGGATATAAAAAATAAAGGTCGCTTGATAGCAAAAGGAAAGAAGAAGGGCAGAATGTTTACGTTGGATGCAGACATGCCTGAATTGAGTGCAGCAATGTTTGCACATGGGACCAGTGTAGTTGCAGATATTGATATCTGGCATAAATGAATTGGTCATGTTAATGTACAACGACTTTAATCAATGCAGGCCCAAAATATTGTTGCAGGATTGCCTAAATTCAAGATTGCAGAAATGCATAAGGTATGTGAGCCACTATTGTCATGTATATTTCCTAAGATAATGATGAGATTATGAAACCAATTCTACCAATAACACTTCTATTGAGTGTTATGAAAACAACCATAGTAACAATACTATGGTGGAAACATTGAAAATGGCACTATCTACTACAATGGCAACTTAAATAGAATCACTACAGAACTACCCAACACTAAAGCAACAAAAACTCGACACCCACAAAAATAAACCATGCACTTGAACCCAAAAGAATAATGATACAAAGTTTAACGTCAAGTATAGGAGTCACATGCATGAAATTGTAACATATTTATAGCTCAATAGAGGGAAAAGAATCACAAATGCTATGGCCAGAATCA
This sequence comes from Lygodium microphyllum, assembly GCF_053477565.2. Lineage (NCBI taxonomy): Eukaryota > Viridiplantae > Streptophyta > Polypodiopsida > Schizaeales > Lygodiaceae > Lygodium > Lygodium microphyllum. The sequence continues at coordinate 18,257,592 of NW_028229514.1, read as the reverse complement.
CTGGAACACAACATATAAGGGGATATCCACATTCTAACCCAATCTTCAATGAATTTGATGTATGCTACATTCATAGGAAAATTATTTGGAAATGTATTATGTCGAAGAACAAAATATAAAATAAGTCTTCACATCGAGCATAATGGTGCCTCTATACTTTTAGCGCTAATTCAACAAAATTACACTCTCAATCTACGGCTCACACACCAATAGAATTAGCATCACAATTCTATAAAACTCCAAGTAACGTGGACAAGTAGAATCTCTTGGGCTATATTCAAGGAGATTTCAACTCCAAGACATTTCCAACCAACTACGAGTCAAATCCACGAGCCACTTTGATACTTTGATGATCACACTTGTGGTCATTGAGCCTTTGATAATAACATTTCAGAAATTTTCATTGGGTCTTTAATGCGAGCGAGTATAATCCTCTCCAACTCCATAGCTTCACAAACTCCTTTCTTTAGATAACAAAAAAACAGTGCCACTAACTGGCTTTTTCTCTTACACTCTCTCCACAAAAACTTTGACTATGAAAAATACCTTACCTTCAGTCTCATCTCTCTATTGATGGCCACTCTCTTTCACAATCAACCTAGAAACTCCAATAATAAGCCATTATATAGATCTAGACCAGATGGACTTGCTATTGTATCCTAGTGCCTAATGTTTTGTTGCTTTCTTGAATTATTTTGGCAAAGCTTTTTTCTTTGATTATCTCATTAAAGATAATTGTAATACGATTTTATAACATGAGCAATGATGAAGAGGCTCCATGATCTGATCCCTATTTGTTTGCTTAATGTTGGCCTCTTTTCCACGTCTCACATTTTCTTTCTTTCCTCTTAGTAGCATATATTGCCATGATTTTTCACATTCTTAATATCTTTTGTCTCAAGTCTAGAATTTATCTTCACCTCAATTGATTTGGAACCATCATAGGATCAAAATACCTACCTCACAATTGTGTAAAGAATGTTGTAGCATAGAAAAGACTAGGCAAAATATGAGAAAACACTTGCCTACATGGACAAGGTGTAAGGGGATTAATTAGGGTTATCTAGAAATATGAATCAAATTAGTCTCTTCATTTTCCTCACATTTTCCATGGCTTCACTTCCTCCCTTCTCTCTCTTCCTACCTTTCTCTCTCTTTGTCTAGTATTTTTCCCTTCTTTTCTTCCTCTTCCCCCTCCTTTCCATAATTTCCTCTCCTCTCTCTCAATCCTTTTTATTACAATTGGTACCAGAACCTCAATCTTTGGTCCCTGTTGGAAACTGCGAGGAAGACGAGAGACGAAAGGAAGAGAGGAGAGAAGAGAGATATGAGACACCGGAAGTGGAACCCCATAAGTGTGTCAACTGAGCACACATGATAGAAATATATAGAGGGGACCTGGCGCGCTATATATAGATAGACTATATATAGCTAACAGGGGCACTATATATAGACGGACTATATATAGCTAACACCCCTGCTCAAATAAAGGTCCCTTACTATGGATGAAAAATCCCTTGGGGGCTCAAGGGAAAAACCCACAGCTCTATATAGGCCTACCGTTATATTAATATTTAAAATATAAAACTACAAAGTTGAACTTACAAGAGCCTATTCATAGGTATCAAAGGAGCTACATCACTCGTGAATTACAACATCAACGGAGAAGGAGCTACATCACTCAGGAGCTACATCACTCCTGAATTACAATAGACTATTCAAAGGCATCAAAAGAGTTGTATCACTCCTTAATATACAACATGTAAAATAAGGATAAGCGACATCATTGCAAAAGATAAAATCTCCAAGAAATTCTTTCAATTGAATTTGGGATATAAGCAGTATATCTCTCACATCAAAACTTAAAGAAAAACACTACAGTGACATTCGAACAACACAAGGTCTATAGACGGTTTGCGACGCCACTCTATAAACAACATAACACATGTGGGGCCCCATGAATAGAATATAAATAAAACAATTTGTCATCAGCTAGAATATAGATGCTCATCAGCTAGAAAGAATATAAACAAAACAATGTATCATCAGCTAGAATATAGACGCTCATCAATGGAATAACGAACGAGGACAATCATCATGAGGTCATGTAACCTAGTGCCAGGTTGGAATTTGATACCACAATTGTGAAGATCAACTGCAGATGGGAAGTGGGTTGGCTTCTCCACAAGCTTTTGAGTTTGGGAGCCAATGCAAAAAGTAAGCTCTGCACCATAGTATTAACTATGCAAGACATTCAGATAATCGACTGTACCATAATAAGGGGCATGCTAACTCCTTTTAAACATCTAGTCCAAAGTCAGAATCTGTCTTATCACAGGAATTCTCCATTTCCTTGATAGGACATCTTTCATTTGAATCAACTGAAACATAAGCTGAGATATATTCTTGTCTTTTGCATGAAGCTCCTGCTCTAGAATGTGGTTTTGAGCTTGCAGACATTGCCACCCTCACCCCAACATGAGAAGCCCTAACACTGCTGTAGCTATATCAACTGACCAGAGAATCTTTGCATGACCGCCAATGTAAACCTTCCACCGGATCAATTGTTTGTCTGCTGCAGCTACAGCAACTGACCAGAGAATCTTTGCATGACCGCCAATGTAAACCTTCCACTGGATCAATTGTTTGTGTAACCAAGCCAGAAAGAATATGGACTTGAATGACCTCTCATGACCCATCGTCGGTGGAGGGCTGTCTGAATCATCGTAACCAGGCTAGAGAGAATATGGACTTGAATGACCTCTCATGACCCATCGTCCGTGGAGGGCTATCTAAATCATCACTCTCAGATATTGTGACCGCAGATCCCGAGTCCAGTGCAAGAAACTCTTGAAGGGCAGAGGTATACTCTATGCCCTCACTACGCATAGCCACCTCGTCTTCTCGATCCCTGCTGTCTCCAGACTGCACAACGGAGGAGGATATCTCTTCAAAACCAACCGACTGATCTTTCTCTGCGATTGGGGCTACCTGTGAGGATTACTCTAGTATCGGTGATGGCAAATGCTCTTCTCTGTTACTTGTGCCTAATTTTCTTCAAGGAGTACCTTTCTTGATCCACGAGAGTGCTTTCAATTCCAGCAGATGAGGTTCATGAGAGAAACAGGGACTGCGACGACCAGACAGGGAAGCCATAACCAGAGAGAGAGAGAGATGGCTGAAGAAAACTTGTGAGAAAAAGCTGCTTCTTTTTCTTGGTTGCTACGGACTGCTGCTAGTGGTAAGCAGAGAAGTAGTAGTGAGCATGTCATGCAGAGGAAGGATGTTGTAGACCTCCTCGTCCTCCCCGCTATAATAGTGGTAAGCAGAGAAGCAGTAATGAGCATGTCATGCAGAGGAAGGATGTTGTAGACCTCCTCGTCCTCCCCAGTGTAATATCCTCTGTGCACCATGGTGGGAGGCACAAAACGATGCAGCCAGGACAGGACATCAGAAGGGAAAGTAGAGACGCGCTGGGGCTAAGAACTGCTGTGTGGTGAGCTCTTGCGCTTCTTGATCTGAGACTGCTTTGCACTATACCTATGAGGCCGTAATCCTCATAGCTGGATTGAGGCAAGGGGGAACTAGGGTCCTCGGATGCAACAAGCTCCCAATCTGCGCTTTTGCTTCCACTGCCGGGAGGGAAGCCAATGCAAAAAGTAAGCTCTGCACCATAGTATTAACTGTGCAAGACCTCCAGATAATCAACTGTACCATAATAAGGGGCATGCTAACGCCTTTTAAACATCTAGTCCAAAGTCAGAATCTGTCTTATCACAGGAATTCTCTGTTTCCTTGATAGGACATCTTTCATTTGAATCAACTGAAAGAGTCCCTTCCTCTTTCTCTTTCTTAATTTAGATAGGTATAGTAGATGGGACGTATTGATCTTTAAGGAGTAGTGATGGAGTACCACACGGTGTTAGTAGTATTTGTTGGGGATCTCATAGGAGCCATGGGAAAGTTATAGGTATGTAGATCATCTTTAGTAAAACTTTAGGGGTTCCTAGTTCAAGAAAGCCACTCACAAGACATGGAGAGAGGTTTAAGTGTCATTACTTTTTCAAAAGAGATTCCTTCTTCTTTTTACTTGAGGGCTTCCATGGAAAAATCAGTAACAACAAGAAATCTCTACTCACTAGCTCTTATGGATTGATATCCTTCTGTAGCTTGATTCCTTGGAGTATCTTGTGAGACGAGCAACTATCATGTCACTTATATCTCGCAAAACATGGAGATGGAGTACACGATCCTATTTTGTGCTATTTGCATTGATTTCGAGCAATGTAATAGTAATGAAAATTAGCAAGGAAACTCCCCCATGGCTTTCTAAGCTTTCTCTTGCATGTAAGGTATCATCACAAATTGATATAGAAAGCTACCAAATCTTCTTGAGCATTGCTCTATGAAGGCTATTATACATAGCCTTCTTTTGCAAAAACCAAACACTTCATTCATAAATCTGTCCAACAACAAGATGTGGACCAAATGTTACATTTATTTCAATCAAGATAGCAACTCGCTTCTTTGTTTTACTATAGCCACAGCTATAGGATGTCACTCTCTCCTACTATTATGATCATAGAGCAATACAATCTCCAACCCTCATACGCCAACCATAATCTGTGTCCACATGCCATGCTCCATTCTCATACAATCCATGCTCAATGAAATTAATCTCAGACCCGTGGTGGTCAAGCGAAGCAAGACAAGGAGTTTCATCCCCTATTTTCACTACCATTTTGGTGGTAGCCCTTGCCCAGTGATTTCTTGTGTAATGACTCTAAGGAATAAATCTTGGAGTCTCTTCCCAATATTGTTTCATCTACCTTACTTCACCATGCATATTGATGCAAGAAAATGCATTTTCAGCCACTTTCTTCTCCTTTCCACATACTGCCCTCTAATTAGCAACATCATCCATTGATAAACCAACACTTACATCATCATGCTTATATTAAGTGTGAATGCCCAACAAACCAATTTCCTCTTCAAATGGTAGCAATGTGCCAGTGGTATCTCTGAGAAAATGATACTTCCTCTTAATTATGTCAAAGATTTCATCATGAAATTTTTGCTTGGCGATGCCAAGCACCTCTCTTAAGGTGAATTTCACTTGACTATTTAAAATCCATTCTTTAAGAACCATCTTCAAATCCATGGCTATCTGAATATTAGACTATAGTTGGTATCCGGTTGCTTATCCTTTTTACCCTCTTGTTTGCTATCTTGTTTTTGCTCCAATCTTAGCTCTTCCATAACATGCTTGAAAGGCAGCTAATTTGCAGTTTTAGGTTAATCCACACTTCTTATTGTCACTCTCTTAGATGTCCCTACATTGTCTTCATCTGTCTTCTATTTCTATTTCACAAGTACATCCATATTTTGCACTTTTACTAAAAATGTATACACTGAATATGCATGTGCTGGTGATTCCCAACTAGTCATGTCACGAATATCTTGCCATGCATGAGACATTTTACTATTAGTAGCCTTCCTCTTTTCAAATGAATGCAAACGATGTGTCCATATTGCAACCAACCACACTTGGCCAAGCATTATATCCAATTAGAGACCAAAAGTAGCAGCATGTACAACCATATAAGCATTTCAAATAGCTAAGTCTTCCAATAACTTTTTCATACCTCCCTTTCCAAAAATTCAAAGCAAGAGGCAATCTTGCGTCTTGTGCATGGATCGTGCCATCTTTCCAAAAGATGAACTACTATTCCAAGGCCTCTTGATAAGCATCACAATCCTTCCTTTGATCTGCAAACTATCACACCACATATATCTTTTCCCTAGTTTAGGGGTTGCTACCCATCCCCTTTCCTCTTATCCTTTCTCATTAAATTTTGCAACCTTCAACTGAAGATCCCACATACCTTTAACCAATTCATCTAATACATCTTCCCTAATTGTGGAAACAATAGGTGCAACTCTATAATGTTAGCCATGTCACGTTGCTTACTAGATACATCAATTTTTTTTTCTTGTAATAGTGGGCAAGCTAGATATATGCAATCTTTCTCTTCTTCTATGCTTTTTCATCAGTGTAGAAACAACATCCTTAACATGACTCCACTCTATTTTAAGCCATGTCTTTGTAGTTTAATCCTCTGATTAATTATCAAGCTTCTCTTGAAGCTCAAGGTCTACCACTTCTAGAAACAATTCAATTTATTGACTTGCAATAACCTTCTATTCTGCAAGATCTAACTGCTCAAACTGACTTTCAATTTATCTTGATAACTCTATAGCATAAGACCCTTATTGGGTTTTAGAACCCACTCGTGAAAAGTCTTGTGGGTAATCAAACTAGTGTCTTCAATGTAAAATTCTTCCTAGAGCATCTTCTTAAAAGCTACCCAATTAGAATTTTGCATGTACAATGCAATAACTCTGGCTTTCAATTCATGCACAATGACCCCTACAAAATACCGATTCTATGCAAGTCGAGCCACTCAAAGAACTACATCTTTTGAGCATAGGTAAGAAAATATGTAGATACATTCCTACCATTAAACAACTTCATCTCATGCTCTACTACCTATAGAACATTCACCACAACAGTTTCTGTTTGAGCAAAAGCATGCATCACATGTTGGTATAAATGTACCTACATAAGCATGTTCATATTATGTACTAATTGCTGCAAAATATCACTAAAAACTATGCTTAAAGATTCTCCCATCCTACCTTTCCTTTCTATGACCTTTCACATCAAGTTCACCAATGTTGGAGGGGTTCTAGCCAAAAGGTCATATCCACTGGGGATCAAAGAGAGAAGGAAGTAGAGAATAAGAGATAGAAGAGAAGGACAAGAATAGGTAGGAGATCCAAATGAACCCCAAGAATGTTGGAAATCAAGTTTTCTTCAAGACATGTCCATACATCATGAATCAACATAAAACCTTCTGCCATGTTTGCCAAAGCCTTTACACAAGGCAAAGACAATGCTCAAATATCAAGTAATTCTCCTCGAAGCACTATGTAATGATAGAACTTGAGAAGGTAAATAAAATCCTTGTATGGGACTCCAAACACACTTTAGCCCTTTGTATTCTTAGTTATTACAACAATGATAAATGGATCATTTGATGGCTAAACTCCAAGAAAAATTATTATTCAACTATCTAGACAACTTCTACTACTACTTCAAATTGTTCTCCAAGCATTAGATCTCCTAAAGCACCATGTAGAAGCCTTGATTGGCTTATGGCAACTTGCTACCCTGTTTTAGACAACGAATAATGGATTATAACCATCCTGAATAAGAGCTTTCATGTATTTAAACTTCTCTTTCATGGTTAGAGATGGCTCCCCTAAGGTATGCGGCCTAGATTTAAGTGATAGAACTCTTCCAAAGCTTAAAAATTGAACCTTGAAGTGTTATGGTTGCTTTTAGCCCTATTTTTTCTATTCAAAACATTCCACTTTAATCTGCACAAAAGCTCTCTTCCCCTCTCCAAAATCATGCTCTAGGTATCCTCCTCCTTTCCCACTTGTGAGGGCTCTTTCTCCTTGTCTCACACTTGCTTTGCATGAGATCCTTTCCTCTATCCAAGTGTCGATTGGAGCAGCCAGCCCCTCAACCTATTTACACCAATGTTTTATGAAAATAGCCTCCTTTTGTTCACACTTTTCTCATTCTTGTTGATCAAATGATTATTGAGTCACTTAGGTGACTTTGTACTCTCTATCTCATGTCATATACCATAATACTTATCATAGTGTATATCAAAACTTTTGAAGACCCAAGTGTTGCATGATCATGTCATATGACCCTACAAAGATAAGTTGTGACTACCTATAAGGCACTTAATTTTTTTCCTTTTCACACCATAGACTAAAGATTGCATGACACCTAGTATATTGCAGCCCCACTGAGGCTTGCAAGGAGGCTCTCTAATCAGGATGATTGGTGGCAGATGTTGGCATTACTAATGAGATCCCCACATTTCATTTGGATTCCATGAGTGTTATTCACTTGGCCCAGAATCCAATCTTCCATGTGAAGACCAAGAACATTGGGGTGCATTACTACTTTATTTGGGAGGTTATTAATAAGGACAAATTCATTGAGTTTCAAGTGACCAAAATCCTACATATCTACTCACTGAGAGTCTCTCAGTGGAGCGTCGTGCCTTCCTTAGAAAGTTGATGGGCATTCGATGGGTGTTGGATGAGATGGCATCTTTCCTTATCTTATTATACTTATGTGCATTTGTATTTTGTTATTTTTTCTTGTTCTCCTCTCACTAAGGGCACATTCACCTTTAAGTGGGAGGTTGTTAGGGGTAAATGTGCTTGTGCCTAGCCACCCGTGTGTTAGTTAAACTGACAATAATTGCACTGTGTATTAGTTACCAACACACTTGTACATTGTAGGTGGAAAAATGCTCATCACTGCCACTTTATTATTTATTCGTTCAGTGACATTTGAATAAAGATCACACATTGTGACTATTGGAGTTCCCATATATTCTCTCTCTCTCTCTCTCTCTCTCTCTCTCTCTCTCTCTCTTGCTTCTTCCATCATATCTCTTGCTTCCACTTCATTGCTCACTCCTTTCAGAAAATGTAAAAAATTGAAGAGTATGTGTCTATAAGAGATGACACATTATGTAAGATAATGCATATTGGCAATGTTCCCTTGGTGACTAGAGATAAGAAATAAAATAGACTTGGGGATGTTTTATATGTACCTAATATCACTAAAAATTTGGCTTCAATTGCACTACAAGATATAGACCTTATACCGATGTTTAAAGCGACGAAAATACAAACAACAAAATTTGCCCCCGTCGTCGCAAAAAGCGTCGTTATTGACGACGCCATAGAATCGTCGCTATATGCGTAGCGATGGTTTGCGACGCATATAGTGACGGTTACAAAGAATTTGCAACGCTCATAGCGATGCCAATAGCAATGCGAGCAGTAAATTTGTGACGCAAATAGCAACGGTAACAGAGAAAAAAAAATTGTGGCAGGGCAGCAAGCTGCCCTGCCACAAATAGCACTGTGTGCTGTATGAGAGCCATACAAAATAGTTTCTGCACTTCTGCATACAAAGCGCTTGCAAACAAAAAGAATGTATACTGAAATCATAAAACTGATACATGAAATAAATACATGATCACATAAAATGCGATTGGTACAATCATGAAACGATATCACTAATACATAGAAAATGTCTACATAGATCAGGCGACTAAAAACTAAAGGTGTATGAGCTCTAAGGATCCAAGGGCGAGCTACAAATCCTCGTCCCCCGAAAGCTCGTCCCGCCGCAAAGGAGCATCAAATGGATTCTGCAGAAAAAGAAACAACATATCAATCCACCATACAATAATGCATTCAAATATCTCATGGTAACTACGGACAAGAAAGATGAGTGACTTACATGGCTGCCACGTCTATACAATCGGTCGATCAATGCCCTGAGACTGTGCCTCTCTGCATATCGAGTCTCAAGGCCTTGCGGATCGCGATTTGTAATGGAGTGCTGCAAAGAAAACAAAATGCTAACTGTTAGAAACATGATTGTCAGTACAAAGAATATCTCAAAAAAATAAATAAGCAAAAAAAAAAGAAACTTACAAAGTCCTCCAAATATGTCCTATGGCCGCCACTCCCAAGATGATATACCGATCCGGCCTCGATTCATGCCCTCGCGCCTCCCTCTGCTGACTCCAACGTCCTGGCGAATCTATAGCCTCCTCCCTCAGTCAGCGCCAGTCGTCTGCATCTAACCACTCGGGCTTTGGAGCCCCACTCTTGATTGCCTTGCGTGCGTCGGATCGTCTATGTGACATGTATGCACGCATGCAATCCATCATCCAGCCCGTAGAGAATCTATCTACTGCGGCTGGCATCGGGAACTCCTCGTGCAAGGATGCTACTATGTAGTCCTTGCTCCCCTCCGGTATGTTCCTCCAATGATCCAGGACGCCAAAAAACTTGTTGGCACAACTCCCTCATGCGAGCCATCACCCTCCTCCCCTCATCATTCATGATGATGGCTCCTGACCTACTATCCACTAGGTATCCATAACCCCTAGGAGTCTGCCTAAGATGGGCCCTCTCCCATCTCTGTCCATGCTCCTGGGCATATCTAGGAGACCCCTGTACATCCGGTGTACCAAGGGGGGTACCCTCTCCCGGAGTGCCACTCAAAGGGGTGTCACCAAAGGGGATGCCACCAAAAGAAGTGCCACCAAAAGGCGTGCCATCTGCTGACGGCTGCGCAAAACTTGGAGTAACTGGAGTAGACGTTCCCACAGGTGTGACAAATCCTGGAGGTGACGCAGCTCCAGCTGAATGACGAGACGGAGACACCACGTCCGTGTCTCCACAGCAGCACCCCCCTGATCCTCCTGCAGTTCCTCCCTCTGGCCCAAGTCATGAGCGTCGAGATCGTCTGCTCGAAGCTGAAGCATCTGATCGCGCTGAAGCAGATCTAGCAAAGCGCCCTGACGAAGAACGAGACAGCTCCTGGTCTGCCATCTCTCTGAATCTCGCGAGCTGATCTGGAGATATGTGTGCCATCATGTCCTGAAACTCCTCATCGCTCATCCCTCGATTCATCCTGAAAATGTCACCTGCACAGATTAAAAATGATGTTAGAATAATCAATTTAAACTATACAAAGCACAGTAATATAAATCATTTTTGAAAAATCCCTCTTAAAATGCATATCTTATCTACCTTTATGGAAGATCTAAACAACGAATTAAGTAATACAATTCTCCAAGAATGAAGTATTCTATGGTCCCATGTTAATCTCCTGACACAACTCTGCATACACTGGAAGGTTGATAGACATGTCACCACAAAAGAACGAGTCTGCCTCATTCTCAAAAAATTCTACGACTTCTGTATTTCCATCATTGTTAGCCGATGCGGGCTCCAAGCTTGCGGTGGCCTCCACCCCTTGTAATATCGACCCCTCTATTTGCATATTTTCTTCATCTATGCCTGGAACATCGCTTTGATCATATACTCTCGCACCTCGAGGAGTTGAAGGTATAACATACCACCATCGAGGTTGTCGGGGGTTTGGATAGAAGATTACATGTTCACAAACACTTACAAAGCGAGTTCAAACCATTGTGACATAAACCATGTCGTATTACAATTAGCAAGCAAATGACTATTTGCACCTGTTCACAATGGGCCAGCAACACAAAGGTGTCGCGCAAATCGGTCCATTTTTTTTCGGAATCTATTTCGAGAAATACAAATGGACCTCGTCGAACTGTTGCTCCAGCTCCTCCAAGTACCACTTTGAACCACTGCACATCGAATAGTATCATGGAGAAGCTACGGTAATCCACCGTAATAATACTTTGCAAGTTCCCAAAATACTCCATCTCATCCACAACCGTGTTCGGATCCGTTGCTTATCGCCGGCTCTCTTGCTCAAACCTTGCTATGACACCACAGTCCATTGTGGAGCGCATTTTGTCAATACGCTCCACCCGAAAATGCCGTCCGCGTGACCACACTGCACTATATATTTTGTATTGTACATTGAAACACTCAAATTAGATGTAGCAAGCAAATTTAGATACGACACATTCTAAACCCCTCATTACCTTTGGACTACATCCCCTCGAGAACTCCCACTCCTCCATTGAGACCTCTGTCCCTTCGCTGGATGCTGCGGTCAAGGCTCCATGCAAGCATCGTGTTGACATAAACCGCGGCATCTCCTCCATGCCTTCGGGATATCGAATCGGTCAGTGACGCGTACTGTGTTGGAATTCAGCTCACGCTTCCTCACGATCTTGCCTTGCAATCTGGTACTTGGCGAGCCACGTCTCCATGGAGGCATGGTGCAACATACAAAAGCGATTCACCTTCTCTTCCATTGAGGCATCCATTCTTTTTTCTACCCTATTTCCAACCACCACATCTCCAGTCAGCCTATCATTCTCCTTCAGCGTCTATAGCATTTCATTGTCTGGTTCCACCGTTGGTAGCCATTGTGAGATATGCACTAACGGCTCTGACACCAACCAACCTTCCGCCATGCTACCTTCTGGACGAGCTCGTTGTCACACAAAGCCTTTCAGGGTTTTCATAAAGCGCTCCAGGAAGAACATCCATCACGTATGGACAGGTCCAGCAATCTCCACTTCGTCCACAAGATGCACAAGAAGGTGAACTTGTATCGTGAGCATGCTAGTGGGCAGGTATTTCTCAAAGAGACAGACCGTCTCAACTGTTCCCCGCCTTGCAGATTCAATAGAGGACATCTTAATCTCTTTCTATGAGATCCATTGCACCAAAGTCGACAACTTGTAAATGGCCCCGCGAATTTCTAGAGTAAGGCATCTCGTGATCGCGATCGGTAGGACAAACTACCACAAATGAGAAAGCATTATGGATAATGGCCACTTTTCAAATTGCAAAATGTCCACGCTAATTAAAATCCATTCTGTTCACAAACCTAACATATCTTATACCAATCATGGGATTTTAGCCCAGACATTTGGTCATCTTTAGAAAATGCGGACCTGAGAGAACGCATCATACCCGTCGGAGTGCGGATAGACTTGATTACTTGCTTCACAATGCGCTCTTCTTTGGTAGACAAAACCCAAGGTGCGCGAGGAAGCTGCACTCCCCCTTCAGCACTCGACTACGGCCAAAGCGCCTCCATCTTACCTACCTCCTTTAAATCCATTCGTGACCCTATAGTGTCTCTCTTTCCTGTGATGTGGTCCCATAGCAAGCTGCCCACATTCTTGAAAATATGCATGGGATCCAACAAATGGTTGACCTGTAAGTGGGTTCAATATGGCAACTTGTAGAAAACTGAGAACCATTGCATTCCATTTGGATGTGATTCTGGGTTTACCATTTTCAGCTCATACCAGCTTGCAGCGTTCATACGTGCTGGAGGTCGTCCAAGAAAACCTTCCCTGAGTTCATGATCCTTCGGCAAGAAAGTGGCGTGTCCTTGATATATCATCTTCTTCATGGTTCGTGACCTTCGGGAGTCTAATTGTGGCCCACACAATGGACATGCATGATAACCTAAGGTAACCAGACTTGTAAGGTGAGCCACGACCTAGTGAATACTTGATTGAATGAAATTATAAAATATAGATATTACTAGTGAGAACAAAGGTCTGCTCACTTGAGCACTCTCCCAATCTCGGAAAGTCATGCATCGTCCACATGAGAATGGCTCGAATGTTGGTTGACCGCCGACCATCGCGCCTGCTCATATCTTGCACCGTGACCCCCTCCTCCAACAAAATCTTAAGCTCATCGACTAATAGACGAAGATACATGTCCATATTTTTTACTTTGTAGCGGCTCGGGACGAGCAACCTAAGGATGAGATGTCCTTTCTTCGTAGAAAGCCATGGAGGGATGTTGTAGTTGACAAGCACTATAGGCCACACACTGTAAGAAGTTGAGCGTAGACTGAATGGGTTCACACCATCCATGGCAGGACCGAGCCGAAGATTCCTTGGGTCTTGCGCAAAGCTTGGGAAGGTAGAGTCAATGTGGCTCCCTGCGTGCGAATCCGCTGATATTCGTTGAACTCCATCCGTGGACTTATTCTGCACATGCCATGTTGTCAAGCTTGCCATGGCAGACGTGCGAAACATGTGGTTTATGCGGGGGATGAGCGGAAAGTGTCTAAGAACTTTTTGAGGGATGGTTTGCTCTTGCAAGTCCTGTTGATACCTTTGAGCACCACACTTTGAACATGTCTCCATAGTCTCGTATTCATCTCGAAACAATATGCAGTCGTTGATACATCCATGGATGTTATTGTAGTCCATGCCAAGCCTCCGTAAAACATGTCGTGCATCATCACGAGACTCAGGCATGGTATTTACAGGTGGTAATATATGATATTTCAATAACCTGAAAAAAATCATAAAACACCTTGAAAAAACACAAATGTTTGCAATAATACTGTTTAAAAAAAAATCAATGAAGCTTGTATGCAAGGTACCTGAATAACTCAGTCACACTTGTATCGCTCCAACCGTATTTTGCTTGCACACTTAAGAGTGTAAGCAATGTCTTCAACCGAGATACTCGACACCCATCATATAATGGTATGGATGCTTCCTCTCTAAGCGGGTCAGATGTCTCAACATCCATGGGAATCAATGCATCGATCATTGCCTCCATCTCAGGCTCCAAGATTGTAGGTAGGTCGGGAAGGTTATCTGTCTCCTCTGGCATTGACAGTATAGATGGGCCTTGCGAGTGGTCGATTGGCTCCTGCAATCCATCCATCACACGTCCACAAACTCTTCTAATTGGCCGCAAAGGGTGCCCTCCCCCTTGGTTCGAGACATCACCCCCCTGGATAGAAAATTTGCCAACAAGACCCAATCTTATTGTGTATGTTTTTCAATTAGCTTGAGAGTACAATGCATGATTAATATTAACTTCAAATTACCGTTTGCTGAAAATCCGCAATCGCCCGATGAATGATCTCAGATTGAAACTCGCCAAATCGTCGTACGTGTTCTATAGACAATCGACGTTTTCGTCTAATTGCCAACTTGCATTGAGAGCAAGGACATGGGACACGATGATTAAGATACGTCTCGCGGTCTTAAACAATAAGACCTTCTTCGTTTTCCATCTTATCTACATTACAGCAAATGAGGCTTAAATGAATAGCTTTATGGAGATGTACGTCAAGTTGCCAGTTGACCATAAATCTTGCATTGTATATAGTAGTTGAGAGATTTTTCGATGTTATATCTCAGCCTTGTATCGTGCTCAAGGATTTGTTTGTTCCGGTAGATAATTAGTTGTTATATCTCGGCTTTGAGTATAAGTAATCCATTTTAAAATTAATGCGCGCCATGTATGAAATTTAATAACTATAGTAATAAAATTTATTTCAATCAATTCTACTCATAGTCATAAAACCTGAGAGAAAATATCCTATACTCAATTTAAGGGTTTCTTCTTCTATAACAATACTTTTGGGTTCATTTTGATGAAGTACCGTAATGACCATTAGCTAGGATATCATTTTCTTTTAGTCCTTCCGTTGACTAGTTGGCATGATTTCTAATTTGGTATGCCTATAAAGTTAATACAAAAATAATGAATTATGCATATCACAATTAGATCCCCTACTTGGACATTATGAAGGAATTGATCATTTTTAAGCCATCTTAAAGAGTCACCAATGTACGTGGCCCATGGCAAAGCACATTGCATACCATTATCGATAAGTCTATTATCTTAAATTTCATTCCCCTCTCTCTCCCTCTCCCTCTCCCTCTCCCTCTCTTTCTCTCTTACTCTCTCGTTTCCTCTCCTAAACAAGCAAAAAATAAAGTGATTTAAACATTAAACAAGCAAAAGGGAGAGGGAGAGAGAGAATGCACTCTCCCTCTCTTTCTCTTTCTCTTTCTCTCCCTCTCCCTCTCCCTCTCTTTCTTTTCTCTTTCTCTCCCTCTCCCTCTCCCTCTCTTTCTTTTCTCTTTCTCTCCCTCTCCCTCTCTTTCTCTTTCTCTCCCTCTCTCATTTCCTTCCCCTCCCTCTCCCTCTCTTTCTCTTTCTCTCCCTCTCTATCTCTCTTTCTCTCTCATTTCCTAAACAAGCAAAAAATAAAGTGATTTAAACATTAAACAAACAAAAGGGAGAGGGAGAGAGACAATGCACTCTCCCTCTCTTTTTCTTTCTCTCCCTCTCTCATTTCCTTTCCCTCCCTCTCCCTCTCCCTCTCCCTCTCTTTCTCTCTCATTTCCTCTCCTAAACAAGCAAAAAAGAAAGTGATTTAAACATTAAACAAGCAAAAGGGAGAGGGAGAGAAAGAATGCACTCTCCCTCTCTTTCTCTTTCTCTCCCTCTCTCATTTCCTCCCTCTCCCTCTCCCTCTCTTTCTCTCTTACTCTCTCATTTCCTCTCCTAAACAAGCAAAAAAGAAAGTGATTTAAACATTAAACAAGAAAAAGGGAGAGGGAGAGAGAGAATGCACTCTCCCTCTCTTTCTCTTTCTATTTCTCTCCCTCTCCCTCTCCCTCTCCCTCTCCCTCTCCCTCTCCCTCTCTCTCCCTCTCCCTCTCCTTCTCTTTCATTTCCTCTCCTAAACAAGCAAAAGAGAGTGATTTAAACCTTGAACAAGCAAAAGAAAGAGAGAGGAAGACTCACCAATGAGATATGGCAAGCGTGGGGTGGCTTCTCTTTGCGATGAAGGCTCCTCCTCTCCTTCACGAACAACGGCGGTGGCGGCGGCGGCAACAAGTCTTCTTCTCTCACAAAGCCTTCGCTCTCTCCCTCGCTCTCGCTCTCAAAACTCGAAGCAAAAGAAATGAAAACCGCGCTCGGGTTTCGGCCGCGTTTTTTCCCTGTGGCGTCGCTATTTGCGTCGCATTTGTGACCAAATAGCGTTGTAGTGTTGATCAAATGGTTTATTAAGTGTTGCAAATAAGGTTTAACAAGTATGTTTTCTTCATTGAGAAATTCAAGAATGGAAAAGCTAGCAAACTCATAGCTTGTGGTGAAAAGAAAGATATGTTATTTGCTTTGGATGCAAGAACCCCCATCATACATAGTTCTATGTATGTTGAGGTTGGGCATGGACAAGATAAAGATGTCAACTATTGCATAGAAGAATCAAAAATGTGAATTTGCAAAGTCTTAAATAGATGCAATCCAGATAGGTTGCTCATGGGCTTCCATAGTTTGGTCATGTAGATTATGATCATGTATGTTAGGCTTATCAATTTGGCAAGTAGTCCAAACTCCTACTTTTGAAGAGGGGGGGAATGAGTAGTTATCCTTTGGAAATGGTACACTCGCACATTTGGTGTCCATGTCAGAATGTTTGCTTGAGTGGAAAATGCAAGTTCTATATCACTTTCTTTAATAATTTCAACATGATAACATGGGTGTACTTTTTGCAACATAAGAGTAAAGCATTAAAAAATTTGTTAGAGTTTAAATCCATAAATGAGTTCTCTTACTTTTTGAAAGACCATGGAATCAAAAGACAAGTTACATGCAAGTGTACACCACAATAACATAGTGTGGGTGAAAGGAAGAATATGATGATTGAAGAAGTAACAAGGGCAATGATGAATTAGATGCGTATGTCCTTCATTTATTAGGCTGAGGTAGTATATACTGATATCTATATCATGAATAGGACACCTATAGCTTTGACTCATCACATGTCTCCATATGAGAAGATGTATAGGTCACCTATAGTTGCATATCTTAGGGTGTTTGGTTGTGTATGTTATGCTCATGTCCCTGATGGTTTTAGGAAAAACATGGAACTAAAGGCTATTAAATGAATTTTTATAGGGTATCCAAATGAGAAGAAGGGTTACAACTACTATGATCCTATCAATAAAGAGGTCTATATAAGCAAGGATAAGAAAATTCAGTGAATATGAGTCTTGTTATAGATGGAAAGCTATAGTTGAGATAGATGCATATGAGAGTAGTGATGATTATGTTTATGGAAAGAAAATTACAAAAAATAATGGTCAAAGAAATCAATATACTAAGGATGTGTCTAGACCTCAGGATCATGAAGAAAGTAGTGGTAGTTATGGTCCATGCAATGACAAGTTGAGGAGCATACAAAACAGGGTAGAATTTGCACAAGGAAAGAAGCCTATGGGTGAAAGTTCTAAGGATGAGTCTATGGATGACGAGTTTGGTATACCACATGTTAGAGCTCCAAAGATAAAGAGTTCAGGAAAGTATGTTCTAGCACATGTAAGAATGATTGAGACACCACCTAATGCACCTCATTCGTGGAGATTAGATAAAGTAGGGTATCTACTATTTAGCATGTAGAGTCTACTTGCTTTGAAGAGGTAGTTGGAAGAAAAGATTGGAAGAATGCTATGAATGTATTGATAAAGAATAAGACATGGCATCTAGTTGAGTTTCATTATGGCAAGAAGGAAATTAGCTGCAAGTGGGTGTATAAAGTCAACTACAAAAGATATAAAGAAAGGTTGGTTGCGATTGGTTATGCACAAACATATGGTATGGACTATGGTGAGACATTTAGTCCAGTGGGTTAAGATGACTATAGTGAGATCTACAATTATAGTAGCTTCTATTTATGGCTAGAATTATACCAAATGGATGTGAAGAATGCTTTCTTAAATGATAGATTGAAAGAGGAAATATATGTGGACTAGTAAGAAGGGTATATACACACAAAATATTTACATTATGTATGTAAGTTAGGGAGGGCATTGTATACATTGAATCAAGCATTTAAATCTTGGTGTAAGAAGATCAACAAGTTTGTATGTAGCATGGGATTTTGACAAAGAATGGCTAATTATTCACTTTATGTAAGACATCTAGAGGATGGAATGTTTGTCATGGTCATCTACATTGATGAACTCATCATAAAACATAGTCTTGAGAGAGAGATTGTTGAAGTAAAGCATGGAGTGAACAAGGAATTTGACATTAAGGACCTTGGTTTATTAAGGTACTTTCTTGGCGTTTAGGTAATTGACAATCCACATAGAGTTTGGTTAGTGAATAGGCAATACTCATTGGAGATGTTAAAGAAGTCCATGGAGAGTACAAACTGATTAGGCTACTGTTTTTCTCTAATAGAGAGAGGCTATGGGACATGTACATCCTGTCTAACTGTCAAGATTGTGGGAGAGAAGGAAGGAGTCTCACTTGTAGCTTTCTTGCTTGCACAATGGGGGAATACACATAAGGGTGGAGGCTGAAAACAATTTTTCTCTTCTTAGTTGTGTAAGCCAAAAGAACTCTAGTACAAGGAAATAGAAGAACCCTATATATGGGTCTCAAACCAAACTCAACTAATTAAGGTGGCATACTAACTGAGCCACGAACTAGAGTAGATAAGGATAGCTATCATGTAGCTATTATTCATGGACGGTGTACCAACTGCATCTAACTGACAAGTCGGTGACATAAATACACAACGGTCACCCTGGTATATCACGAGTGGAGCTCGATATCTCAACACTCCCCCTCGAGCTCAATCCCAATTCCTGCACACCAAGCAGGTCTCTGAACTTGCGCAGCTTCTCTGCGCCCAATGCCTTCGTGAATATGTCAGCTACCTGATCCTCTGTGCTGAACATAAACTAGATCAATAAGACCTAGTAAAACCCTCTCCCGCACATAGTGATAATGCACCTCAATGTGCTTTGTTCTAGCATGATAGACTGGGTTATTTGCCAAGTGTATACTACTCATGTTGTCACAATAAATGACAACAGGCCCATCTGTAGGCTGATGCATATCATAAAGTAGCTTATGCAACCAAGCTACCTCACATGCAGCCATTGCTGCACCCCTGTACTCAGCCTCTGTGCTCGACAAGGCAACTGTAGGCTATTTCTTGCTGCTCCAAGTGACTGCAGCACTCCCAAAAGAGAACACATATCCACTGGTAGATCGTCTATCAGAAATGCTACCAGCCCAATCAGCATTAGTGTATCCATACAACTGTATCTGAACCCCAGTCTCATAAAATAGTCCATACTGCAATGTATACTTCACATACCTGAGTATGCGTCTAGTCGCATCCAAATGCGGTTTCCTTGGAGCCTGCATAAACTGACTTACCAATCCAACAGCATAGCTCAAATCTGGCCTGGTAATAGTCATATAAATCAAGCTTCCTACTATGCGTCTGTACATAGTAGGATCTTCCAGAAGCTCACCTGCATCTGCGCTCAGCTTCACATTCTACTCCAAAGGAACTGAAATAGGCTTACAGCCTGTCATCCCATATTTGGACAGCATGTCCAATCCCTACTGCCTCTGCAAGAGCTGTATCCCACTTGGTGATCTAATCACCTCAATGCCCAAGAAATAACGCAGCTCTCCCAAATCCTTCATCTCAAAGTTCTGCTTCACTAGCTCACGACACTAAAGATAAGCTACGCGGTAGAGACAGATGACCACAGCAATTCCAAGCCAATGGTAATTATGGATCTAAACAATTCAATTCCAATTTTACAAGATTTAATCCAGGTCGTTTCTCTTCATCATCTTTCCGTAAGAATTGGGCTAAACCACCTGCATTACCATCTAATGTCAATCAAAATCCTAAGCCTATTCCATAGCCAAATCCTAATGTACCTAGACTTCCTGCTATTGCAAACAATGTAACCAAAGCCAAGCCAATAGTATGCTATAAATGCCACCAGCCTGGACATCTAGCAGCAAATTATCATTCAAAGAAGCCACCAACTCATATCAACTATCTTGGAGCCATGGACGAAGACGAACATGATGATATGTCTGATTTCACTAAAGATGAGGACGACACTACTACTACTTCCGATACTTTACCAGGTATGTCTACTCCACATTCTTTATTGACTATGAAATGTTTGGTACATGGAAAGGAAAAGACTATTTTGCATGATGACTGTAGTACTCATGATTTTATTTCAGCAAAATTGGTAAAAGAATTGAATTTACAGACTGTACCTACGCATTATCGCATAAAAACTACATTTTTAGGCACTAGGTATAATGGTACACAAGAAGTACAAGACTTAGAGATTCAAATTGGTTCATACACTGAAAGAAGAAATTTCTTAGTTGTTCCATTACAGTCGAGTGACATTATTTTAGGAATGCCTTGGCGTCACCAGCATAACCCAGATATAGATTATTCCACACACACAATGAATATTAATTTTCAAGGAAAATCTATTATATTATATGGTATACATGCATCTAATGTTTTTCCACTGCTTTCGCATACTCAAGCTAAACGTGCATTATGCAAGAGTAGTAAATCCTATCTTATTTGGGTGAATGAATTGCAAGTAAAGGAAAATCATATGCACCCTAGGCATAAGGAATTTCTTGCATATTTTAAGGATTGTTTTGCAGAAGACCTACCACCTGGTTTACCTCCTTCACGTCCAGAAGATCATAAGATAGATTTGATCCCTGGCACACAACCACCTTGCAAAGCACCATATAGGCATAACCAGATAGAGCAAAAAGAAATCCAAAGTCAAGTTGAGGAATTACTAAATAGAGGTTTAATTCGACCTAGCAGTTCTCCATTCGGTGCACCTCTATTGTTAGTCAAGAAAAAGAATAATACCTATCGTATGTGTATTGACTATCGAGCTTTAAATAAGATCACTGTAAAGAATAGGTATCCTATTCTTAGAGTTGATGACCTTATGGACAAACTACAAGGATCTTCTATATTTAGTAAAATTGACCTTAAGTCTGGTTATCATCAAGTGAGGCTAGATAAGTCTGACATATTCAAGACTGCATTCAGAACACAGTTTGGTCATTACGAATTTTTGGTCATGCCATTTGGATTGACTAATGCACCTGCTACCTTTAGTAGAATGATGAACCGTATCTTTTTGAAATATCAGTATTGTGTAATTGTTTTCTTTGATGATATTTTGGTGTTTTGTCAAAATGAGAAAGAACATTATGAGCATTTGTCATTGGTTTTTCAGTTATTGAAAGAAAATCAACTATATGCAAATCCTGAAAAGAGTGAATTCTTTAAGACAGAAATTGAGTATTTAGGTCATATTGTATCATCTGATGGAATTAAAGTTGATCCTAAGAAAATTGATGCAATATTGAATTGGCATGTTCCTAAAAACGTGCATGAGTTACGCTCATTCCTTGGTCTTGCTAGTTTCTATAGGAAGTTTGTACGTAATTTTTCATTACTTGCTTTACCATTAATCAAACTTCTGAAGAAAGGAATTGTTTATCAATGGACCGAAAATCAACAAAAATCCTTTGACTTACTGAAACATGCATTAACCAATGCCCCTATTCTACAGTTGCCTGACTTTAATAGACTATTCTTTCTAGTAGTGACCGATGCTAGTGGATCAGGAATAGGAGCCGTACTTATGCAAGACAATCATTCTATAGCCTATTCTAGTTGTAAACTGAAACCCTCTGAGCTGAAATATTCCACATATGACAAAGAACTATTAGCAGTTGTACAAGCATTAAGACAGTGGAAACACTACTTAATGGGTTCAGAATTTATGATAAAGACCGATTAGCAAAGTATTAGACATTTACTTAGCCAACCTCAAATATCTGACCGTCATATCAAATGGGCTTCCTTTATTCAGAGTTTTCATCCTATCATTCAATACTAACCTGGAAAAGAAAATGTAGTGGCTGATGCATTGAGTAGAAGACCTGCCATTCATAATATTTATGTCATATCTTTTGATTCTTTGATTGCTATGAAAGATACATATCACCAGGATATTACTTTTTATTCTGATTGGAATAAATTAGTTCAAAATAATTTCATTCTTATTGATTCATTGTCATATAATGATGGATTTGTGTTTTATGAAAAGAGATTGTGTGTTACAATTCCATTCCGATCTTTTGTTTTGAATGAAATTCATTGTCCCCCATATCAAGGTAATGGAGGTATCATATCTACATTACATATGTTAATTGAAAATTTTTTGCCCGCATATGGATGCTGATGTATCTAACTTCGTTTCTGAATGTTTGATTTGTCAAAGAATTAAGAGACATCATGGTAAACAATATGGATTACTTATGACCTTGTCTATTCCATCTAAACCTTGGAAACACATTTCTATGGATTTCATTACTGGTTTACCAAATACTAAATCTAA
This sequence comes from Lygodium microphyllum, assembly GCF_053477565.2. Classification (NCBI taxonomy): domain Eukaryota; kingdom Viridiplantae; phylum Streptophyta; class Polypodiopsida; order Schizaeales; family Lygodiaceae; genus Lygodium; species Lygodium microphyllum. The sequence goes on along the minus strand of NW_028229514.1, from coordinate 18,234,952 downwards.
CCATGATATGATTTGGACAGTTGTAGATAGATTTAGTAAACAAGCATATTTCATTCCATGTAAGAAAACTTTAACAGCATCACAAGAAGCACAATTGTTTTTAAAACTGTTTTTACTAACCATGGATTGCCAAAAGTGATTATTTCAGATCGTGATTCTAGATTTTGTAACAACTTTTGGATTACCCTGTTTGCTAATCTTGGCACAAAGATTGATTTCTCATCTGCATTTCATCTAGAAACTAATGGACAAACAGAAGCCACAAATAGCACCATTCTAGATCTTTTACGTGCATACACTATCTCTAAATCTCAGACATGGGACATACATTTGCATTTATTACAGTTTGTATATAACAATACACCGCACACATCTACAAAGAAAGCACCGTTTGAAGTCATTTATGGATATAGATTATCTACACCTGTTGCATCTTTGTCTTATAGAATTCAAAGTGCTGATGATATTGCTAGTATGCATAACACTATTTTTGATGAGGTTAAAGATATGATTACTAAAGCCCAGCAATCATATACCAAACAAGCCAACAAGAAAAGACAAGCCATGAATTTCAAAGTTGATGATTATGTTTGGCTAAGAATAGAAAAACGTAGATTGCAAAGTGTAGATAGACATCCAGTTGTCAAATTAGCTCCCAGATTCTATGGACCATTTAGAATCATTCATAAAGTTAATGACAATACATTCAAGTTAGAATTACCATCTCATTGGAAAATTCACAATACATTTCACATTAGTTTATTGAGACCATTTAGAGGCCAATTACCTGTCCACCCTGTTTATGAAAACCCACCTTTATTAGAGGAAGAGACTGAAATACTTGAACCAGAAGCTATCATAGACACTGACTTTATGACCACTAGAACTGATCGAAGGTATTCTAGATATCTAGTTAAATTTAAGAACCATCCTGTAGAGGAAGCACAATGGATGCACGCTAGAGACTTAAATGCTTTCCCCACTCTATTAGCTCCACATTGAGCTAATAGCAATTGAGGTCAATTGCTATCCCATCTCGGGGGTATGATGCCAGGAGGCATATTTCACGGTGGATTCCGTGCCACGGTGGATTCCGTGAGGTTTTACGGTGGATTCCGTAAACTTTGATGACTGGGGCTCATACACAAAGTGGATTCTTTGTGTGAGAAGTTGATGGGGACGCCTGTCCTTTTCGGGCGTTTCATTAATTTAGTGTGTACATGGGTGATTCCATAGCGGGTGATTCCGCAAAATGCATATTAAATTAATAAACGTTTATGAGTTTAGAGTGCGCACTCGTAATAAATTAAGGTTAGGATTTATTTCTAACCAGTTGATTTATTTATGTAGCTGAAGACTGCTAGGTATTCACTTTTGTCGGTTTAATTGTATTATTTTACTAACGATTGTGAATGCTTCAGTTGATGTGTAGAGATAGCAGCAGTGGCGGAGGAAAGCATTGGAGTTTAGCGAGTATTCGACCTATGGATTATATTTTGATAGGCGCCACGCCTATATTTTGTTATGTCTATTGAGGCATCGATTATTTATTATTATTTTGTATGCATCTATGCGCACGGATATGTTATTTCTATTTGGACATTGTATTGGGCGTGCCAGACTCTTTGGGCACCGTCCATTAGCTTTATCTTCTATTTTTGTAAAAGTAAACTCAAAAGCTAAAAGCTTGATATATTTTTGTAAATTGGGCTATTATTGAGCATGAAGAAGAAATATACATAAAATACATGCTTTGTGAAGCGCTCACACAAGGCATGGGGGGAGATTGAACCCAATTGGTCTCTTGCTCTTGTCATTCATGCTTTTTACCTTGTAATTTGTGCAAAAAGTAGAGTTCATTGTTCTTGGGGACCTTCCGGGATTCACTACGTGAGCATACAGCGACCGATCTGCACACCATTATCAGAGATTCGTGCGACAATGTCATGAAGATCATAAAATAGATTTAATCCCTGGTTCTCAACCACCATGTAAAGCACCTTATAGACACAATTAGATTGAACAGAAATAAATCCAAGCACAAGTTGAAGAACTATTAACCCAATGACTTATTAGGCCCAGTAGTTCTCCTTTTGGTACACATGTCCTATTAGTTAAGAAGAAAAATAATACATATGGGATGTGCATTGATTATGGTGTCCCTACACAAGATTACTCTTAAGAACAAATATCCGATCCCTAGGGTTGATGATCTCATGGATAAACTACAAGGAGCCACTATTTTTAGCAACATAGATCTCAAATCTGAATATCATCAAGTACAATTGGATACACCTGACATTTTCAAGATTGCATTTAGAAATCAATTTAGTCATTATGAATTTCTTGTTATGCCTTTTGGTTTGACTAATGCACAAGCCATATTCAGTCGTATGACGAATTGAATATTTTTTAAGTATCAATATTATATAATTGTTTTCTTTGATGATATATTGGTTTTTAGTAAGAATGATAATGAGCATTATGAACATCTATCTTTGGTTTTCAAATTATTGAAAGAAAATCAATTAGATGCTAACCCTAAAAAGAGTGAATTTTTCCAAACCGAAATTGAATACTTAGGTCACATTGTTTCTTCTGATGGTATTCAAGCTAATCGTAAAAAGATAGAATCAATTTTGAATTGGCCAATCCTTAAAAATGTGCATGAGTTATGTTCTTGCTTAGGTCTTGCTAGTTTTTACAGAAAATTTGTGAGAAAATTTTCATTACTTGCATTGTCTTTTACGAAATTATTAAAGAAAGGTGTTGTATATCATTGGTATGATAATTAGCAAAAGTATTTTGACTTATTGAAATATGGTTTAACACATGTACTTGTTTTGAAATTACCTGATTTTAATGGATCATTCTTTCTAGTAGTCTCTGATGCTAGCGGATCAAGAATAGGAGTTTTCCTTATGCAAGATTCACATCCCATAGCCTATTCTAGTTGAGAACTTCGACCCTCCGAGCTGAAGTATTCTACCCATGATAAGTAATTGTTAGCTGTAGTACAAGCTTTACGTCAATGGAAAAACTATCTAATGGAATCTGAATTTATGATCAAAATTGACTAACAAAGTATCAAATATATTCTTAGTCAGCCATAAATTTTGGACCATCATACCAAATGGGTTACTTTCATTCAAAGTTTTCATCCACTTATCCAATATCAATGTGGAATAGAGAATGTTGTTGCCGATGCATTGAGTAGAAGACCAAGTATCCATAATATTTCCGTTATATATTTTGATTCCCTTATTCCTATGAAGGATACCTATGACCAGGACCCCACTTGTCAAGCTTATTGGAATAAATTAGTTGCTAATAATTGGATTCCAGTTGATTCTTTTTCTTATTTTGATGGATTTATGTTTTACGAGAAAAGATTGTGTGTCAGTGTTCCATTTAGATCATTTGTATTACACAAAATTCATTGCTCCCTATATCAAGGCCATAGAGGTATTATTTCTACTTTAAGCACATTAGTTGAAGATTTTTACTGGCCACAAATGGAATCTGATGTTTCTAACTTTGTTTCTAAATGCTTAATTTGTCAACGAGTCAATTGACACCATGGTAAGCAATATGGTTTATTGATGCCTTTACCAAATCTTGAACAACCATGGACACATATTTCAATGGATTTTATAATTGGTTTGCCTAACACACAAGCTAATCATGATATAATTTAGACTATTGTACATTGATTTAGCAAACAATTCATATTTCCTTCCATGTAAGAAAACATTAATTGCATCTCAAGCTGCACAATTTTTTTTAAAGACTGTTTTCACTAATCATGATTTGCCAAAAGTTATTATTTTAGATTGTGAATAACACCATATTGAGGAATATGGGAATTTTCCATAAGTTTGGGACACATGGTCAAATCTTTGGGATTTTCATAACTTGAATACTATAACTCCAAATCGAGTGCTCTATAGCTCAATAGATTCCATTTTTCAAGCACTTTCCAATGATAGGTCACATCATATGGTTTTGAGAAAATTATCGGTATGTTATTCGGGTGCCACCTTTTTAGTATTCAAAAAATGGTAATTGGGAGATTCCCAAACTTACTAATATTGTGTTGAATGTAGATTCTGTAACAATTTTTTGACTACTTTGTTTTCTAATTTAGATACTCAGATTGATTTTTCATCTACATTTCATCCACAAACCAATGGGTAAACAAAAGCTACTAACATTACAATTCTAGATCTTTTATATACATACACAATTTCAAAACCACAAACATGGAATACACATTTTCATCTACTTCAATTTGCATATAATAATACACCACACACAGCTACACAATAAGCACATTTTGAAATCATTTATGAACATAGATTGCATACACCTGTTACATCATTGTCAAACAAAGTTAAAGTTGCTGATGATATTGCCAATATGTATGCTACTATCTTTGCTTAAGTTAACGACATGATTGTGAAAGCCTAGCGATGTCATGCCGCTACACGCATACCATGTGAAAAACTCTAAAGTGTGGATTTCTTATTGATCTCCAGAGTCAATGCCATTTTAGACATTAATGTTAGTGTCCATGGTTCAAACATATTAGTTTTTGGACAAGTATAGCCAATTTATGATATTTTAGATATTATCTCTTGTAAAAAAATCCAAAAACTGTAGACAACTTCTAGATTAGGATGACATGAAAAAGAAAGCATGTAGCTTTCAGCCATCTGTGAGGATTTTATGTAAAAAGAGAGATGGACGAAATCGCGTGCGTCGTGATCATTGTTTTCAGGCAGTGAACAATACTCCCAAGTGGGAGATAAAGAAGGAGCGATCTAGCAAAATTCTGGCCAAGTGTGCTAGTATTTTATCTAGCATAGAGGAAGGCATTATTTTGTGTACGTTTTTGTGTACAAGAGATTTGTCTTCTCATAATGGAGAAATAAATTGACATGCTTCAATTCTGTGAGTATTATTCTACATCTTCTATTTCTTTATGTGATTATTATTTCATGTATTCTCTTTCTTTCAACCCCTTCTCTTCGGTCAACTCCACTCCTTGAATCTCCCTTCACCCTGCTGTCTCTTACTCCCGCAGTTGCCTTTCGACCGCAAACGCTCCAACAGTGGTGAACCCAACGTGAAAGTTGGCAGCAAAGGTGTGTAAAGATGGGAGATTCTACAGCTTCAAGTGGTGGTGATGCTTTACAACAAATGATAGCTTTGTTACAACAACAACAACAGTAGCAGTTGTTGTTACAACAACAGATGCAAACTCGGCATGAAGTAGAAAGAATTGATTCCTTAGCCGTGAATGCATTGCAGGTAGTGGGACAAGAATTGAAGCAGTTTAAATGTCAAAATGTTTTGGCCTTCATTCGACTGTATGAAGAAAATATGTTGTTTCATGGGATACCGCAGTATGCATGGAGTCAGTATTTCTCCAGTTTGGTCATGCATGCTTTGCATGATTGAATTGATGAGTTACATAGAAGAGATGCTGATTCGACAGCTTTTAAGAAAGATTTGAGAGAAAAGTTTTTCTTGGAAGATACAGGATTGGTAACTAAAAAGACATTTACAGATTGGATTGAAAATCCCAATAAAGGGTTGGTTGCTACAACTTTGCTCCGTGAATTTGAAAGTCGGTATATGCAATTGGATGCTGGTGAGCAGCAAATCATTGGAGAGTTAGAAAATTGATTTGTTTCTGAAGGCTTCAGATCCTATCTTGCAGAAGAAGCTGACTGATCGTTTAGAAGATGCCTCTTCTGAAACAGGACTGAAATCAGATTGGGCTAATGTAACTGAAGCAATGCATATGTTGGAAAAGAGAGAGCGGATGAAATTAAGATGGGATATAGGCACCACAACTGCTAGGGCTCAAAAGGGGGCTGAAATTGCAACCAAGGAGCCTGTAGCTATGGCAGAACAATAGGCTATACATGTTGGTCCAGCTCTTAAAGGTGATACTGTTGATGAATTAATCAAAGGCATGTGTGATTTGAGACTGAATTTGATAGAAATACATATAAAGGTCAAAAAGTTGGATGTTAAGGTAGAAGAGAAGGCTTGGACAATAGCCCAAAGACCATACAAAGAAGGATACAAGAGGAGATGCATTTGGTGTGACAGTTTACAACATGAAAACCGAGATTGTACAGCTTACCGTGAAGTGGAAGCAAAAAGGTTAATCTTTTGAAAAGATGGAAAAATATATGCAACAGAAATTGGTCTTCCAATAGAGCCGAATTTTGGAAAAGGTGGCATGCATAAGAATTTGGTAGATATGGCTGCAAGGATAGCATTTGCTGCCATAGATGCAACCACATATGGGTTGAGAATTGAAAGGATTGATGAAGCTCCTAAAGGAAGCATGGTTGAAGAAAAATCTTGTGTTTGGATGCAAGCATTAGATTGCATGGAAAAGTGCAAAATAGCAAAGTCTAAATTGGCTGATGCAAGTCAAAGTATACGAGGGAGAACATGATGGAGTATACCAATGAACTCATTTTTAGCCTACGCTTATTTGGCTGAGGTTCATAATCAATAAGCTCTTGTGGAAGAAAAGAGAATAAGAGATGAGGACATTGCTGGTCCTTCCTCTTCAAGCCCGAGAAGATCAAGATGCAAATTTTGGAGCCCTCTTTAGCTCCATATTCAAATCAGTGGTTTACCATTTCAAAGAAGAATGGTTCTTTGAGGTTTATACAAGATTTTCCGCCAGTTAATAAAGTCACCATAAGGAATGTTGGATCAGGCCCGATAGTGGATGAATTTGAAGAAGCATTTGTAGGCAAAGCAATTTACTATTCGAGAGATTTATATTCACAATATGATCAGTTCTAGCTTGCATTAGAAAGCCGAGATATCACTACCATGAAGACACCACTTAGATTGGTTAGGATGTGTGTTCTTCCACAGGGGGCAACCAATTCAGTGGCATATATGATGAATACTATGCATAAAGTATTGAGGGAGTAGATTCCTCAGTTGACCTTACCCTTTCTTGATCATGTGCCGATAAAAGGGTGCAATATCCATGAGAAGAATGAAGAGTTGAATGATCAGGGATGTAGAGGATTTGTGGTTGATCATATTTTTTATTGTGACAGGATTTTGAGTCATCTTGAAGAAGTGCATTTGACTCTGTCAGGAGAAAAATCAGTTTTTGGAGTAGAGAAAATATTAGTTGTTGGGCACATGTGTGGACCATATGGAAGAAAGCCCTCACTAGTAAAGATTGACGCCATAAGCAGGATGTGGGAGACATGTTCAAATGTATCCAAGGTAAGAAGATTTTAGGGTGCATGTGTCTTTTACTTGATATGGATTCCGCATTTTACTCATGTGGCTGAAAGTCTATATTAGCTCTTGAGAAAAGGGAAAAAGTTTTGGTGGGGAAAACAGCATATGAAGGCAGTTCAAAAGTTAAATAGCTTATTGATTTCAGCCCTAACACTAAAGAGAGCAAATTATGAGAATGGGCAACCTATTATTCTCACTATGGATATAAGGCCAATTGGCCTTGGTTGGGCAGTGGGTCAGGATGATGCTGATGGGAATAGGTATGCCATTCGGTTTGGAGCAAAGGTCCTTAATAAATGCCCACGATGGTATTCTCAAGTCAAAAGAGAGCTTTCACTACAAGATATAGACCTTATACCGACGTTTAAAGCGACGAAAATACAAACAAAAAAAATTACCCCCGTCATCGCAAAAAGCGTCGTTATTGACGACGCCATAGAAACGTCACTATTGGCGTCGCTATATGCTACACATATAGCGACGCAACCAGTAAATTTGCGACACACATAGCGACGCAACCAGTAAATTTGCGACGCAAATAGCGACGGTAACAGGGAAAAAAAAAATTGTAGCACTCTGTGCTGTATGAAGCCATACAAAATAGTTTCTGCACTACTATATACAAAGCGCTTGCAAACAAAAAGAATGTATACTGAAATCATAAAGCTGATACATGAAATAAATACATGATCGCATAAAAAGAGATCGGTACAATTATGACAGGATATCACTAATACATAGAAAATGTCTACATAAATCAGGCAACTAAAAAATAAAGATGTGTGAGCTCCAAGGATCCAAGGGCGAGCTACAAATCCTTGTCCCCTGAAAGCTCGTCCCGCTGCAAAGGAGCATCGAACAGATTCTGCAGAAAAAGAAATAACACATCAATCCACCATACAATAATGCATTCAAATATCTCATGGTAACTACGGACAAGAAAGATGAGTGACTTACAGGGCCACCGCGTCTATATAATTGCTCGATCAATGCATTGAGACCATGCCTCTCTGCATATCGAGTCTCAAGGCCTTGTGGATCGCAATTTGTAATGGAGTGCTGCAAAGAAAACAAAGTGCTAACTGTTAGAAACATGATTGTCAGTACAAAGAATATTTCAAAAAAACAAACAAGCAAAACAAAATAGAAACTTACAAAGTCCTCCAAATATGTTCTATGGCCGCCACTCCCAAGATGATGGGCCACTCCAGCCTCGAGTCATGCCCTCGCCGCCTCCCGCTTCTGACTCCAACATCTTGGCAAATCTATAGTCTCCTCCCACAGTCGGTGCCAGTCGTCTGCATCTAACCACTCGGGCTTTGCAGCCCCACTCTTGATTGCCTTGCGTGCGTCGGATCGTCTATGTGACATATATGCACGCATGCAATCCATCATCCAGCCCGTAGAGAATCTATCTATTGCAGCTGGCACCGGAAACTCCTCGTGCAAGGATGCTACTATGTAGTCCTTGCTCCCCTCCGGTATGTTCTTCCAATGATCCAGGACGTTGTGTCGAAAAACTTGTTGGCACAACTCTCTCATATGAGCCATCACCCTCCTTCCCTCATCATTCATGATGATGGCTCCTGACCTACTATCAACCAGATATCCATAACCCCTAGGAGTCTCCCTAAGATGGGTCCTCTCCCATCTCTGTCCACGCTCCTGGGCATATCCAGGAGACCCCTCTACATCCGGTGTACCGACGGGGGTAACCTCTCTCGAAGTGGCACTCGAAGGGGTGCCACCAATAGGGGTACCACCAAAAGGGGTACCACCTGCTGACGGCTGCGCAAAAGCCGGAGTAACTGGAGTAGACATCCCCACAGGTGTGACAAATCCTGGAGGTGACGCAACTCTAGCTGAACGATGAGACGGAGACACCACATCCGTGTCTCCACAGCAGCATCTCCCTGATCCCGATGCAGTCCCTCCCTCTGGCCCAAGTCGTGAGCGTCGAGATTGTCTGCTCGAAGCTGAAGCATCTGATCGCGCTTAAGCAGATCTAGTAGAGCTCCTTGATGAAGAACGAGACAGCTCGTGGTCTGCCATCTCTCTGAATCTCGCGAGCTGGTCTGGAGATATGCTTTCCATCATGTCCTGAAACTCCTCATCGCTCATCCCTCGACTCATCCTGAAAATGTCACCTGCATAGATAAAAAATGATGTTAGAATAATCAATTTAAACTATACAAAGCAGAGTAATATAAATCATTTTTTAAAAATCCCTCTTAAATTGCATATCTTATGTACCTTTATAAGAGATCTAAACAACGAATTGAGTAATACAATTCTCCAAGAATGAAGTACCCTATGGTCCCATGTTAATCTCCTGACACAACTCTGCATACACTGGAAGGTCGATAGACATGTCACCACAAAAGAATAAGTCTGGTCATTCTCAAAAAATTCTTGGACTCTTGTATTTCCATCATTGTTAGCCGATGCGGGCTCCAAGCTTGCGGCAGCCTCCACCCCTTGTAATATCGACCCCTCTATTTGGATATTATCTTCATCTATGCCCGAAACATCGCTTTGATCATATACTCTCACACTTCGAGGAGTTGAATGTATAACATACCACCATCGAGGTTGTCGGGGGTTTGGATAGAAGATTACATGTTCACAAATACGTACAAAGCGAGTTCAAACCATTGTGACATAAACCATGTCGTATTACAACTAGCAAGAAAATGACTCTATGCACCTGTTCACAATGGGCCGGCAACACAAAGGTGTCACACAAATCTGTCCATTTTTTTTTGGAATCTATTTCGAGAAATCCAGATGGACCTCGTCGAACTGTTGCACCAGCTCCTCCAAGTACCACTTTGAACCACTGCACATCGAATAGTATCATGAAGAAGCTATGGTAATCCACCGTAATAATACTTTCAAGTTTCCAAAATACTCCATCTCATCCATAACCGTGTTCGGATCCATTGCTCGTCGCCAGCTCTCTTGCTCAAACCTTGCCATGACACCACAGTCCATTCTGGAGCGCACTTTGTCAATACGCTCCACGCGAAAATGTCGTCCGCGTGACCACGCTGCACTATATATTTTGTACTGTACATTGAAACGCTCAAATAAGACCCCCTCCTTCCACAAAATCTTTAGCTCATGGACTAATGGACGAAGATACACTTCGATATTTTTTACTTTGTAGCGGCCTGGGACGAGCAAGCTAAGGATGAGACGTCCTTTCTTCGTAGAAAGCCATGGAGGGATATTGTAGTTGACAAGCACTATAGGCCACACACTGTAAGAAGTTGAGCGTAGACCGAATGTATTCACACCATCCATTGCAAGACCGAGCCGAAGATTCATTGGCTCTCGCGCAAAGCCTGGGAAGGTAGAGTCAATGTGGTTCCATGCGCGTGAGGACCTATTCTGCACATGCCACGTTGTCAAGCTTGCCATGCCGGACGTGTGAAACATGTGGTTTATGTGGGGGATGAGCGAAAAGTGTCTGAGAACTTTTTGAGGGATGGTTTGCCCTTGCAAGTCCTGTCGATACCTGTGAGCACCACACTTTCGACATGTCTCCATAGTCTCGTATTACTCTCGAAACAGTATGCAGTCATTGATACATGCATGGATGTTATTGTAGTCCATGCCAAGCTTTCGTAAAACATGTCGTGCATCATCACGAGACTCAGACATGGTATTTGCAGGTGGTAATATATGATATTTCAATAACCTGAAAAAAATCATAAAACACCTTGAAAAAGCACAAATGTTTGTAATAATAGTGTCAAAAAAAAAATCAATGAAGCCTATGTGCAAGGTACATGAATAACTCGGTCACACTCATATCGCTCCACCTGTATTTTGCTTGCACACTTAAGAGTGCAAGCAATGTCTTCAACCGAGATACTCGGCACCCATCATATAATGGTATGGATGCTTCCTCTCTAAGCAAGTCAGATGTCTCGACATCCATGGGAATCAATGCATTGATCATTGCCTCCATCTCAGGCTCCAAGATTGTAGGTAGGTCAGGAAGGTTGTCTGTCTCCTATGGCATTGACGGTATACATGGGCCTTGCGAATGGTGGATTGGCTCCTGCAATCCATCCATCACACGCCCACGAACTCTTCTAATTGGCCGCAAAGGGTGCACTCCCCCTTGGATCAAGACATCACCCCCCTGGATAGAAAAATTGCCAACAAGACCCAATCTTATTGTGTATGGTTTTCAATTAGCTTGCGAGTACAATACATGATTAATATTAACTTCAAATTACCGTTTGCTGAAAATCCGCAATCACCTGATCAATGATCTCATATTGAAACTCGCCAAATCATCGTATGTATTCTATAGACAATCGGCATTTTCGTCTAATTACCAACTTGCATTGAGAGCAAGGACATGGGACATGCTGATTAAGATACGTCTCGCGATCTTCAATAATAAGACCTTCTTCGTTTTCCATCTTATCTACATTACAGCAAACAAGGCTTAAATGGATAGCTTTATGGAGATGTATGTCAAGTTGCAAGTTGACCATAAATCTTGCATTGTACATAGTAGTTGAGAGATTTATTGATGTTATATCTCGACCCTATATCATGCTCAAGGATTTGTTTGTCCCGGTAGATAATTATTCGTTATTGTAAAAAACTGCACTAGAGGGCTTTGAGTATAAGTAATCCATTTATGAGCATCATTGAGGATCTTAGTCTAATAATAAATCAATCTCAACAAAAAGCATCTTAGAAATGTGGTTTTTTTGTCCTAGGATCGCGTATTAAAATTAATGCCATCTATGAAATTTATCAACTATAGTAATAAAATTTATTTCAATCAATTCTACTCATAGTCATAAGACCTAAGAGAAAATATCCTATACTCAATTTAAGGGATTCTTCTTCTATAACAATACTTTTGGGTTCATTTTGATGAAGTACCGTAATGACCATTAGCTAGGGTATCATTTTCTTTTAGTCCTTCCGTTGACTAGTTGGCATGATTTCTAATTTGTTATGCCTATAAAGTTAATACAAAAACAATGAGTTATGCATATCACAATTAGATCCCCTACTTGGACATTATGAAGGACATGACCAATTTTAAGCCATCTTAAAGAGTCACCAATGTACGTGGCCCATGGCAAAGCACATTGCATACCATTATCGATAAGTCTATTATCGTGCATCTTAAATCTTCTAATTAGACTTTATAAAGTGTATGACTAATTTTTAGCCCTCTTAAGGAGTCGATGTAATGGTACCCATAAAAAAAGCAAAGTGGATACCATTACCATAATCATGGATATGCTATCATTCCAATATATGTTATCTTTCTCTTTCTGTCCCTCTCCCTCCCTCTCTTTCTCTTTCTCTCGCATTTTCTCTCCCTCTCACAATATATCTTAACACTCTCCAAAAGCAAAAGGGAGAGGAAGAGAGAGAATGCACTCTCCCTTCCTCTCCCTCTCCCTCTCCCTCTCTTTCTCTTTCTCTCCCTCTCTCATTTCCTCCCTCTACCTCTCCCTCTCTTTCTCTCCTTCTCTCTCATTTCCTCTCCTAAACAAGAAAAAAAGAAAGTGATTTAAACCTTTAATAAGCAAAAGGGAGAGGGAGAGAGAGAATGCACTCTCCCTCCCTCTCCCTCTCCCTCTCTTTCTCTTTCTCTCCCTCTCTCATTTCCTTCCCCTCCCTCTCCCTCTCCCTCTCTTTCTCTCTCTCCCTCTCCCTCTCCCTCTCTTTCTCTCTTTCTCTCTCATTTCCTCTCCTAAACAAGCAAAAAAGAAAGTGATTTAAACATTAAACAAGCAAAAGGGAGAGGGAGAGAGAGAATGCACTCTCCCTCCCTCTCCCTCTCCCTCTCTTTCTCTTTCTCTCCCTCTCTCATTTCCTCCCCCTCCCTCTCCCTCTCCCTCTCTTTCTCTCTTTATCTCTTTCTCTCACATTTCCTCTTCTAAACAAGCAAAAAAGAAAGTGATTTAAACCTTAAACAAGCAAAAGGGAGAGGGAGAGAGAGAATGCACTCTCCCTCTCCCTCTCCCTCTCCCTCTCCCTCTCCCTCTCTTTCTCTCCCTCTCCCTCTCTCTCCCTCTCCCTCTCTTTCTCTCTCATTTCCTCTCCTAAAAAAGCAAAAGAGAAAGTGATTTAAACCTTAAACAAGAAAAAGAAAGAGAGAGGGAGACTCACCAATGAGATATGGCGAGTGTGGGGCGGCTCCTCTTCGCGATGAAAGATCCTCCTCTCCTTCGCGAACAACGGCGGCGGCGGAAAGACTTGTTCCTCTCCTTCACTCACGATGGTCCCTCTCTTCGTCACTCTCGCTCTCAAAATACACAAGCCGCAAACGCGAAATGAAACCGTGCTCGATTTCGGCCTGCTTTTTTTTCCCTATGGAGCGTCGCTATTTGCATCTCTAATGCTATTTGTGTCGCATTTGCTATTTGCGTCGCAAATGCTATTTGTGTCGTAGTTGCGACGCAAATAGCGACGCTAGTAGCGACACCAATAGCGACGCCGCTACCCGCCATCGCTAATCGGCGTCGCTACTAGCTCAAATCCTTGTACTGTTTGGGGTGTAGTGATAGCCCTTAAGTGTGATAGGGAGTATTTTATGGGAGCTCATGCAGTGGTAGAGATTGATTGTCTACCTCTATTAGGCATGTTAGCAAATTATGAGAATGGGCAAATTATGAGAATGGGCAACCTATTATTCTTACTATGGATATAAGCCCAATTGGCATTGGTTGGCAGTGGGTCAGGATGATGTTGATGGGAATAGATATGCCATTCGGTTTGCAGCAAAGGCCCTCAATAAATGCCAACGATGGTATTCTCAAGTCAAAAGAGAGATTTGGGATGTAGTGACAATGCTTAAGTGTGATACGGAATATTTTATGGGAGCTCATATAGTGGTAGAGACTGATTGTCTACCTCTATTGGGCATGATAGCAAATTGCTCAACTCTTGATATTGCCATGTTACGATGGATTGCATATATAAAGACACTTAACCTTGATTTTCAGCATATTGCAGGTAGAGAAAACCTCGTGGCCAACATGCTTTCACGAGCGAGGTTTGAAGATGAAGAGGATGATGTGATAGGTGTTGAAAATGACTTTATGACAATAGGGAATGAGTATGCAGCTATTGTTACTGTAGGTACAACTATTGTAACAGGGATTTCAGTAGTAAGAAAAGAGCTTACAGCCATGGGGAAGAAATGGCATGGGATATAGAGAGAAAGCATCATCAGTGTTATGCTTCAGTGAGAACAGAATTTTTGGAAGAGTTGTATGAGGATGATTGGCTGAAAATAGGTCAATATCTCAACCTCATGACAAAGAAGGCTGAATGGTTTGAAGCTGAATTCAAAAGGATTCAAAGAAAATATTATGGGTTTTTTCTTAAAAAATGGATGTTTATGGAAGCATGCAAAAAAAAATAGAGGAGCTCCAATACGTGTTTTGGGAGATAGGGCTTCTCAATAACAGGTGATGCAGGAGTTTCATGAAAGCTTATGGGCTAGACATAGAGGAGTTTGGGGCACATTTGCCAAGATCAAAGAGAAGTATTGGTGTCAAAACATGTATAAAGATGTGGAACATTATGTGGAATCATGCAATGTCTGTCAGATGTATTCCATTGTACAGCATAGAGATGGGTTGCAACCGACCTATCCATCGTCTATGCATTACAAATGGATAGTTGATTTGATTACCATGCCTACAGGTTTATGGAATATGAGATATCTTGTGCTTGCACGAGAAGACTTGACAAATCAAGTGGAAGGTCGAGCTCTTAGAGCAAAGACTACTCAAGAAGTTTGCAAGTTTTTATTGGAAGAAGTCTTTTGCAGGTATGGTTGTGTTGCTGATAGAGGAGAATTGGATGTGGATGAGGCTCGTGACTTCTTTTCACGATTCGGTATCAAGCTGGCTTTAATTTCAACCTACAATCCTAAAGCAAATGGAAAAAGTGAAAGAGGTCATCAACCTATCATTAAGACACTAGCAAAGTCATGCAAGGGCATGATGAAAGAATGGCCAAGAATGTTCCCTTTGCTTTGTGGGCTGATAGGACCACTCATAATGCAGTTACAAGGTATATGCTTTCTGAATTAATGTATGGACAAAATCCAATCATGCCTATTGAGGAGACTATTACTACTTGGAGTATTCTACCATGGAAAGAGGGTTTGAATAGAGAAGAGTTGCTGGTCCTACGCATTAGACAGTTAAAAAGAAGGCCTGAAGACATTGAGATGGCCATGAAAAAACTGAAGACTGCAAGGATCAAGAATAAGAAGAGGTTTAAAAAGCGACACAGACTTCAGCCACAAGCTATACAAGAAGGAGATTGGGTGCTAGTTTATGATAGTAGCTTAGAAAATCAGCATAGTGCCAGTCGGAAGATGACAAAGCGGGGATGGTTTGGTCCATATGTGGTAAGGTTTGTTTTTGACAATGCTACCTATGCATTAAATGAGATGGATGGGACAACTCTAAGGATTCCAATGGCTAGAAAACGTATCAAACTCTTTTGAGTTGAAGGAGCTGGATACTCAGCATGAACATGAGGATATGGAAGAAGAAGAGGTAGAAGATGAAGACATTGACATGGTGAGGATACTTCTTCTGACACTACGGATCCATAAGACTTTAGCACATGCTAGAGGATGTGCAGGTTAGGAGGGGGTGGATGTCCTGCCGCTACGTGCACACCATGTGAAAAACTCTAAAGTGCGACTTTCTTATTGATCTAGAGAGCCAATGCCATTTTAGACATTAGTGTTAGTGTCCATGGTTCAAACATATTAGTTTTTTAGACCAGTGTAGCGAATTTATGATATTTAAGATATTATCTCTTGTTTTAAAAAAATCCAAAAATTGTAGAAAACTTCTAGATTAGGATGACATGCAAAAGAAAGAATGTAGCTTTCAGTCATCTGTGAGGATTTTATGTAAAAAGAGAGATGGATGAAATTGCGCGCGTCGTGATCACTATTTTCAGGTAGTGAACAACACTCCGAAGTGGGAGATAAAGAAAGAGTAATCTGACAGAATTTTGGCCAGGTGTGCTGGTATTTTATTCTCCTTTCGGAGTCAATGGAAGCATTAGATTGGCGGTCTGAGCAGCATAGAGGAAGGTATCGTTTTTGTGTACAAGAGATTTTTCTTCTCATAATGGAGAAATAAATTGACAACCTTCAATTCTGTGAGTATTATTCTACGCCTTCTATTTCTTTCTGTGAGTTTTCTTTCATATCTTCTCTTTCTTTGAATCCCTTCTCTTCCATATACTCCACTCCTTGAATCTCCCTTTACCCTACTGTCTCTTACCCCCTGCGGTAGACTTTCGACCGCAAACTCTCTAACAGCGATCATACACTAAACAAGTTAATAAGAAAAAAAAAGCCATGAGTTTCAAAGTTGATGATTATGTTTGGTTACACATTGAAAAGAGAAGATTGCAAAGTGTTAAGAAACATCCTCTTGTTAAATTAGCACCTAGATTTTATGGACCTTTCAAAATCATTCACAAAATCAATGAAAATACATTTAAATTAGAACTACCCCCGCATTGGAAAATCCATAATACTTTTCATATCAGTTTATTACAACCTTTAGAGGCCAATTACATGTCCACCCTGTCTATGAAAACCCTCCTTTGTTAGAAGAAGAAACTAAAATTCTTGAACCTGAAACTATTCTAGACTTTGTTTTTATGACCACTAGAACTAGCCATAGATATTCTAGATATTTGGTTAAGTTTAAAAATCATCTTGTTGAAGAGGCCCAATGAATGCATGCATGTGACCTAAGTTCTTACCTGTCACTGCTTGCTCCACATTGAGCTAATAGCAATTAAGAACAATTGCTATCCTGCCCCAAGGGTATGATGCTATGAGGTATATTCGACGGTGGATTCTATGATATTTTTATTCCACGGTGGATTCCGTGAGGTTTTGCAGTGGATTCTGTAAAACTATATTTTCTGGGGCTCATACACAAGGTGGATTCCTCGTGTGAGAAGTTGACGGGGATGCCTGTCCTTTTCGGGCATTAGATTAATTTAATGCGCACGTGGGTGATTCCACATCAAGTGATTCTGCAAAATACATATTTAAATTAATGGATGTTTATGAGTTTAGAGTGCACTCTTATTAAATTAAGGTTAGGACAAAGCTTCAACCTATTTATTTATTTTGTAGCTAAAGAGCTGAAGACTGCTAGGTATTCACTTTTGTTAGTTTAATTTTATTATTTTCTAACAGTAGGGAATGCTTCAATTAATGTGTATAGCAAGCAGCAATGGCATTGGAAAGCACTAGGCGATGGTGTGTATTCAAATTACCTAGCAGAAGTTATCATTTATGATGGGCGCGGGCCTTATCATTAAAGGCGTGGCACTAATATTTATTTAGGTACACTTAGTTATTGAAGCGCTTGAAAAATATTGATTATTTTGTATACGCATAGATGCTTAGTTTAAATATTTTGTTATTGGACATTGTATTAAAGCACAATTTGACTTTTAGGATACCCAACTGCTTTATTCTTTATTTGGACAAAAGCAAACACAAAAGCCAAAGCATGCTAATTGTAAATTGGGCTATTTTTGAGCTTGCTTCATATTTTGCGAAACCTTTTTATTACTTTACGAGTTTTAGTAGAGTTCTTTATTCTTGGGGACCTTCCGATGTTCACTATGCGTGCATACAACAATTTGTGCTCTATTATCTAAGCGCGACTTCATTCTTTGTGGATACAAAGATTTTCTAACAAAGGATGCTTTTCTCCATAGTAGAACATATAGATTACCATAGTATTCTACATGGATGGGGCTTTATCGATCCAGCTAAACATGCAAGTGTGGTAACTACTAGGACCATGAGTTGCATAGTGGTATTTGTTGATACAAGGGGCCCAACAGCTATATGTGATGTTAAAACATGCAAAAGGACCTACCATTTTTTGTCTTATCTACAAATTCTTCTAGAAAATCCAACCAATGACGTAGAAGCCACATACAAGTGGCAAGAATACTTCCATTAGTGTATGGGTATTAGCCTTTTAGTTGTTGCATTCAAGCTAGGAAGTGAAACCCCACTAACAAGAGAAAATTCTTGCAAGTTAAATAGTAATTACAATCTTTTCTTGCCAAAGGATATGTTGTAGTGAGGAGGGTTCACTTATGTGTGTTTGGTTTTCCATTCTCATATACACTACGCATAAGGACAACTAAGACTTCTCTTAAAGGATTTGATTAGTATAGGCTGATGTGGTGCTACTTTTCTTGTTCACTCATAAAGATGAGATTATAAAGAAAATTTCATCGTTACCATCATTCTAACACATCATCTTCAAAGTAAGAGATTTCTAATTGCTCCACACCATAAAGGTCTCTATAAAATGAGTCTATTAAGCTTATTTCACTTTCCCATATGCACATATGCTTGATGTTCACAAAAGCTAAATACCTACTCGTTTGTTTTCAAATAACCTTGTGTGTGTAGTGTAATAGAGTTGCCTTATAATCCATAACTACTCCACTATTTTAGAAAATGCTTGCTTGCAAGTGTTAAAACTTAGCTATAGAAATCTTTTGAACTTCTATTAAACATCCTTGATCACTATTTTGTTAGTACACATGCATGAGTACATATTCCGATATGGAGAGGTATTTGGAAAGGTTATGTCTTTAACATGCATACATAGGCATGTCTACACACAAATATAAATACGTATCCATGTGTAACTTGCATGTGTATTACTCATCCCCTCGAGGCAGTTACTCTTGAATATATGTGTGTATCACATGGGTTCAAAATAAGTGATTTTAAAAATACTATTTTTACAAATTTTTTATATAAAAAAGAGTGTCATATAAAGGAGTTACTTATAGATTGAATAAATAAGGGTAAAAAATCATCTATATAGCGTGTGTTAAAAGGCTATTAAGAAATACCTTTCTTTGCATGCTATAAGGCCATAAAATGACCCCTTTTACTTTACTAAAAATATCAGTTTTTTCCAAAGTAAAATTAAAAAATCTTTTTTGTAAATTTTAGTAAGTAAAATACCATTTTCTTTGAGCTCACGTGGTATTTTACATTTATTCAAGAAAAATTCACACAAGGTTATGTATAACCAAGCCTTAAACACACATGATACGAAGCATATATATATAGTAAACCCTTTGAGCCCATTGTCCACTTGCACATATCTATGCACACGTGCACATACACACACTTAGAGTTGTTAAGGAAACTCGTAAACCAAATCAAATATACATAATATAACATGATAGAGAAATTTTAAAGAGATCTTTATGTATATCTTACTATTAATTTGTAAAATAAAAACTTGAGACAAAGCAAAACAAGAATTTGATATGTGTAATTTGAGTAACTCATTTCTTAAGATTTCTCCAAATTTCTTTATTATTTGAGCACCTTTATAACTATTTCTATGTAAATTTCCCATGTGGTTATTATATTTGAACTTAGCATCTACTTTTACCTTAGCAATCCCTTATGATTACATCACCTCGTTACATTGTAGAATAGTGCTTCCCATAAAAATAGAACTCTTGACCTTGGGTTTATTACACCATCTCTCTACATTCTACCTAGCAAGTCTTGGGATATATTGCATTACCTTGCACATTACAAGAATAGCGTTAGTTTATGCTACCAATCACAACATTAGATGGGTTAATGATATAAATATGAAAATCCCGAGCCTCACACCTTGTAGTGGCCATTTTCCATAAACGGGCAACGCTCATGAAAACATGTTTTCTATCCATCTTGCGAAATGATTAACTACCAAGTCGTAGGCCGAGCGATCGGACGCATTCCATGAACGTGTGGACGACGACTTCATAAGTATTTTATATAAGATAAATACTTTCTGCATACACGTAGGATGAAAAGTAGAGTCTCTTATTTTAATGTTAATCAGGTCGGACGCGCGTGATTGGATACACAAGAGCGTGAAAGACCTGGTAAACAAGCTGATGACTTGGTATACGAACGATTATCCACGCAAGCTCATGACCTGCACAAGGAACTTTCAATCGATCCCTATATAGGAAAAAAAGAGAATTCCCCATGGAATTCCCTAGTTGAAAATACATATAGGTGGGGAAAGTAAAAACTAGGGAGAATGGGACATTTCCTAGTAAGAATAAGTAGGGAATCACATAAGACCTTTTCTATGTAGGAAATATTTCCTACATAGGAAATTCCTATGTAGGAAATATTTCATACATAGGAAAATACAGAATTTTCTATGTAGGGAATAATTCCTATATAAGAAATATTCCATATATAGGAAAAAAATTCTAGATGTGATTCCCTAGGTACTCTCACTAGGAAATCTCTCATTTTTCCTATTTTTTGCATTCCCTACTTATATGTACTTTCAACTACGGAATTCCGTGGGAATTCTCTTTTTTCCTTATCAATTTATCTACTTTGCCCTTACTCTTAGACATGCTAATATCAAACAAGAATAATATTACACAATAATTTTTTAACTAGAAATTTATATCGAGAATGTCATCATTTCTAAGTAAGGATCAATAACATACATCTAATGATCAAAATAGATTAAACAAATTAAGACATCAACATCTACTTCTAGCAACCAAAAGAAAAATGAAAATACTTTTAAAGGAGCATAGAACTAAAAACTAATTAAGCAACATGTGTGTCTTGAATGTTTTATCCCTTAAATCTCCAATATGTTCCAAAGTAATAAATGTTTGAGTAATCCCTCAAATCTCCAATATGTTGAAAAGCAATAAATTCTTAACTCAAAGTAGAAGTTATGCTAAAACTTCCACATCATCTAGACTAAGCACATTGCTATTTTTGTTTAATACAACTTTTCCATTTCCTAGTAGCCAATAAACAATCTCCTTAATCATATCATCACTTGTTGGCTTCTTTGTATCCTTAATCAAGACTTGAAAGCTAGCTTCAATCTTTTTGAGATTCATGTATGTACTCTTTAAAGAAAAGTACATATCATGAATTGTAGGCACACCAAGATACTTCAAAAGTATGGTTTCCATGTTCTCTTTTGTCATATTAACCTGCATTGAATAACAAAAGGAGAATAAGTAACTTATTATACTATGTATAGATAATTAAATGACACGAATTATAATATGAAAATCCATAAATTTAACTACATGACTATTATATATGTGTATATATATATATATATATATATCAACTATAAAGCTACCCTTTAAGCATCATTTGAAATGTTAATCTCAAAGCTACAAATTCAATTACATGACTACAATTATATATATCTAATTAAAATATAAATTAACAATAAAGTTACCCTTTGAGTATCATTTGAAATGTTAATCTCAATGCCTTGGTTTGGGAGATCTTTAAATTCCTAATTCAAATAAAATAAAAAGATTAGATTATGCTTTTCATGTATGACATAAACAAAAATATAAACATTTACATCTAGCACATTTGGTTCTTTTTCGTTGATACTGGTACCTCGTTTCATGCTCCTTTGTTGCAAAATATCCTTCATCTTCTCACTTGGCTAGTCAACACGTAAAATAAATAGTTATTTAATAAATCATATCTTTAGTTATTCACTAAACTATGACGCTATTGTTCTCTCAAAAACATATATCAAATACCTTCCTCTTTCTTTGACTTTTTCGAGATGTTTCATTAATGTCATCATCTGGATTAGCCTACATTCAAAACTAAAATTAGTAATCACATTAAAAATATTTATATAGAAAAAAAAGTTACATACATTATCATTGCTTGAACTATGGATACTTTGTTCTAGAGTTTCTTGACGTTTAGTTGAGTACATTATTTTGTCTAAACCATGTGACAATAACTTTGAAAAGCTGGCACAATTTTCCATATCAAGTATCTCATCTTCATTTTCAACATCCTACATTTTAAGCATGTAAAGGATAAGATACTGTTAAGAACATGAATCATATGGTTAATCTTAAATTTAATATAAAGCAAAGAACCTCATCGGATGTATAACATTGAAATTCTTCAAAGCTCTTTTCTTCCTCCACGAACATTTTCATCTATGGGAAATTAAAGTTAATGTATAAGTATCTGTATAAGAGACATTCTCAAAGAAAGTTATTAGATATGAGCTCAAAAGCATTACCTGCAATGATAAATCTGTTTGCTTGTATTGTTGTCCTTCAAAGGAGCTACTTTCTTCAAGAGGCTACATCAACAAAATAAGATCATGTGTATACATCAAATGTCTCCAAAATATATGGAATCAAGTACAAAAATGATAAACATATAAGATTATAAGATACCTTTTTCAAACCTTGTTCATTCGCAATATCATCCATGCTAGGAATGTATACATCAAGTTGATTAGAATCAATAGTAGCAACATATGGTTCACTCTGCCATCAATAGACACCCCTAAATGAGTATGGGAGAAAAAGAGCCAATCCTACACTTATGATATCAAACTTATAAATCATCTTACCATTGATGATGTTATGTCATTTGATACATTTTGAAGCTTATCTATATCATCCACTCCAAGAGATGTGGATAATTCTCTCTATATTTCATAAGATTAATAGTTCAATAACTAAGAATCTACACCTCAAATATTAGGAAAGCCAATCAAAAAAAGTAACAATCAACTTACCTTCTTTAAAAAATCTTTTTTCTTCAAATACTTTCTTTCATCTTGCTTTGTACCCTTCCACCAGTCATATATGTCATTCTCTCTCCATATGTACTCACATCCAGTAAACTTCAATGGTAAAATCTCATGGTGATTCTCTGATATAATTTTCATGATATACTTTTTATCCGCATTTTTATAACGTAGATCATCTGGGTTTAAGGATTCAAACCACCTACGTACTCGATGATAATTTTCGAGCATGACAGTGTGTTGACTTTTAAAGTATTCAGCCAAGAGCTTTTTTCCATAAAGTCTACCCTCTTCTCTAAATTTCAACATGGGTGGCCGATAGATATCATCATATGATGGTATGCGTATCACTCCTATTGATACTCAAGTGATCAAATATCATTAGTTAGTATAACCATTTCAAAAAATGACTCATTATCAACATAAGAAAGCTGATAATACCTGATTCTTGGCTTGAAGAAGTGTTAAGGCAAGCAATCTCAACGTCTTCCTTTCTTACATTGTCTCTTGTGTCATCTTTAGTAACTTGTTTACCTATATATACATAGAGTTAACCAAAGCTCACGATAATACAAGGTTATGAAAATTTTCAATAACACAAAAGAAAGTAATTAGATATTGTGTATCAATTTGGGTCACCAAATTTGTACAAGTTTTTGATCCTTAAAGTTGGTACCTGCATCTTGACTTGAAGAAACATTATCACAAGTAACCTCCTTATCTCCCTTTCTTACATTACCTCTTTTCCCACCTTTTGTTGTTCTTTTATCTATGTTTACATATATACACACAATTACTCAAAGTTTAAAGATATGAATAACTATGAACATTTTAAATTTGGCAAAGAGACTAATTAAAGCTAGTTAATCTCAGAATGAATCACCTAATAAAGCAAGATGTAATATATGTACAAATTTAAATTTTCAAAGTTTAGTAGAAATAAAGACATATACCTGTATCGTGATTTGAAGAGACATTAGGGCCAATGACCTCCTTAGCTTTCATTGTTCCATTATCTCTTGTACCTGCATTTGTGATTTTGTTACCTTTGTGTACACATAATAAACCAAAGTTTAGAATTATAAGAGACTTATATTTTTTAAAAAGAAGTACTATATCAAACTAAATCACTTAATTCCTTAGCACTTGGATTAGAACACATAAAATAGTAATAAAATTAGGTATAAATTTAGTTATTAGAGTTAGTTACCTTTCACTTCTTCCACAACTGAATCCACAAGCCCAAGTAGTTTGGGATCCTCACTCATCATTTTTTTCAAAAGAGCCATCATCTCTAGATTAGAAGTCAACATGGCAAACCTACATAGGCATGGTAACAATAAGAAAGTATTTGCAATGTATGTTTGAAAATATAAATCACATTAAGCAATACAAAACAAAAGACTTCAATAAACATATCGTCATAATGTTTGAAAATGTAAATTACATTAAGCAATGCAAAACAAAAAACTTCAATAAACATACCGTCATAACATTGTTGCCTCATGCTCATGCGAATGCCACATGGTAGGTACAATCTTTCTTTTGTTGTCAATTGCAATTGCTTTTGTTTTGAGTACTTGCCATTGCTTTTTCGTGGATACACATAGCCACCAATCCTTCCAATCTTGATCCTCTATTCTCACTTTCCAAATATTTTCTTGCAAGTGTACATTAGTTAGCCATCCCACTTTTACTTGCTTCATTTCATAGTGTACTGCTCTTATAACCGCACATTTGAGGTCATTTAGCTCACATAAAGCATCTAGATGAGACTTCATATAAACAACATCATTTTCCTCTGGCCAAGGAGGAATGCAACCGATGCAACCTATCGTAATCAAACGTGACCTTGGTCTCAAATCTTTTGTCTCATATGCAATGATATTGTTTCCATGTTGAAGTGGAATAAATTTGTGTAACAATGATTGTATTGGTCTAATACAATCCCATGAAAATGGAACAAAACCATTTTGCAAGACACTCATACCTGTAGTGGTATCCACAACTAGACTTTCATGGCCACTTTCAACAACAATACATTGTCTGTAGTAATAAGCTCCAAAAAATAGTTTCACTTCACCATTGCATTCAAACGAAAAAAATGATGATATGCATGCTTTCCAATGGCCAACATCTATGTCCACTCTAGAGTCTTCATCACATCTTACCACCACTTTATCTCCCACTTTATAAACTTCTCCCTTTAGAAAAACCTTTTTATATTCTGTCACTGTTTCCACCTCTATGTTGAAGCTATGATGAACATATCTCTTTTCTTCATTAGTTGCATCTCTGCGTCTTAACTTCTTTGCTCCTATGGTTATTCCCTTTGTTAGAGCTACTCTTTTGCATGCTCAATCATTAGCCTTTTCTAAAAAACTCCATATTTCTTTTGCTTTCTCCACACATGATACATGCATGAGACCTGATGCATGCCATTCTGGACATTCATCGTACCTATTAGAATCCACTAAGTATCCATCAGGTGGTAGTAAAGCTTTGTGGAGTTCTCTTGTCATCCTTTGATACGGCATAAGTTTGTCACATTGGTCTTTTGTAATATGCATAAATATCCATGTAAAGAATCTTCGTCTTTGGTAGTTTGCATAAGAAATCTCATTATCTTTGTTATTTGTTTTGATATTGACATATACTGAGACCATACGCTCATAAATATAACACCAGAAAGCATCATGACTACCATGTCAAATAATGTCATCCAAGAATTCTCCAAAACCTACATGTAGTAAGGCAAGAAAATATATAGGATAAAAGTGAAATATAATTTCTATATAAATGAAAAAACTAAGAAAATAAAAAATATTTATACCTGCAACATGTTCCAAAGGAGCTGAGTTTGATCCTAAGAGCTCCTCAGAGCTTACTCTCCATTAACCAAGCAATTCTCTCAAAGTGTCTATATTTTCTCTAGACCAACCATTGTCGCGAGTGTAGTTGTAAAAAGCATGAGCAATGTCTATTAGAATCAATCCTAGGTCATAGAATACCTTTGGAATACCTTCAATCTCACATAGTACATAAGGCAAACACCATTGAATCCACTTTTGATTTTCCTCAGCCTTGTAGCTCTCACAATACTTACTAGGATATCTTGGCCAGCGACCATAACGAATAGAGTATGGTGTTACTTTAGTGACACGATGTGTTGTCTCATCAATTTTTACTTTCATCCTGTTATCCACAGTCCTTACTAGAGCACATATATATTTTGAGAACAAATTTAGGGCCAAAATATGCATGCAATCATATACAAGGTCCAGGGATAAATCAAAGCCATAGAGTTTATATAGTATCCACAAGCATGATCTACCAGAAAGTCCTGCATCTTTCAAAATCTCTTCTCTTTCTGCTTGGGTGAGGGCTCGCTCTACCATAGTCAAAGAACTTAGCATTTCATTGGTTGATCTTTTAATTGGTCTATATCTCAACTGGAATCTATTTTGACCATACAAGTAACGTCCTGAGCCTTCACCCTCCAAAGTGGCTATTGCTTTGTCTCTACGACAAAACGATTGACCACCATCTTTGAAAGATCCAATCTTGCACTGAGCTGGATGGTCTTCAGTTACCATCATTAGCATAGCACGCGCAATGAATCTTCGACTAAGAGAATTTTCATGCTCAACAATCTGTGTAACTGGATAATTGAAGTCTACTTCAAATCCATCAACAAATAGACTTTCTAATTCATCTATCAATGGCTGCATGAATATGTGAAAGAGTTTACTAGAGCTTCCAATAACTTTTTTGCAACTGAATGGAATAAATAAAACTGGTATAACTCCAATAAGGGAGCTCTTTCCAACATTGAGAATTTTGATTTCAACAACTCCACATTTCTTCTGGGTTGTCTTTGAGGCTTGGAATCCATCCCAATGTAATAACAAGGCGAAATTGCGTGGATCACCCTATTTATCACAAAACACACCACATTTTAGTAACCTGTATCAAATTTCATTTATATTAATTAAAAAGACGAGCATGATAATAAAGTGTACCTTACAAATCCTTTTGTACCCATGTATGTGAGTTCGACATGATTTGCAGATAAACTTGTAGGCACTCTCAATATCATCCCATGAATGATCAAGCAATGGTGACCTTTGGGCAGAAGGCCAAGCTGTATAGACTTGTTTGCAATGCATGTTATTACATATCAATGGAAGCTCAAAGTATGATTCAGGATTCCAAAAATCATTTACACTTTTGCATTTTGTACCATCCCAAAACTCATTTATTGTAGAATCACAAAGTGTATTCTCCTGTATTAACCATTTGTTTTTATTTCTCCACATTTCCAACAATTCATGGCATAGAGTTCTACTTCTAGTTAGTAGACGCAATTGTTCTCTAATGGAGACATAGTCAAAAGAGAGCATATCTTCTCTCGATAGAGAACACTTGGAACACTTTTCACAACATTGTGAACAATCACGCTTTAACTTCTTCCTTCCTCCTTTTCTGGTGTTACACAAGCATTCAATTGTGTCTCTAATGTAGTTATCCTCCTTGCTTGGCTGATAAAGCAATGGTGCATGAATAGAGCTCTCACTTCCTTGGCATACCCTATAACGTTGGGAGTTAACCATACCTAGCCGTGTGAACATGATACCAAGTTTCTCCCAACAAGTAGGAATATTTATACCATTCAAGTCTCCATCCCATGTGTTAGGCATTTGCACTAGTAGTTTGGCCAAGCTTGGCATATATATATTGTCCATATGTGCTTGGGGGGGATCAGAACTGACCATATCACCAAAAAGAATTTTAAGCATTTTATCTTGAAACTCAATTAAAGCTTGATGCTTATCCCAAAGTGCTTGCAATTGAATTATTCTTTGAACGATTTTGTCAAATAAATATGGTTCAACATCATCCATCTCGAACGCTTCATTTTGTGGTTCCACCTCATTATCCTCCCTTTCGTCTAAATTGCCAATCTCATCTGATGGGTCATTATGGACCTCATCTCCCATGTCATTATGCTCTAGTAGAATGTCATCTTGTGGTAGTCCTTGAGAGTCACGTAAACCAAGATTAGTAGCGAGACTCTTAAATCTTTCCTCAATTTTCATGTGTCTTGCATATGTTGAGTGAGGAACCATACGTCCACCTCCACAATATGTTCTGCATGTACACCACAAATGCCTGCGTCTAGGCAAAGAGTGAGATGATGGTTGATCCATAGGAGGGTTATCTTCACTCATAGAAACATCATTGTTAGTAGAATTTTGACCTTCTTGTTGAGCCAGAACTGATGAATGTATTATCCCATTCATATCCTTGCGACTGTGTGCATAGTAAGTTTGTCTAGTAACATTCTGATAACCAAGGGTTGAATGCCTACACTTATAATTGCACTGACATCTCCTTAAATTATTCATTATGGCTTCCTGAAACATAGACATAAATGAAAAATAATCAATCTATATATTAAAGTTACATATCAAAGGTTATACATCAAACGGGAAAAAAAAGCATTACTCAACGGGAAGTAGACTTTTATCTATGGTGGAAATAAATTATATTCAAGAACCATAAGCATAGTCAAGGAGATTTAATTAGAAAGCTGCAAAGAGTGGAAAGTGCAAGGAGATTTAATTATAGAATACCTTCGTATCAAAATCTTCCAAAGATGCATAAGACTTAGTTTAGCAAAAACATGTGTCTATTATTTCTAAGGGTAGAGCAGGGATACGATAGTGCTATATGGTTTACAAGCATATTCATAGGGTGAAAGAAAACTATGTTCACTTAATATTGTTATCTCAAAGTTCTATATTTATTATGGGCACATACATAAACTAGATCTTCCAGTAAAGTATAGCTAGATGTACGTTATGAAGTGGTGCAAAGGTGTCACTTGGTTCATGTGAATTGAAGGGGAATTCAAGCTGACTCTGAGTCTATAAACATAAGTAGGCTATAGAGAGAGAGATTACGAAACCCTGCCTGGAAAGGAACATTGGGCCGGGCTGGGCCAAAAAGACCCATCACATCACTTATTATTTCCCTAGTATGGTTAAACATCTCCTCAAATAAGTGATACTTGGAGCTTACTATAATAAACTTATGCTCGAGAAAAAATAGGATAAAAAGCAAACAAGAGAGAACAAAACCCAGCTTGGATAGGAAGATCGTGTCCCTAGGGCTAACAAGGCCCATCACAAGAGTTATCATTTCCCAAGCATGGTTGGACATCTCCTCAAAACAAGCAAATTCAGAGATTACAAAACCCTGCTAGGATAGGAAGGTCGTGTCCCTAGGGCTATAAATAAGGCCCATCACAGTAGTTATCCTTTCCCAAGCAAGGTATACATGTAGTATACATCATGGTATACATGTAGCCCACATTGTTACAACAATGAATAGCCTATCAAAACTAACCCAAACAAGCTCAAAACACATCACAATAGCCTATCACAACTAACCCAAACAAGCTCAAAACACAATATTATCACAAGCTCAAAACGGATCCTCATTATAATTGCCACATTCTGAGCTACAACATCATGTCAAGCTTCTACAAGGGAGGAATTGCATACCTGGCTAGTTGCGGTTAGGGGTAACGGGACCGCAACTAGTTAGGTATGTGGTGGCTCTTAGGAACCGCTTTTCCCACATAGGAATGTCAAAACCTTTTGATGTATGATGCATAGAGAAGGAAAAACCACTCCGCCCCACAGATCCCCTCAAGTAATCTAGAAGCAACAATCCCATTTGCTTGTCTATATGATGCCCTTTCTCTCAAGCAAAACTGGTATGGGGCACCTAATCGTCAGCTCAAGCTACTCTTAAGATAGATTTTTACACACGTTCTCTCTGATACGACTCCTGTAGTCTCACTCTCGTGCGCTGATACAGGAACGAACAACTTCGATTCCCTACAGGGGTGCGGTATGCGTGCATCTATATATATATAATATATGCGTGTGTTGGTGGGTGTATATCGGCCCTCCGCACTCTGAGCCTGAGCCAGAACTTCTTCCACGGTCCGATCGGAAGCTGACCGGGCTCATGAGCCTGGACCTGAGCAACATGCTCATCGACGGCGGGGACGGCGGCCTCACGGGGGCCATCCCAGCGTCCTTTGAGAACCTGGCCGCCTTGCAGGAGCTGGACGTCTCCTACAACAAGCTGACGGGCGCTCTGCCTCCAGCTCCCTCGATAGGCGGGATGGCCAGCCTGCAGCACATTCGCATCTTCAGCAACTCCATCGGGGGTCCCATCCCTGCCTCCTTCAGCCAGCTCTCCAACCCTCGTCAATGCCGACCTCGCCTACAACCGCCTCTCGGGCCAGGTACTCGACACCTTCGCCTCCAACCTCACTAGCTCATAACCGCATCACGGGCCTGCCAAGCCCCGGGGGGGGGGGTTTGCCTACAACCGCCTCTCGGGCCAGGTACCCGACGCCTTCGCCTCCAGCCTCACTGCCAGTCTCTTCTTCCTTTTCCTGGACCATAACCGCATCACGGGCCTGCCCAAGCCGCGGGGGGGGGGGTGTGGGGGTCACCGATCATCCGTTCCAAAACTTGGTGCATTTGTAAATAATATGCTACCACTGCATCCAGCACTTGCACAACATTTTTGGCTGCAATGCACATAAATATACCACCATCAAATGGGATAATGGCGGATCAGATCAGTTACTTGCACGTCGAATAGGAATGAATGAATCGTTCTGGCCCTATGATCGAAGTAAGCAACTGGCTCCTTGGCAAATATGGCAATTTGTCTGGAGCAAAAATCCAGCAGTCAATGTCTGATTAGCTTATTGCATAATTCGTGTGAGCTATTCAACCGATCATCCATTACAATTTACATCCCCCTGCATCTGGACACGTCGATAGCACTTGCAAACACTAGCTGTAGTTGCGTAAGGACTAGCGTTCGCTTCCAGGTCAGAGAGAACGCCGTATCAGAGGAGTCGTGTATCAGAGATTACATTGTCGCTTTTTACACACGTATCAGAGAGCGTATTAGTGATACCTGATGGAGCGGGGCAGGACAGCGTTGACGGCGTCGGCGTTCGCTTCCGGGTGGAGGTGGCAGCTGTAGCGCTTAGCTTGGCGATGCGGTGGACATTCCCGAGACCCAAGAAGGATATTCGATCGCCTCCACGGTTCGATTGCCGATCGAGCAGCAGCAGCTCCCCAGTTCGATCGCCTCCATGGTTCGCCCCGATCGGGCAGCAGCAAGCTGGCGGGCGTGGCGATGGCGGACAAGCTGTTTGTAAACGAGCTGGTGATTCGATGGCGGACAAGCTGTTTCCCTCCTCTACACTAAGGGCATTGATTCGTTGGCGAGAATTAATTAGAGGCTAGGTAGGGAATTAATTAGAGGGTAGGTAACAATAGTGGAACTAGAATCAAACTTTGTTCCTATTTCACACACATCCACTTTTTCTCTCGGTGATGTATTTTGATGGGTGGAACTAGAATCAAACTTGGGCCCCTTTACTCTAATGGAGAGGACTAAAAGGGCACGTAGGTAACTTCCAAGTTAGCCCATAAAAACAACTTTACAAAGCAGGTGCAAAAACATTCAACTTAATGACTATTAGTAAAAGAGTATTAAGCTAACTTCTAATTTATGGAGTTTTTTATATCTTGAGTGCTTTGCAATTTACCATGTTTTTTGACTATGTAGATAATAACTTAAGACCTTATCATATGATTCATCATAAAAGGTGTCAAATTTTCCATTTATGTACTTCATTTGACACTTGAAAACCTTCAAACTATTTTTTTTTGGGAGGGGGGGATTTTAAACGGTTTTTATCATATTGTGATTAAAAAATCATTGTCTCTAAATGTGCTAATTCCTTTTTCCAAATTTAGAATTTGCTTCACACTAAGCTCAAAATTTTCATGCAATTCAGGTGGTGCACAATAGCATTGCATTAGACAAGTTTAACGTGATTGCTTACTTTTAAGAAGTAAGTGAGTAATGAGAACTAAAAATGATGCAATTTTGTTCAAAGTGCACATAACTACTTGTGCTTTTATTTAAAAAAGAAAAGAAAACTAAAATATTTTTTAAAAACAAAGAACAAAACATAGATCTATACCAATAAACTTTGGGTTAACTTGATGCAACTTAATTACTTTACCATTAGTGCACAATAAGGGTTCAATACTCTTGAGGTATCATATTATCCAAGATTTTGCCTAGGGTTTTTAAGTGTTTCTATGTAAGAAACATGTAAAGAATACGAAAGATTCAAATTTAAAACACTATAGGGTGGAACAAACCCATAAGAAGAAAGTTGCAAACTCATTCTTATCAGGCAATATGCTTATATGTGTCATAAGCTCTATGGCACACAAAGCACATCTAATGGGCAAGCTAAACTATAAAAAGTAAACTAGGTTACTTCTAACTTCTGATTGTTGCTTATTTATGGGGGGCACGGCTCTTTTTGAAATGGGCTAGGAAGCAATACATGTGGGAATCCCTTTAGGTGTAGCTTTGCCCAACTAAAGCTTAGGGAATTTGCTTTGGGATATGTAAGGAAGAATGTGTATGAAACAAGAGGGGTTTTATCCTGTAGTGGAGTTATAGAAAGTATAGATAGATCTTGGGGTTTTGAGAAAGGTGCAATATCTTTACTATATCCTTTTTATATAACCAACTAAACAATAAAAAAACTTGACACCAATCTCCATTCCTAAATGGTTAGAGCTTGAGGTTCCCAAACCTGACAAGTTCTTTTGAAGAGAAGGGAATTAAAGGAAACCTACGTAAACAAGCTTTCTTTTGCTCAGACTAATAATCACCACACCCTATAGAGCTTTGAAAAACTATCATATACACTTTCCTGAATGCATCTACACATTTGGTCTTTGCTTGCACAATGTTGTTATCGTTGCCATAGAATCAAGAGACCAAATGTTATCTTTATGGCATATGAAGCCTCTTGGTTACTCCATGTTGCACCTTCAAATCCAATCAGTCTATATGGATTCAACAATAAGATTGATTGCACTAAGAACATCTTAGTAATTGTTTGTAAATAGTCAAAGAGATGCAAATCGTAGTTTTGATTTCTACAACCAATCTTAATTATAATAGCTTTAGTTATTAGGATATCCCAAGATGTTGGGCCTAACCTCATGAAGGATGGTAGGTTACCATCCAATTCTTGACAATGATAGCCCACTGTTGTTGTGCATCCAACCTCTTCAGCAGTTGAAACACAAAGGAATATGATCCCTCTTTTGCTTTCGTTAATCCAAGTCCTCCTTTTGACCTCTCAACTATGACCAACTCCCATGCTACAACATGCCATCTATATTTGTTTCCTTGCTTTACTAGAGTTTTGGATGGTTCAAGGATAAGATCCAAGGCAAGGTTCACAGATGGTCCGATGAAAATTACTTAGTGAGGGACAAGCTTAATGTATTAGCACACATATAAAGTTTTAGCCAATTGACAAATATTAGCCACTAAAGGGGGACTTAATATGGGGGCATATCCCTAATGTATATGCTTATGTAATTTTGGGAAAAGCCCCCTCCCCTGTACTTACATGATTATATAAGTTGTCCATGTGAACTCCCCAAGCGTCTAGCCTACGTTTGCAACTCTCCCTTCACTTCTCTCCTTCATGTTTGAGTCAATCTCCATTTTTATAGCCATCCTAACAAACTTGCAAATCTAAATTTCAAGTTGTCCACATTTGCATTGTCACCCCTCATGCCAATCTCATGAGTTAGGTGCCTCATTTTCTGAAGAAGTGTTGAACCTCCACATTATGTGCCTCAAAAGAGCATCCATCTCCATATAATCCCACATTACAAATTAGCCATCATTTATTTTGGAGAAGTAGCCATCTTGGATTTCAATAGTAGTACAATTGTGGCATGCAGACATGGAAATACAATAGTGCCCTCTGATTTCCATTATGATATTCTAATCATCTTTATGCTTACATTGTGCTTGCTCTCTACTTGTGGATGATGGTGTAAAAAAACTTATGGTGGAAATACAAACCCAGCATGTGAGGTTGTACAATGCATGAGAAGCCCAAGCTTAGTCTGCTGTGACACTCCCTTTGTCTTACTTTCAGAAGAAATTGTTCACCCTTCTATTGATTATTTGCTACAATCACTAGTTCTATTTAAATCACCCTCTTTTCACGGTTTCATCACCTTCTTCACCATGGTCTTCTTCTCGATACGTGTCTAGAATATCGTTTGCCTCCCTTGAAAGACAATAGCAGCCCCTAGTCATGGTTCTCATGGATCCACCATAATCTGTTCCTTCTTTGTTTATCCAAAAACAGGTCCCCCTGTTTGTTTTGTTCAGTTGCATGTGGCATGATGATGCATAGTGGAATTGTCATACAACTAGCAAGAGGTCGACAAGTTGCTGAAGGTTCAAATGAGAAATATATGCCTTAGCTATCTACCAGTACCCTTCAGGGCTCCATTAGCACATGAAACTCTATGGGATCCATTTTTAGCTCCTCACACTATAATATTGAAGTTATTGAGGCATGCTTTAGAAACCACATAGGCACAAATCATCCAAAAACTCACATGCCATAACTAGAATCAAACTCTGTTCCTATTTCATGCACATTCATTTTTTTTCTATGTGATGTATTTTGATTGGTGTAATTTAATGTTTTATGTGATATCTTTGATAACTGTATTGTGTGATCCTTATATTCGAATTGTATCTTTGATAATTGTAAGTTGGACAAGATTTTAGCCCCTGCAAGCCAACAAGTGTGATTTATGAATAGACTTGGAATGGTGCTCTATCTAATCTTGGTTAGACGTACTAGGTTATCTGTGTAAAGAGCCAAAGCTGACTTGTGGACCTCATCACCTTGAGAAAAGTTGTTGGCTTAAGAAGGTTTCATGAATGTCTAGACAAAAAAACACCTTAGAATGCATAAAGCGAAAGCCATGAAAGGCACATCAAACATGATTTGAGCACTCTTGCTTTCAAAAATTTCTTGGATGCTTGCATGCATTTGATTGGTACCAATGGCTAGTCACTCATTTTTGTGCATTATCAAAAACTATCCACTCACCTCCTACTTGTCAAATTCAACAACCCTAAGATAGTTCTATCCCACATCGGATAATGTCCACCTCCATTAATGGCTTTGTTGCACACATTTGTCCCCGAATGAATTTGAAATGACCCTTAGTCCTCCCTTAGTCATTTTAGAGTATCGATCCAAAATATGGTAAACACGTTTGTCTTAATTGATATGCTTAGGTCCCTCACGGATTACATGGACATTGCTAAAAAATGGATGTTTGCTAACATCGCCACTCTAGAATGAGTTGCGATAAATAAGAAAAAGTGGAGTAATTCTTGTGTATGTCGAGGACCCCACCCAAGCTTATAATGCCACCCTTACATTCATTTGGAGATTGTTCTCTCATAGGAGTCTCATACTGACTGCCAACCAAGCCATTGCAATGGGTTGTTGAACTATGTTGTTGTTATTTTGTATTTTTATTTTTTATGGTTGTAATAGTCAAAGAGTGTAACTCCTCCTTTCTAGGGACCTCTCATAAGGGGCCTTACTAGGAGATCCTAGGGTTTTGGAGTTATTTAGAGTATACAACATATGTGCCTTGCTATTTTAAAAACTACTGAAGGAAGATTATGGCTCATTGGACACTTGCTATCACTATGGCAGTCAAAGGCTAGCACCATCTTGCTCATTTAAAGAAGTTATTAGAATACCAACATTTTCTTCTAACAAGAGTAATAGGATATCCCAAAAAGATTGGATCATTTCAATCATCTAGGTCATCAGTCCAAACACTACAATCATTCAAAATCTTGATGGTATCTCACCCAAGGGTCATAGGGTGCTAGACCAAGATTATGGTTACATTGGTATGTCTAAGCTTGGAAGGGTTAGTATTTTACTATTGTTCTTAAATTAACCATGAGTTGTAGACCAATTCATGCAAGGCGTGCATGAGAACCTATAAGTTTTTAATCCAAACATTGCCATATGTGCCTTTATACAATATTCTATGTCTGCATGAAATGCATTAAACGGTTACATCACTTGAAAAGTTAGAGAAAAGAGAGTAATGTTGCACAAAATATGTATGTAGCTACTTGGTTTGAGGCCTCCTCTTTTTGCAACATGGTGGTCATTTCCAACATTTAGTGCTATGATAAACAAGCCCATAACTATATTTAAATATTGTCTTTTGATGACTAGAAAAGAAGAGGGGTGCATGTGTGTGGGTACGCATGTACACACGTGTTCATATATGTATATGTGCACATGTATGTGCATGCAATATGTTCATATGTGTAGGGGGTTAGAAAATCTAGGTTCACATCCATATGGTTACTTCCAATTTCATTAATTTCATTACAATTGGAGAATGGCGTTCTTACATAATTCTGTTATATAGGGAATTTTGAGAGAACATAGGGAATCTTCATAGTGACCTACGATTCCCTACAAGTAGAAGTAGGAAATTACATTCATGTATACTCTTATATAGGAAATTTTTAATGAAGGTAGGAAATAGTCTATATTGACCTTTAATTTCCTACTATTAGATGTGGGGAATGTAATTCCCTAGTTGTACATAGGGAATACATGCATTCACACATAGGAAATATTACAACATTTCCTACATTTCACAAGTTTTCCTATATAGGGATTGATTAAAAGTCCCTTGTGCTGGTATACGAACGATTATCCACGCATCTAGCTCGTACTACTTATATGGAATCGAAGGCTCCATCTTCCCACCATGCGATCAGCGGTGCAGCAGTTGTTCATTCCTAGACGTTAGAAAGCCGCACTTGTGCTTGCTGAAAACCGTGATCTGCTAATACAGTATTCGCTGATCGGAAGAGGTTAACTAGCTAGTAGAGAACCATTCGGGGCCCTGCTTTCTCATAGCTACCGTCCTGCACTCTCCATACGCAATACTCTATCCATGGCATCATCACTAAAGCTTGCTATGCTAATTGTAGCTATCACATTGGCGCAGCAGCTCTTCCACCCGATAACTCGCACTGAGGCGGCGGACGAGGACCCCTTGCAGGACTTCTGCGTGGCTGATCAGGGGGCGCAGGCGGCCGGAATCACAACCGTGAACGGTCTGCTGTGCAAGAATCCCCAACAAGTGCAGGCCAAGGACTTCGCCTCTCCTCTGCTTCGCCAGCAAGGCCAGTTTAACAAGGCGCTCGGCTCCGCTGTGCAGCTGGCGTCGGCCCTCACCTTCCCTGGACTCAACACCCAAGGCCTGTCCGTGGCCCGCATCGACTTCGCGCCCAATGGCGGGCTCAACCCTCCACACGTCCACCCGCGTGCCACCGAGGTTCTCTTCCTTGCCGAGGGCACGCTTGTGGTAGGCTTCGTCTCCACCACCAACAACACCCTCTTCCAGCAGACCCTGTACAAGGGCGATCTCTTCGTCTTTCCCCGCGGCCTCGTCCACTTCCAGATCAACCCGGACAAGAAGAAGCCTGCCCTCGCTATCTCCGCGCTCAACAGCCAGAACCCGGGCACCTCCCAGGTCGCCCCCGCTCTGTTCGCCGCCATGCCTCCCCTGCCGGAGGACGTGCTGGAGACCGCCTTCGCCATCGACAAGGACGAGGTTTATAGCCTCATTAAAAGCGTCGCCACCACACTGCCGTGATGGTACTAATACGTGTCACGACTCAGCATCTCAACACATCATTGCTGCACAGTCGAGGTTTACAGCCTCATTAAGACTCGCCACCACAATCCCGTTATCATGCTAATATATCCGTCATCGCCACCCTCCCGTGGTCATCCTTATATCTATGTCGCACTAAGTTAACACATTATTGCTATACAAATCAATATTCTTAAGCATTATTTTTACAGAATCGATATGCTTGCCACCACATTTCTTTGATACTTTACACGCAACACCTACAAATTTGGAAATCATAAAAAGTAATCCATCCGGAGGTCACAAAATTTTGAGCTTTCATGTTCCATGATTCCCAAGTCTATTTATGAAAAAAAATATCAAAATGGAAAGCACAAAAAACATTATGCAAGAAAAGCCCATCTACACAATATAGTTACCATGAATATTGCAATAATTGCTATTATTACTATCTTATTGAATTTTCAAACTTCCTTTTATGCAAACGAAGTACTATGAATTTTACTTAAAAATTGACATTCAATTTATGAAGTTTAAAATTTTGCATGTGATATAGAAAATATAGTTTCCATGAACCTTGCAATAACTACTATTGTTGTTTTTTGCTACCAATAGTGCTGTGATAATTGATGCTCCTCCTCCTCCTCATAATACTACTACTATGATTTCTCCTTCTACTTTGCTACTATTAGTATTGTTATTGCCATTGCTACTAGATTAGGTGTCACTAGCCAATGTGGTACATATGAAGTCTTTATGTTAGCGAGCACACTTTCACCATATAGAAATGATAGACACATTCAAACAATAAAGGCAATTATAATTGTATGGAATAAATGCACTAATGTATCTTTATCTTTGATGCTTCCTTGGAAGTCAACCTTATAGATTATGTAAGATACCACGTAAGTTCAAAAGAAAGGGTATTATATTTCATAAAATTTACAGGATTATATTTACAAATAGGGTTTTTCAATTAAAATTTGAAAAAAATGCGTAAGTTGAGTAAAGAAAAATGAGTTATTTTAGGGTCTTATAGCATATAAAGAAATGGTATTTCTTAATATCCTTTGAATGCATGTTATATAGATGAATACTTATAGATAAACCCCCCTGAGCTACTTCACACTCTAGAACCAACTCTAATAAAATGGAGATAAGAATGCAAGAGTGAAAGAAAGAAAAAGACTTGATTGTGTTCATTGTTGTACAAGCAATGCTTATATATAAGGATGCCTCATAAAGAGGTCAATGTGAAAGGTGGGTGATTAGTGGAAAAAAGTATCCACTTGGTAGATGCTATATGATAAGATGATAATAAATGAGAAGATGTGGAATGGGTAATCTTTGTTGACTTTTGAAGGCTTACATTTAAAGATATTTGAATATTCTTCCAACATACCTTCTTAAATTGATGTGATAATTGATGCTTCTCCTCCTCATACTACTAGTACTATGATTTCTCCTTCTGCTTTGCTACTATTAGTATTGTTATTGCCATTGCTACTAGATTAGGTGTCACTAGCCAATGTGGTACATATCAAGTCTTTATGTTAGCAACCACACTTTCACCATATAGAAAGGATAGACACATTCAAACAATAAATGCAATTATAATTGTATGGAATAAATGCACTAATGCATCTTTATCTTTGCTGCTTCCCCAAGGAGTCCACCTTATAGATGATGTAAGATACCACATAAGTTCAAAAAAAATGGTATTTTATTTTGTAAAATTTATAAGATCATATTTACAAATAGGATTTTTTAATTACAATTCAAAAAAAATATGTAAGTTTAGTAAAGTAAAAGGGATCATTTTAGGGTCATATAGCATATAAAGAAACTGTATTTCTTAATATCCTTTGAATGCATGTTATATAGATGAATACTTATAGGTAAACCCTCTGAGCTACTTCACACTCTAGAACCAACCCTAAGAAAATGGAGATAAGAACACAAGAGTTAAAGAAAGTAAAAGACTTGATTGTGTTCATTGTTATACAAGCAATGCTTGTATATAAGGATGCCTCTTAAAGAGGTCAATGTGAAAGGTGGATGATTAGTGAAAGATTCCACTTTTGAAGGCTTACACTAAAAGATATTTGAATATTCTTCCAACATACCTTCTTAAATCGAGAAAAGACAAATTAAAAATGATTTCAAGAAAAGGAGTTACTACTTTTTATCCCCTTATAGAAAGGAATGGGTTGCAAGTACAAAAAATGATGTCAATAGAAATCAGGAGCATTAGAGGTGAGACAAAATTTTTCATGAGTGACAAGTTTTGTGAAAATGTCTATCTAGTAAGAACTAGGCACATGCTCAATGTGAAGATAGCTCTCCTAATATAAATATTTTACAAAATGGAAATGTGTTTGAGTTTGTTAGAATTGACATCACCTAAAGTGATGAGTGTGATATAAGATTGATTATCAAAATAAATGGTAAATTAAGTAACTTTGTAGTAGAAGTCTAATTCCTAGATCATAATGTGATATAATTTTACTTGTTGGCACTCCACATAGAAGAACCACCCATGAGAAGCAGGTAGCCATCGGTAGTCAATCTATGAATGAAAATATCACCTCCGCAATCAACATTACAACAGGCACAGAGGGTATCTTGGGATCGAAGGTGATACTTGAGGCTCAAGCATAAGGAACTTTTAATCATTTCCTACATAGGAAAAACTAGGGAATCCCCTATCAAATCTATAGATAAAAACACACATACGTAGGGAAAGTATTTAGGGAAAATGGAATATTTCCTAATTAGAGAAACTAGGAAATCACATAGGAAGTTTCCTACATAGAAAGGGAAAATTCCCTTCAAAGAAAACTTTTCTTTATAGGGAAAATTTTCTACATAGCGAAATGTTCCATTTTTTCTAATATTTACTTTTCCTACCTACATTTATTTTTTACCAAAGAAATGATAAGGAAAACCCTTTTCTTCTTTCATATGTAGGAAAAATTTCCTATGTGCAGAAATTTTCATACATAGGGAATTTTCCTATGTTTCCCCACATAGGGAAATTTCCCTACATTTGATAGTTTTCCTACATAATAAATTTATTATGTTACTCTAGTTTCTCTCTAATTGGAAATGTAACATTTTTCCTAGTTTGCACATTCCTACTTCTATGAATTTATAAGTAGAAATTATACAGTAAATTTAAAACTAGGATATACATAGATTGTTTAGTTAATTTCAAATAGGCCATAATGTACATCTAATAGTTTAGATAGGTAAATTTTCACCATATAGGTTTTTTTTCCTATGTTAAGAGAAAAATCCTAGATATGTAATATTTTCTATATAAGCTTTTTTTCTATGTGGAGAAAGTTTTTTAATGTAGATAATTTTATTTTAAAAAAATATTTCAGTAATTTATATGATGCCAAAATATGGTGGTACTATATCCTTACTCTAGTTGATTCCTAATGGCTAATGAAATGATAAACATAGACATCGCATTGTAAATTACTTGGACATAGAATTGAAAATCTCTATCACTTGTGTCGATGCCAATGCTAATGGGTTGCTTGGGAATTGCTGGAGAAGGAGAGCTTGCTCGTCATTGTCAAGTAGTTCCATGTAGCTATCAATGGTTATGGCATGTATATCCCTCTGCAATACATAGAGATGTATCGGCACAATGGGAAGCTTAGCTAAATCAATCACAGAATGCAAAAAACTTGAGCAACCCACAACCAAAACCTACCACACTGAAAGTGAAGAAAGAAATAAAAATAGAACTTGCTCACCAAGAACAAATAAGCAAGCCAAACTGAGAATAGGGACACTATTAACAAAAACTAGAGTCAACAATAGTAGCCAACTCACATAGATATACTGAAAAACCTGTAGCAACCAAAACAAATACGACATGTTGCTAGAAAATGGGCTGCATAGAAGGCAAAAAAAAATCACATTGCTGTCAACTTTGGCTACAAAGAAGACAAACAACAAGGTGCGTCAAATGTATAGAAATACCTAAAAAGAGACTCAACCAAGAAGGACAATATTGTAGTATCACACTATATGCAAGGCACACATCAAGAAGTAGCACTCTCTCAACAACCAAGTTCACATGCTCTAGCAATATCAATCCATAGGAGACAATTGCAGAGGAGACAACCATCAACACACAGGAAGGTCATGTAAGAAAACTCGAACCACTAATCGACATAGGAATTTTTTCCCTCAATAGCTACTTCTAAATAAGAGTCCCTAAAGTAGTGGAAACTATGGGATTGAAGGCAAGTTTTTACTTGAGCATATGCATAGATTTAGGTTTTGGAATAACCTAGTACCACTTCCATTAGCAATCAAGTAGCACTTGCATCACATTTGCTCCCATAAATGTAGCAGTTTCTGTGAAAACCATGTCATCAAGGAAAGAAAGAAGCTTCTTCTCTGAAGACCATCTCACTCAATGCACTTTAAATTTCTTCAACTTGTACAACTCATTCTCACTATTTCTTCACAAATCTTTCTTGGTGAATGTACAACCACAAAAAACACTGGAGTTGTGTGCCTTTCTTGGTGGAAATCATGTGTAGGTACAAAGCATTTCTTTAGCTCACCCCAGCAATGTTCATCCTACTTGCAGCTTGACACAAGCCAAAATTTTGTATTCTCTTCTCAAATCTGCGCTTACTTTTACCTTTTAAGGTTCTATATTGACCTGCTTCAATAGTCTCTTCTTCTACTATTATTTTACCCAAGAAAGCAGCCATAGCCAGATATTGCAACTCTTGATTTGTCTCCCTTTGTGTCCATCTTTCTAAATAAGAAGCCATAATCTGCATCTATTTCAAGCCCCAAGGGTCTCCACTTGAAGCAGCAAAACTTGCAAGATTGTGAAGATCAATCCCACATGTCACAACTAGTCAAAGATGGAGCTACAGGTAAGCTATAGCCCAATGCCATTAGCAAAATTTAAAATGGGCTCCAAACAATGGTCCACTCACATATTCCTCCTTGAAAAATAGCATGAGGAGAGGGCACAATAGTTTGATAACATTAGTGATGATGATGATTATTGTTAGCTCACAAATAACCTTTCCAATGCATAGCGGTTCAGTAAGCCCACTCACATGCTCGCTCACATGTGAGGTTGCCTTTGCTTAGTATGGCAAGAGCCTTTGGTTCCATAAAACATGAAAAGACAGGGAAATTATAGCAATGATCTCATGCTCTACAAATGTAAGATGCATGTGATGCTAAAATTAATGTTGTTATTGTATAGGGTATCCATCAAGCTACAAGCTCCACAAAAGTAGCTCCAAGGACCTAAATCTATGGATGACATGTTTAGAAAATCTAGCCTTACAAAATTAAAATATTAAAGAAAATCCATATACATGTCAACTCATCATGTGGTTGACAGAAAAGATAATTGTTCCAACTCCTTTTGCTTATGGGGATCAATATTACTTTTTGTCCTATCGTAACTTACAAGCCTAGGATGTTGAACATGGAGATGATTCTTTTTGTATAGCTGATATACAGCTAGTATTAAAACTTCACAGCCAAGTTTGTAATTATTGGCAATCGGCAGCACTGAACAACCACCTACATAAAGACATTTGACATTTGATTGCTGCAAACAATCGTGCAAACAGTCCTCGGGGAAGTTACTATATGTATATTCTGTACATCACGTGCGTTCAAGGCCTATTTATAAATATCCTTATCTATGAATTTTTGTTGAATAAAACATAACCATTTTTTATTCAATCTGTAAATAACCCCTTTATATTATATCCCTGTGTATGTTTAAAAAAATTGGTATTTTAAAACTACCTTATTTTAAACCCACGTGATGCATACATATATTCATGAGTAACTTACTCGAGGCATTTGACTGCAAAAACTTTTAAGAATTAACTTAGATCTACATATTTACAAACCTAATCCACTACTTAAGAAATTATGGTGAGATAGGTCACCATTTTCCATAGTCCATACAATGCTCAATGAATTTTTTTATGAGCAGGTTTAGTGTGGAATCTAGGCTGCAAAATCTCCTTCTCCATGTAGCATTCCATCTTTTTAATCAACAATCCAACCATCATGTCTCATGTAGAAGCTCTCAAGGCTTTATAGATGTCTCCCATTTTTTGTTTGAAATAACAATCCATTCTTCCTATGATTTTG
The DNA here is from genome assembly GCF_053477565.2 of Lygodium microphyllum. Lineage (NCBI taxonomy): Eukaryota > Viridiplantae > Streptophyta > Polypodiopsida > Schizaeales > Lygodiaceae > Lygodium > Lygodium microphyllum. Next base: position 18,191,142 of record NW_028229514.1, on the reverse strand, counting down.
TCAGTCTTCACACTAGTATCTTCCCCACAAAATTAAGTTGACAACAAGATATGAGGAACGTGAAAAGTACCTGAGATAAATGAGTATATATACTAGCATACATCACACATGATGTATTAAGTTCTTGTCCTCTCAACTAGGAGGATATGAAGTTGAAGTTTTTTGAAAGAGATGTAGGCTTACATATTCAATTTTTCCTAAAACACCTTCATTCAGTTTTAAAGCTTATCCATGCCTTGAATCTAGTGACATCTTGGCAAAAATTTATAATAGTTATAAAACCTTATGCATAATCCATCAACATGAGCACAAGGATATAGAATGAATAGACTAATGCATGTTTGCACACATGCATAAAACAAAAGCTACTAGTTGCAAATGCTCCTTATGTTTACACACAATCTTGTGAAACACACTACACATCACTCTAAAAATACACATGAAATATGGAGGCATAGATGTAATAAGGTATGTATCGTACACACAAGACAATGAACCTTTTCAAATTGTTAATCTTCGTGTTTATTCACTCTTCATGTTTGAGTTTTACCACTTTAGAAGAAAATAAAAACACCAATGCTAAAAGGATAAAGATTACAAGGATAATTTAGCAAGTTAAAAAAAAGTCTCAATAAAGTCACAAACTATCTGGTAGCTTCCTTAATCTTTTCCATGTATTAATTAGAACCCATTGTATCTTGGAGATTCTCCACAAAACCTTCATTATGAGTACTTGAGATTTAGGCTTCTTCAAAGAGATTTTCTCTACTTCACCTGGCATAACATTAATAAGCTACATCTGAATAAAAGCATACAAATTGAGGACATATTGCAAAGAACATCTACATGGCATCTTCCATACATATCATGAATATTTAAGTAAGCTTCAAATGTGAGTAATAGTTTTGACACTCTCCATTGCATTCAATGACCACCAACAAAGGGCATCAATCAAGGCCTTACAACTTGTGAAAAAAATTGTGGGTACCTTAATGATCAACTTGACCTTACAACAATTCACACATCCCTCACAAGGCATGGCAATAGGAGATGATGTCCAGTGTTTTATTCGAAAATAAAAGTGCCTACTACTTTCACTATTACTAGTACATAAGATTAGAGATCCACAAAATTCCAGTCCATAATTCTTGTGTAGCATAAAGATGACTCCAAAGAAAAATGTGCCATTTGTCAAAATATGAAAGATGAAATTTACCACAAAAACACTGAGGTTGCACATTGCACCTGTCAAAATGAAATGTGCATGTGACCTCAGAGACACTAGCACTTTGGGTCAGTTTGTTACTCCAAAATGTGCCTATGCCATAGTCCATTAGCATCCATTTCATAGGTATCCTGTAAGCTTCATAGTAGTAGCTGACTTAGCACTCAAACCTATAAAGCTCAAAACATCAGAGATACAATCATGGTCTAACTCAAAAGATCAAGAAGTGGTAAAAGATAATAAAGAAGTACAAAGCTTATAATAGGAGACATAAGAACAAACTTATGGGTATCATAATGATGAGCTTGTCCTTATTACACAATGTCAGAGATATTCAAAATTCCATGATCAGCCTGTCCTTGTTACACAACATCAGAGATATTCTAAATTCCAACCCATGAGTTTTTCTTTTGCATAATAAAGATAAATCCGAGACACCATGAGCTTATCAAAATGAGAGATGTGATTTACCATAGAATAGTGGTTGCACATTCCACTTGTCAACATGAAATGTGCAAATAACCTCAAAGATATTGACACTCTAGGTTAGTTTCCTTCTCAGAAATGTGCCTATGAGAGAGACCCTAAACTAATCTTTATTTCAATTGGGAGGGTAGCATACTTTGATTGCAACTCTGGTATCTCCTTCAATTGGTAAGCAATTTTGGAATGACTGAACATCAGGCCATTAACTGCACTCATAACAATAGTATGATTGGTTGCGCCCAATTACATTCTTCTCTCGCAACTTCATCAAGGCAGATACTGCCATGCAAGTGTCTGGGCAAGTAAACACTTCTATCGTATTAGCCAAAGAACTAGCATCCATTATTTCTTCTTTTATAACCTCTTACAATCTCCTCAAAATTTCAAAGGGTAGAAACTACATGATCAATGGATACTAAATCACTAGTTTGAATAGCAGATGCAAAAAAGGGGTTGGCCTTCATAGGTGTATAATTATTCCACCTGGTGTTATAATATAGATGCATTGGATTGGCATTTGTTGTTGCGGATTGTGCAACAACTAGCTTGGGAATTCGATTAGTCAAGCCAAGTTCTTTGCACATAACAAACCCCTAACAAAATCCATAGATGTTCCCATAATTGCTTCAATGTATAATAACCCAATGAGGAATGTCCCACTTAAAATCTCTATGGCTATAGTTTTCTGGCCTTCCAAGTGAAGGCTTTATAAAGAATTAGCCAAGTATATGGGCATTGCTTCTATCACTTCTCAAATTAGATGCATGCACCTATCAAAATTGGTGTCCAGGCTCAATAAGACTACCCCATTGGCAATTTGTTGCACCAAGTGGGAAATTCAGATTTTGTTTGCTAGCAAAAACACAATAGGAGGAATGCCAAGTCCATCAAAATAAGTTGAAAGTGTTACAGATATATCAATAGTTGATGCATAGTTGACATCAATGAGAAGATTATTCATTTTCGTTAACCTCTTCTCTTGACTCAACAAGACCATCATGCCAAGATCCTTAAAGCTCCCCGTGTGACTGATACCACACTACTTCACCCACAAGTCATTCAAATTCAACATCTCATTATCCAATTGCTATGCATGGAACAAAGTCAAATTCCCTTGAAAAGCATTTACAATATCATCTGTCCATCTTAGGAAGTACACAATTTTCCTTACTCCAAGCACTTGATCCAAAATGGCCAAGTAGTTTTACTAACATAGAAATCAAACCTCGTTCAAATACTTCACATCATATTCCTTAGGGCCTCCATATCATGCTCAACATCAAGAACCAAACCATCCTTGATTTTGTAAATGACCTTGTCCAACAAATACCCCTCATTGATAGGGTCATATGGGATGAAAGGAATTTACTTGGCAGAGAAGGTAGTAGGCGGCTCAAACAGACCATGGTGGCATGCATTGTCAAAGATGTTGTCATTTGCCTTCTTTTTCCTAGAGGCCAAAGTGGAAGAGGTGAGCCTCCATGGGTGAGCAGATCTCACGAATAGTGCTGTGTTAAGACTCCACCTCTTTTTACTAGTTTAGCTAAAAAAAATTGTCAAAAAATACTATTCGCTAACTCTTCTTACTAGTTATTCTTACTAGCTTAAAAAAATTGACAAAAAATACTATTCGCTAACTCTTCTTACTAGTTCAGCTTTGAATGGTAAAAAAGTCTCATGCGAACAAAAGCATAATACTTTAGTTGTGATTTACCATTGCACACCCTAGTAAAGCAAGTGAATGACCTTTGAATGGAGTTTGTAGTAGCTACAAACTTGCATTGGAAATTCTTCTGAGCACTTCCAAAGCTATGCTAAATGCAAGTACATCCTACACATGCATTGAAACATGAGAAAGGGAAATTTTTATTTTAGTGGCCCTAATGCATGAAATTATTTCAAGAGTGTATCAACCATCGAATGCACCCATCAGAATGGGGAAAAAATAGACCATCCCACTAACTCATTATTGTGATAAAAGAAGCCTTTACACTAAAAACTTGTTGCATTTATAGCTATTTGTTTTGCTTTGCAAGTTTCACATCTCTCGAGTGTTGAGATATCAAGCTCCACTCGTGATATGCCAGGGTGACCATTGTGCATTTATGTCACCGACTTGTTAGCTGCAGATGCGGTTGCTACACCGCCCATGAATAATAGCTAGATGACAGCTATCCTTATCTACTCTAGTTCGTGGCTCAGTTAGTATGCCACCTTAGTTAGTTGAGTTTGGTTTGAGACCCATATATAGGGTTCTTCTATTTCTTTATACTAGAGTTCTTTTTGGCTTACACAACTAAGAAGAGGAAAATTGTTTTCAGCCTCCATCTTTGTGTGTATTCTCCCATTGTGTAAGTGAGAAAGCTACAAGTGAGACTCCTTCCTTCTCTCCCACAATCTTGGCATGGTATCAGAGCCTGGTTCGTGGTAAGGAGCTCAAGAAAGCAAACCAAGTTAGTGGTGTTTTGGTAAAAGGACCAGTGTTGCTTTCATTTTTTGAGTTAGGGAGCAAGTCTCTGCAGGTAGCATAGCCGGAAAGTGCAAGAGTGCATTGTCTCAGATTGAGAGACCCTTCGCGGTGTAGCAAGAGGGCAGTATATGCTGCGGGCGAGGGATTTAGCCCTCGGTTGCCCTGTTTTTTTGATTCGAGGCCATTTCGATGCCTGTTTTGGAGGCGGAAGTTTTCCACACGCACTTAGGAAAAGGCCCTGTTTTTTGTTGTGGCATCACTTTTCTACAGGTCGATGAAAAGTTACTCTAGAAATTGCATCGTATGCCTGTGTGTAGAGACATTGGGAGTTACAGAATCATCCTTGTTGCCTGTTGATGCAAAATTGTCACTTGGAAGTGACTGTGTGGTCAAATACCACTTTCGTCAGTTTTGCAGATTTGCCCTTGTGAGGCTGAAGTTGTGTTTTTTGTAGTGACAGAATTTTTTGCAGTGTTCTGTAATGATGTCTGATTCTCTTTCATAGATTGTCACTGAAAAGATTGACAAGAACAACTTCCAAGCATAGAAGTTTAGAATGACGAATTTCCTTATGGAAAAAGGATATTAGAAATTCGTTGCAGGAAATGAAGAAGAACTAGTTCTTCCTGATGTTCCCAATCAATAGCAAATGCACGCATTTAAAGGATGGCATGAGAGAGCCAGGAAAGTTATGTACTGGCTGTCTATTAGCATTTTAGACTCTATGATTGTGCATATTCACGATGCAATTATGCCAAAGGAGGCATGGGATACTTTGTCAAAAATGTATAGCACAAATACACAAGCCAGGAAAATGCAGCTCAAGCAAGAGTTGCACAATGTGCAAACAGAAAGTATGAGCATCAATGACTACCACATGAAGGTGAAGAAGATTGCAGATGCACTTGCTTCCATTGGGTCGCCAGTGAAAGATGATGATTTAGTTTCTGTGACCTTGACTGGTCTAGGAAAGGATTATGCATAGTTCCGAACATCGATTTCCGTCCGTAAAAGATTTCTTGATTTTGAGGAGTTGATTGCTCTTTTAATTTCTGAGGAGCAGAGAAATGGTGGTGCATCTTCTTCAGGAGGAACTTCAAAAGAAGTTGTCTTCTACTCAAATGCTGGAAGAGGTAGAGGCAGAGGTAGAGAAAGCTGATCTGGAGGCCGTGGTAGAAATCAGAATATGTAGCAAACTCAAGAAAACTAGTCCTATGGAGAAGGGCGTGGTAACTCTAGAGGCAGGGGGAGCCAAAGAGGTCGTGGTGGATAGCAAAGAGGCCAAAATGCAAATAGCAATGTTGAATGCTACTACTGTGGTAAAATGGATCATATGGCTAAAGACTGCTATAAAAAGCAGAATGACATCATGAATGGAAAATTGTAGCAAGGCAATTATACATCTTCTAGTAGACAGGGTGATGACAGAAATGAGCATTTATTTATGGTGCAGCACATGACCAATTCTGGACAAGTGCAGAAGAAAGCAACGATGTGTGGTATATTGACTCAGGTGCATCAAACCACATGACAGGTCATGCAAAATGGATGCAGGATGCAAGGAAAATGGAAAAACCAGGATTTGTGGAGACTGGTGATGATACACATCCTATTGTGCAGATTGGAAAAATTCCTTTGTCTATGCAAGATGGGAAAAAGAAATACATGTCGGATGTATTTCATGTCCCGAATATCACCAAGAACCTGGTTTTTGTTGGTCAAATGGTTGAGCAGGGTTTGCAGGTCAGATTTAATTCTCATGGATGCTTTGTTGAGGATATGAAAAATAAAGGTGGATTGATAGCAAAAGGAAAGAAGAATGACAGAATATTTACGTTGGATGCAGACATGCCTAAATTGAGTGCATCAATGTTTGCACATGGGACCGGTGTAGTTGCAGATATTGATACCTAGCATAAATGCATTGGTCATGTTAATGTACAGCGACTTAAATCAATGCAAGCCCAAAATATTGTTGCAGGATTGCCTAAATTCAAGGTTGCAGAAATGCATAAGGTATGTGAAGCCTATCAATTTGGAAAACAGGCAAGGAAACCATTTTCTAGACATGTTCAAGAGAGTGAGAAGCCATTGGAATTAATCCACTCTGATGTGTGAACTACTAAAGCTGCATCTATTGGAGGCTGTCATTATTTTCACTTTTATTGATGACTATAGCAGAAAAGTTCGGGTGTATTTTATGAAAAAGAAAAGTGAAGTGTTTGGGCATTTCAAAACTCTTAAAGCTATGGTTGAAAAAGAAGCAGGCCTGCAAATAAAATGCCTAAGGTCAGATGGAGGGGGAGAGTACCTCTCAAATGAGTTTGCAAGGTTCCTGCAAGAGCATGGCATAAAGCAACAATATTCATGTAGTCATACCCCACAACAAAATGGAATTGCAAAAAGGAAAAACATGCATATTGGAGAGGTATCTCGTGCCATGCTCAACGAAAAAGACTTGCCAGATTTTTATTGGGCTGAAGCAGTTGCTACAGCAATCTACATAATGAACAGGACTCCCACTACAGCAATACATGGGATGACTCCAGAGGAGAGGTATACTGGTAGGAAACCAGATATTTCTCATTTGAAGATTTTTGGTTGCATTGCCTATGTTCATGTGACAAATGAGTTGAGATTCAAAAGCTGAGAAGTGCATCTTTATTGGTTACTCTTTGCAGCAGAAAGGGTATAGATGCTATAACCCTTCCACTCGTAATTTTATAGTGAGCAGAGATGTTATTTTTTATGAGATGAGTAGCTGGTATAAACTAGTAAATGTGATTGATGATGTAGATGCACAAAATGGTAATGCTGCACAGAATTCACAACAGCAGTCATAAAATATTAGTGGACCTGGAGTGTCCTCTAGCAATGGTTCACATTCTTGGCCATGGACAGGCAGATTCAGATCAGGAGAATCTCCTCAAAACAATGCAGATAGTGGTATGCAGGTTTCACGAAAAGGAAAAGAGAAGGTAGATCAGCCCATGCTTGATGTGAATGCAGGTCACTCTTATGTGGATGGTGAATCCACTGGCTCAGAATAGAGCATTGATGATGAGTTGGGTATTCCTTCTATTGTTACACCTGGAGTAAGGAAGACTAGGGATGTTTTGAGAGCACCTGGGAGTGAACCTACTTTGCGGAGCTCTACCAGAGCTAGGTATCCTGTGGATAGGCTGAAATATGATGGATTTATAGCCATTCACTATGCCTATATGGTCAAAGTGATACAGGAACCAGAACCCAGTTCTTTTGTGCAAGCCATGGGAAAAGAAAAATGGAAGAAAGCCATGGATGAAGAAATGGATGCCTTGGAAGCAAATGCTACATAAAAATTGGTACCTTTGCCTAAAGACAAGAATGCAATCGGTTGTAAGTGGGTTTATAAGGTGAAACACAATATAGATGGTTCTCTGAATATATACAAGGAAAGATTAGTAGTCAAGGGTATGCACAAACATATGGCATTGATTATGAAAAAACATTCAGCCCCGTTGCAAGGATGGAAATCGTAAGAGCAGTCATTGCTATGGCTGCATCAAAGGGATGGTCTTTACATCAAATGGATGTAAAGAATGCCTTCTTGCATGGTGATTTGCAAGAAGAGGTCTATATGGAGCAGCCACCAGGTTATGTGCATGTTGTTCATCCTGAGTTTGTTTGCAGGTTGAAGAAAGCCTTGTATGGCTTGAAGCAAGCACCTAGAGCATGCTGTCCAAATATGGGATGACAGGCTATAAGCCTATGTCAGTTCCTTTGGAGCAGAATGTGAAGCTGAGCGTAGATGCAAGTGAGCTTCTAGAAGACCCTACTATGTACAGATGCATAGTAGGAAGTTTGATTTATATGATTACCAGGCCAGATTTGAGCTATGTTGTTGGATTGGTAAGTTAGTTTATGCAAGCTCCAAGGAAACTGCATTTGGATGCGGCTAGATGCATACTCAGGTATGTGAAGTCGACATTGTAGTATGGACTACTTTATGAGACTAGGATTCATATACAGTTGCATGGATACACTGATGCTGATTGGGCTGGTAGTATTTCTAAAGACGATCTACCAGTGGATATGTGTTCTCTTTTGGGAGTGCTACAATCAGTTGGAGCAACAAGAAACAGCCTACAGTTGCCTTGTCGAGCACAGAGGCTGAGTACACGGGTGCAGCAATGGCTGCATGTGAGGTAGCTTGGTTGCATAAGCTACTTTATGATATGCATCAGCCTACAGATGGGCAAGTTGTCATTTATTATGACAACATGAGTAGAATACACTTGGCAAATAACCCGATCTATCATGCTAGAACAAAGCACATTGAGGTGCATTATCACTATGTGCGGCAGAGGGTTTTACAAGGTCTTATTGATCTTGTTTATGTCAGCACAGAGGATCAGGTAGCTGACATATTCATGAAGTCATTGGGTGCAGAGAAGCTGCGCAAGTTCCGAGACCTGCTTGGTGTGCAGGAATTGGGATTGAGCTCGAGGGGGAGTGTTGAGATATCGAGCTCCACTCGTGATATGCCAGGGTGACCATTGTGCATTTATGTCATCGACTTTTTAGCTGCAGATGCGGTTGGTACACCTCCCATGAATAATAGCTAGATGATAGCTATCCTTATCTACTCTAGTTCGTGGCTCAGTTAGTATGCCACCTTAGTTAGTTGAGTTTGGTTTGAGACCCATATATAGGGTTCTTCTATTTCTTTGTACTAGAGTTCTTTTTGGCTTAAACAACTAAGAAGAGGAAAACTGTTTTTAGCCTCCACCTTTGTGTGTATTCCCCCATTGTGTAAGTGAGAAAGCTATAAGTGAGACTCCTTCCTTCTCTCTCACAATCTTGACATCGAGTCCATCATTTTCTTCCTATTTCAAATCACTACATACAATGATACAACATCTAACAAAAGGCATAGGAATTGACGAGCTAGAATCTCATAGATGTGAGAGAGGCACAAAAAATAACATGATACATGTGTTGCAAAGATTCCTAGTGGCATGCCTAGTACATTTCATGGTAAACCGTAGGTGTAGTCTCAATAAGAACCCCTCTTGATTAGGATGTTCTTATCAATCACACTGACTGCCACTATCCTCAATGAAAAAAAATCATACATGTGCAATTACTAGGCCAATTAGGACTAAAAAAATTAATTGGATACTTCTTACAAACACAAAAAAGTAGTCACCATACTAAGGTGTTTTGGTCCTGCAAAAGGTTATGTGCAAGGACCATCAAGGTGGTTGTGTTTATTCTTCACATGTTGAGATTTAGGGTGATGTGGATGTATTCTAATCTTGGGCCATCTAGATCAAATAGGCCCCACTCTAGCAATCACAGAGGATCTAATTTCTTTTGTTTTATTTCTTTATATATTTTTAGTTTAATCTTTGGTGGCAAGTTAATGATGCAACACTATTCATTGGCTTTGGATTTTTGAGAATGAAGGTATTGTAACAAGCTAAATATATTTGATAGCAATAGCCTATGGTCATACTTTCCATGATAATATATATCTAGCTTCAGAATTTGTTTGTTTAATAAATAGGTACCACCAAATATAAAAAAGCTTACTATTTATGATGTGAATTGAATGATTCTATGTGGGTGGTTGAAATAAACAAAGCCATTGCTAGTCCCTTCCTCGAAACTAGGCAAATAGTGGCTTATCATATGACTATTGATTCTGAAATTCCTTGGATATAGTCATTATTTTTTCAATATTAATATCTAGAGATTGGTTATGGACATAAACTTAAGGAAGCGACTTTGACCTCTAGAGAGTCAGTACAGAAAATGTCATGACTAAGGCACTAGTGTTATTCTTTGAATGTCGATAAAGAAACCCTTTGCTTGGCTTTAGACACAAGATATACTAGAATATTAAGAAGTAAAGCTATTACAAGAATAAAAGGCCATTTAAGATCATTTTCTAGTTTATCAAATTCTCATCCATTAAGTCACCTAGTTTGGAAGACATCCATTGGAGGATTTGTTTGCTCATCATCAGTTATCTAGTGGAGTGGTTAATGTCACCACTAAAGTGAAGCTTAAGATACAAATTTTCCATATTTCCTAGACTATGAGCACCAAGTATCTTATTTTTTATTCATAAGGAATACCATTTCCATTATCTCCTCCTCAAATGATGGCCTATTAAGGAAGGCATTCACTCAAGAAAGTGATTGTGAGAGCCCTCGCTTGACCGCCAAGACCCACGGACTACTTATTGTTTAAGCATTCCAAGCAAGCTCTAGTGGCTACCTCTCACCTAGATGACATGCCTCTAAACCTATGAATGTAGTGAGATTTCCTGGATGCAAAAATGAGTTGCCTCCTCCTTCATACACACCGGTAGCTCCATGATCTTAGATGCTAGCTCAAGCATCCTCAAGCCTCCTCCTTCAAGCTCCATCAACCATAGCCGTGCGCGAGCAAGAAAAGAGAAGAGAAGAGAATAAGAGAAGGGGGAATGGTGAAGAGATTAACACTCTTGATTCCAAAGAAGAATGGTTCTTTGAGGTTTATATAGGATTTGCAGCCAGTTAATAAAGTCACCATAAGGAATGTTGGATCAGGCCCGATAGTGGATGAATTTGCAGAAGCATTTGTAGGCAAAGCAATTTACTATTCGAGAGATTTATATTCACGATATGATCAGTTCTAGCTTGCATTAGAAAGCCAAGATATCACTACCATGAAGACACCACTTGGATTGGTTAGGATGTGTGCGCTTCCACAGGGGGCAACCAATTCAGTGGCATATATGATGAATACTATGCATAAAGTATTGAGGGAGTAGATTCCTCAGTTAACCTTACCCTTTCTTGATCATGTGCCAATCAAAGGGTGCAATATCCATGAGAAGAATGAAGAGTTGAATGATCAGGGATGTAGAGGATTTGTGGTTGATCATATTTTTGATTGTGATAGGATTTTGTGCCATCTTGAAGAAGTGCATTTGACTCTGTCAGGAGAAAAATCAGTTTTTGGAGTAGAGGAAATATTGGTTGTTGGGCACATGTGTGGACCATATGAAAGAAAGCCCTCACTAGTAAAGATTGACGCCATAAGCACGATGTGGGAGACACGTTTAAATGTATCCGAGGTAAGAAGATTTTGGGGTGCATGTGTCTTTTACTTGATATGGATTTCGCATTTTGCTCATGTGGCTGAAAGTCTATATTAGCTCTTGAGAAAAGGGCAAAAGTTTTGCTGGGGAAAATAGCATACGAAGGCAATTCAAAAGTTAAATAGCTTATTGATTTCAGCCCTAACACTAAAGAGAGCAAATTATGAGAATGGGCAACCTATTATTCTCACTGTGGATATAAGCCCAATTGGCCTTGGTTGGGCAGTGGGTCATGATAATGCTGATGGAAATAGGTATGCCATTCGGTTTGGAGCAAAGGTCCTCAATAAATGCCCACGACAGTATTCTCAAGTCAAAAGAGAGCTTGGGGGTGTAGTGACAGCCCTTAGTGTGATAGGGAGTATTTTATGGGAGCTCATGTAGTGGTAGAGATTGATTGTCTACCTCTATTGGGCATGATAGCAAATTATGAGAATTGGCAACCTATTATTCTCACTGTGGATATAAGCCCAATTGGCATTGGTTGGGCAGTGGGTCAGGATGATGCTGATGGGAATAGATATGCCATTCGGTTTGGAGCAAAGGTCCTCAATGAATGCCAATGATGGTATTCTCAAGTCAAAAGAGAGCTTTGGGGTGTAGTGACAACGCTTAAGTGTGATAGGGAGTATTTTATGGGAGCTCATGTAGTAGTAGTAGAGACTAATTGTCTACCTCTATTGGGCATGATAGCAAATTGCTCAACTCTTGATATTGCCATATTATGATGGATTGCATATATAAAGGCACTTAACCCTGATTTTCAGCATTTTACAGGTAGAGAAAACCTTGTGGCCAACATGCTTTCACAAACGAGGTTTGAAGATAAAGAGGATGATGTGATAGGTGTTGAAAATGACTTTATGACAATAGGGAATGAGTATGCAGTTGTTGTTACTGTAGATACAACTATTGTAACAGGGATTTCAATAGTAAGAAACGAGCTTACAGCCATGGTGAAGAAATGGCATGGGCTATAGAGAGAAAGCATCATCAGTGTTATGCTTCAGTGAGAACACAATTTTTGGAAGAGTTGTATGAGGATGATTGGCTGAAAATAGGTCAATATCTCAGCCTCATGACAAAGAAGGCTGTATGGTCTGAAGCTGAATTCAAAAGGATTCAAAGAAAAGCTTATGGGTTTTTTCTTAAAAGATGGATGTTTATGGAAGCATGCAAAGAAAAATAGAGGAGCTCCAATACGTGTTTTGGGAGATAGGGCTTCTCAATAACAGGTGATGTAGGAGTTTCATGAAAGCTTATGGGCTCGACATAGAGGAGTTTGGGGCACATTTGCCAAGATCAAAGAGAAGTATTGGTGTCAAATCATGTATAAAGATGTGGAACATTATGTGGAATCATGCAATGTCTGTCGGATGTATTCCATTGTAAAGCATAGAGATGGGTTGCAACCGACCTATCCATCATCTATGCATTACAAATGGGTAGTTGATTTGGTTACTATACCTACAGGTTTATGGAATATGAGATATATTGTGCTTGCACGAGAAGACTTGACAAATCAAGTGGAAGGTCGAGCTCTTAGTACAAAGACTACTCAAGCAGTTTGCAAGTTTTTATTAGAAGAAGTCTTTTGCAGGTATGGTTGTGTTGCTGATAGAGGAGAATTGGATGTGGATGAGGCTCGTGCTTCTTTTCACGATTCGGTATCAAGTTGGCTTTAATTTCAGCCTACAATCCTAAAGCAAATGGAAAAAGTGAAAGAGGTCATCAACCTATCATTAAGACACTAGCAAAGTCATGCAAGGGCAAGATAAAAGAATGGCCAAGAATGTTGCCCTTTGCTTTATGGGCTGATAGGGCCACTCATAATGCAGTTACAGAGTATATGCTTGCTGAATTAATGTATGGACAAAAGCCAATCATGCCTATTGAGGAGACTATTACTACTTGGAGTGTTCTACCATGGAAAGAGGGTTTGAATAGAGAAGAGTTTCTGGTCCGACGCATTAGACAATTAGAAAGAAGGCCTGAAGACATTGAGACAACCATGAAAAAACTGAAGACTGCAAGGATCAAGAATAAGAAGAGGTTTAAAAAGTGACACATACTTCGGCCACAAGCTATACAAGAAGGAGATTGGGTGCTAGTTTATGACAGTAGCTTAGAAAATCAGCATAGTGCAAGTCAGAAGATGACAAAGCGGGGGTGGTTTGGTCCATATGTGGTAAGGTTTGTTTTTGACAATGCTACCTATGCATTAAATGAGATGGATGGGACAACTCTAAGGATTCCAATGGCTAGAAAACATATCAAACTCTTAAAATGTAGGGAGTCTTCGGCATCTAAGTTGAAGGAGCTCGATAGTCAGCATGAACATGAGGATATGGAAGAAGAAGAGGTAGAAGATGAAGACATTGACATGGTAGTGAGACTTTGGCACATGCTAGAGGATGTGCCGATTAGGAGGGGGTGGAGTTGTGCCACTACGTGCACACCATGTGAAGACTCTAAAGTGCGACTTTCTTATTGATCTAGAGAGCCAATGCCATTTTAGACATTAGTGTTAGTGTCCATGGTTCAAACTTATTAGTTATTTAGACGAGTGTAGCCAATTTATGATATTTTAGATCACTACAACAAAAAGGCCTCATAGACGCGCATTTAGATGCGATTTTTGAATATATAGAAAATCTTATGGGCGTATCTATCCGCCCTTCTATTTACACGTCTACCATTTCATGTCTATAATCGCATGTATCAATGAATTTACGCGCAAAAATAGACGTGCAATAGACGCACATATACATGCGCATATAGACACGCTGGTAGACGCGTTTTTACAAGCAGTGGTAGACGCGAACGGAAAACAAAAAATGTCATTTTAAAAAAAAGATATTTAATTTTTTTTTAAATTTGAATTATAAAGCGCGTGTATAAGCGCATGTATTCTGCACTATAGACGCACGTATAAACGTGAATTATCTGCAATTTAGATGTGCGGATAGACACGCAAAACAGAACTGGAAAAAAAAACCAGAGAGCATGTGGTTGCAAAGATGCTCTCTAGTTTTCTTTTTCCCCCTCCCATACATCAGATTGTGCATTTGGGAAAAAGATAATGTATCTTACGGTCACGAGAATTGAAAATAAAAGTCCATATATTCATTATATATCAAAAGCGTTTTCATGGGAAGTTTAAGTGCTTGCGACCTAAAGCATGGCCGCAAGTAGTAGGCTCAAAGATGGATCATACATATATAAGAAAAGAAGGAATCATGAGGAGGTATGGTGCTCCTCTACGAATTTGAAGAGGAAACATCTTCGCTAGTACCACCATGGCTACTAGCGTTGCTATCCCTCTCCTCACTATGCTCCACATCCGAGTTCGCCTACACACACAAAAGATCAGGATTGCTTACATAGACAAGGTGGAGAAAAAGTTATAATTAGCTATACTTTTAATAGGAAAGTAAGAAAAACATACCTCCTCTAGCTGTCGAATCCTCATGGCCCGGTTGTATTGGTCCTCAGTGATGAGACCCTCCTCATAGAAGTGAAGCCATGTGGCTATGTGGTTATGGCCTCGATGCTAACCTACCTCTCTAGGAGTAGGTATCCTACCAACGATGGTAGTCTGCAAAACATTTAGATATATACAAACGATTATGAGTCACAATATATTAGAATAAAATATATAAAGAATTGAAAGAAATATAAATTTTAAAAAACTAGAAATCAAAATATACTTACAAACTCTGCCTCCCACGACTCTCTGCTACCCGATCCATAATGCGACGATCCCATGGTTTCCATTTGGATCCGTCGCGCCTCTGCGTGCTGGCGACTCTTCACTTTCTTTGTTGCTTTCTTCTTGGCTTTCTTCCACTCTATGTGGTGGCACATAGGTGGTTGGCTATAGGCTCCACGCCCCTCCTCCTACCTCCGTAGTGAGTCCCTGGCCCATGTCATGAGATGGGATCTTTTGTTGTGAAGCATATCCCTCACTTTTGTGCGTCCCTAATCATCCGAGAATCGCTGACCCTCAGGATTTGGGTACCTCCTATGGACTGCTCTCAACACCTCCTGCCACAAGCCGCTTTTCTGATTTTTGAAGGCGTTGAAACAATCTTTATACGTCGCATGCACGACGCTCCTCATGTACGCCATTACATCCCTTTCTTCATCATCATGAAAGATGCCACCAGCATCTGTAACTCTATAGTATTGGCGTGCAACCTCCTCTACGTGATCTACTGGTAAGTGTCATCGCTCGCCATCTCCTAAGCAACCCCCACACAAGCCTCGTCCTCCCCCTCGACTCTCCCTCCTCCCTCACTGTCGACTACCCTCTACCTCACTGGACGCACGAGCTTCTGCAGATACACGTGCTTCTGTAGATGCTTGTGCTTCAGTTGATGCACGTGGAGCACGTGGAGTACCTGCATATGGAGTACCTGCATGTGGAGTTCGGGAAGTAGTGCCAGGCAAAGATGTCAGAGGCATCCCAGACATGACACTGAACACCTCGTCCGCTATGGGAGAGCGGCCAATCCGCTGTGGGAGAGCGGCCAAAGTGTTTGGTCATCTCTCCCATGAAGTCTTCCCTACTAGGAAAACCTCCAAAAAATGCATTGATCCCCCTACCAAAGGAGGCCAATGTATCATTCATGCGATCCAAATCCGGGTCATTGCTAGATGAACCAGGATACGACATCTGCAAAAAAAAACATAGGAAAAAGAAAAATTTATTTGCATACAAAAAATCATATATTACCTACATTTTCAAAGAGCTTTCTTTAGACATTAAGCATAAAACTTAAGTGCTAATGCTTCTCATGAACAAGAAAACTGATAAACACAAACATGGGATTGGTCACATTCATCATTACAAAAATATATTGTTTACTATCAGAATCGGGAGACCTGGCGCATGTATCCCCACGTCTAAATTACAGGTTAGACGAGCCCTCAAACGCGCTCCAAAGTCAACCTTCTGTCCAGCGCGTCTATCTTCGCATCTGAGATGCAACACAGATGCACTGTCAGACGCACATTTCAGGTCAATGCGCGTGTATAATCGCGTGTAGACTGCAGGTCACAGCGAGTGTATCATCGCATGTAGATTGCAGAGCACACGCGCTCTAAGACACGCCCTCAGACGCTATGAGAGGAAAGATTTTTCGTATCTATATATGTGTCTACACTGAAATGTAGACGTGCTATCAGACGCGCTCAGTCGGCTGATTTTAGCTCGAAGACCACCATTGATGATTTACAAAATGGAATACATAATGGAATCACAAATCCTAAATACACAGACATAGCAGAGAGAGGAATAGAGAAAGAAAGAGAGAGAGAGAGAGAGAGAGAGAGAGAGAGAGAGAGAGAGAGAGAGAGAGAGAGAGAGACTCACCTTAGGTGTTTGGTGTGGCGGGTGGTGGCGCTTCTTCCTTCTCCTTCTTCCTCTCCTTGGTAAGTTACCCTCCCTTTATGCTTGCTTGCTTGCTTGCTTCTTCTTCTTATTCTTCTCTCTCTTGTTCTCTCTTTCTTCCTCTCCTTGGCTTTCATTTTTCCCTTCTTGTGTGTTTGAAATGAAAGAAGAGGTGAGTCATGAGGAGGTGAGGCATGAAGAGACTGCATGTCGGCTAAACTCAAGCTTCAGAACCGCAAAAAACGCAGGAAAGGAAAGGCGCAATTTAAAAATAAATGATTTAAGTATGGTTTGAATTTTGACATGTGTGTCTATTTTTGCCTGTATATGCGCATCTATTGTTCAGATAGACGCGAATATAGACGTAAAAATAGACGTTAATATAGACACGAGGATAGACACGAATATAGATGCACATTTAGGCTTTATCATAATTTTTTGTTTTTACGATAAGTTTTAATAGTGAATTCTTATCATAAGTTTTAATGTATTTATGATGATTTTTGTGTATTTAAAATTGAGATCTTATGTAAATATATGAATGACAAATATTTTAATTTGATGTTATTATGAATTATTAGGTTTAATCATGTCGTCGTCATCACCTAGTGTGGTGCATGCTGATGAGTCAATGAGCACATCCTCAAGTGAGGATAAAACATTGCGTCTTCATAATCGAGATGCATGGGTACAATGAAAAATTAAATGCATGTGTGATCATTGTCGAGGGTGTATTTTTCGAGCTCGTCGAATTGCAATGTCACACCTCAGCTTGTATGGAGAATGGGACGGAGAAAAATCACCGGTATTCATTGTTTTTTTTACCACCACTAAGATTGCTAGTCTATGTTACGGGAATTATATATCAACGTACATGAAACTCCCTTTTGTGGTTGAGCAAGATGCGGTGCCACATCCTCAGATGCTCCCTCCCGGGCGTCGAGAGGCTGCAAAACGTCGACACGAGGAGACAGAGTCTTCAAGAAGAGTAGAGACTGACGAACATGATAGTAGCCCTCATGAAATGCCCCATCAAGTCGTAGAGGATGAGATTTTGGACAACATGGTACACCATCTATTTTCGCAACTGGTTCAGGGAGAATGTCACTCTACGAAGCCAGATGATCCACTATATGTAGCATCATCTACTCCATTGTATGAAGGTTGTACGTATTCCGTTCTTCGTGCGTCCCTCGAGATACTTAACTTGCAAATAATTTATGAATAGAGTAATGTCAGTTTGGATGCGTTATTGAAGTAGGTATCAATTCAGTTTTATTTTGAAATCAGACATAAATATATGACGTTGGTGGTTTTTTAACTCACTTTTAAAAATATATGTAGGTCATTATCACAAATGCTTCCAAAAGGAAACAAATTTCCAACTAAGAGAGAGCAAGCAAGACATTACTTGACATCTATGGGAGGCCTCGATTATGTCAAGATCCATGCATGTATCAATGATTGTGTCTTATTTCGTGGGATTCATGAGTTCGCACGAGAGTGTCCTATTTGTGGCGAATCAAGATACGAAGTGGAGATGAAGTCAATGGATGTGCCTCGTAAGGTTTTGCGACATTAGCTTCAACCTATTTATTTATTTTGTAGGTAAAGAGCTGAAGAATGCTAGGTATTCACTTTTGTCAGTTTAATTTTATTATTTTCTAACAGTAGGGAATGCTTCAGTTTATGTGTATAGTAGACAGCAATGGCATTGGAAAGCACTAGGCGATGGTGTGTATTCAAATTACCTAGAAGAAGTTATCATTTGTGATGGGCGCGGGCCTTATCATTAAAGACGTAGCACTAATATTTATTTAGGTACACTTATTTATTGAAGGGCTTGAAAAATATTGATTATTTTGTATGCGCATACACACTCAGTTTAAATATTTTGTTATTGGACATTGTATTTAGGCACAATCTGACTTTTAGGATACTCAACCGGGACAAAAGCAAACACAAAAGCCAAAGCATGCTAATTGTAAATTGGGCTATTTTTTATCTTGCTTCATATTTTGCAAAACCTTTTTATTACTTTACGAGCTTTAGTGGAGTTTCTTATTCTTGGGGACCTTCCGACGTTCACTATGCGTGCATACAACAATTTGTGCTCTATCATCTAAGCGCGACTTCATTCTTTGTGGATACAAAGATTTTCTAACAAAGGATGCTTTTCTCCATAGTAGAACATATAGATTACCATAGTATTCTACATGGATGGGGCTTTGTCGATCCAGCTAAACATGCAAATGTGGTAACTACTAGGACCATGAGTTGCATAGTGGTATTTGTTGATACAAGGGACCCAACAACTATATGTGATGTTAAAACATGCAAAAGGAGCTACCATTTTTTGTCTTATCTACAAATTCTTCTAGAAAATCCAACCAATGACGTAGAAGCCACATACAAGTGGCAAGAATACTTCCATTAGTGCATGGGTATTAGGCTTTTAGTTGTTGCATTCAAGCTAGGAAGTGAAACCCGACTAACAAGAGAAAATTCTTACAAGTTAAATAGTAATTACAATCTTTTCTTGCCAAAGGATATGTTGTAGTGAGGAGGGTTCACTTATGTGTGTTTGGTTTTCCATTCTCATATACACTACGCATAAGGACAACTAAGACTTCTCTTAAAGGATTAGATTAGTATATACTGATGTGGTGCTACTTTTCTTGTTCACTCATAAAGATGAGATTATAAAGAAAATTTCATCGTTACCATCATTCTAACACATCATCTTCAAAGTAAGAGATTTCTAATTGCTCTACACCATAAAGGTCTCTATAAAATGAGTTTATTAAGCTTATTTCACTTTCCCATATGCACATATGGTTGATGTTCACAAAAGCTAAATACCTACTTGTTTGTTTTCAAATAACCTTGTGTGTGTAGTGTAATAGAGTTGCATTATAATCCATAACTACTCCACTATTTTAGAAAATGCTTGCTTGCAAGTGTTAAAACTTAGCTATAGAAATCTTTTGAACTTCTATTAAACATCCTTGATCACTATTTTGTTAGTACACATGCATGAGTATATATTCCTATATGGAGAGGTATTTGGAAAGGTTATGTCTTTAACATGCATACATAGGCATGTCTACACACAAATATAAATACGTATCCATGTGTAACTTGCATGTGTATTGCTCATCCCCTCGAGGCAGTTACTCTTGAATATATGTGTGTATCACATGGGTTCAAAATAAGCGATTTTAAAAATACTATTTTTACAAATTTTTTATATAAAAAAGAGTGTCATATAAAGGAGTTACTTATAGATTGAATAAATAAGGGTAAAAAATCATCGATATAGCGTGTGTTAAAAGGCTATTAAGAAATACCTTTCTTTGCATGCTATAAGGCCATAAAATGACCCCTTTTTCTTTTTTAAAAAATATCGGTTTCTTCCAAAGTAAAATTAAAAAATCTTTTTTGTAAATTTTAGTAAGTAAAAAACCATTTTCTTTGAGCTCACGTGGTATTTTACATTTATTCAAGAAAAATTCACACATAAGGTTATGTATAACCAAGCCTTAAACACACATGATACGAAGCATATATATATAGTAAACCCTTTGAGCCCATTCTCCACTTGCACATATCTATGCACACGTGCACATACACACACTTAGAGTTGTTAAGGAAACTCCTAAACCAAATCAAATATACATAATATAACATGATAGAGAAATTTTAAAGAGATCTTTATGTATATCTTACTATTAATTTGTAAAATAAAAACTTGAGACAAAGCAAAACAAGAATTTGATATGTGTAATTTGAGTAACTCATTTCTTTAGATTTCTCCAAATTTCTTTATTATTTGAGCACCTTTACAACTATTTCTATGTAAATTTCCCATGTGGTTATCATATTTGAACTTAGCATCTACTTTCACCTTAGCAAGCCCTTATGATTACATCACCTCGTTACATTGTAGAATAGTGCTTCCCATAAAAATAGAACTCTTGACCTTGGGTTTATTACACCATCTCTCTACATTCTACCTAGCAAGTCTTGGGATATATTGCATTACCTTCCACATTACAAGAACAACGTTAGTTTATGCTACCAATCACAACATTAGATGGGTTAATGATATAAATATGAAAATCCCGAGCCTCACACCTTGTAGTGGCCATTTTCCATAAACGGGCAACGCTCATGAAAACATGTTTTCTATCCATCTTGCGAAATGATTAACTACCAAGTCGTAGGCCGAGCGATCGGACGCATTCCATGAACGCGTGGACGACGACTTCATAGGTATTTTACATAAGATAAATACTTTCTGCATACACGCAGGATGAAAAGTAGAGTCTCTTATTTTAATGTTAATCAGGCCGGACGCGCGTGATTGGATCCACAAGAGCGTGAAAGACCTGGTAAACAAGCTGATGACCTGGTATACGAATGATTATCCACGCAAGCTCATGACCTGGTATACGAACGATTATCCACGCATCTAGCTCGTACTACTTATATGGAATCGAAGGCTCCATCTTCCCACCATGCGATCAGCGGTGCAGCGGTTGTTCATTCCTAGACGTTAGAAAGCCGCACTTGTGCTTGCTGAAAACCGTGATCTGCTAATACAGTATTCGCCGATCGGAAGAGGTTAACTAGCTAGTAGAGAACCATTCGGGGCCCTGCTTTCTCATAGTTACCGTCCTGCACTCACCATACGCAATACTGTATCCATGGCATCATCACTAAAGCTTGCTATGCTAATTGTAGCTATCACATTGGCGCAGCAGCTCTTCCACCCGATAACTCGCACTGAGGCGGCGGACGAGGACCCCTTGCAGGACTTCTGCGTGGCTGATCAGGGGGCGCAGGCGGCCGGAATCACAACCGTGAACGGTCTGCTGTGCAAGAATCCCCAACAAGTGCAGGCCAAGGACTTCGCCTCTCCTCTGCTTCGCCAGCAAGGCCAGTTTAACAAGGCGCTCGGCTCCGCTGTGCAGCTGGCGTCGGCCCTCACCTTCCCTGGACTCAACACCCAAGGCCTGTCCGTGGCCCGCATCGACTTCGCGCCCAAAGGTGGGCTCAACCCTCCACACGTCCACCCGCGTGCCACCGAGGTTCTCTTCCTTGCCGAAGGCACGCTTGTGGTAGGCTTCGTCTCCACCACCAACAACACCCTCTTCCAGCAGACCCTGTACAAGGGCGATCTCTTCGTCTTTCCCCGCGGCCTCGTCCACTTCCAGATCAACCCGGACAAGAAGAAGCCTGCCCTCGCTATCTCCGCGCTCAACAGCCAGAACCCGGGCACCTCCCAGGTCGCCCCCGCTCTGTTCGCCGCCATGCCTCCCCTGCCGGAGGACGTGCTGGAGACCGCCTTCGCCATCGACAAGGACGAGGTTTATAGCCTCATTAAAAGCGTCGCCACCACACTGCCGTGATGGTACTAATACGTGTCACACCATCTCAACACATCATTGCTGCACAGTCGAGGTTTACAGCCTCATTAAGACTCGCCACCACAATCCCGTTATCATGCTAATATATCCGTCATCACCACCCTCCCGTGGTCATCCTTATATCTATGTCGCACTAAGTTAACACATTATTGCTATACAAATCAATATTCTTAAGCATTATTGTTACAGAATAGATATTCTTGCCACCACATTTCTTTGATACTTTACACGCAACACCTACAAATTTGGAAATCATAAAAAGTAATCCATCTAGAGGTCACAAAATTTTGAGCTTTCATGTTCCATGATTCCCAAGTCTATTTATGAAAAAAAATATCAAAATGGAAAGCACAAAAAACGTTATGCAAGAAAAGCCCATCTACGCAATATAGTTACCATGAATATTGCAGTAATTGCTATTATTACTACCTTATTGAATTTTCAAACTTCCTTTTATGCAAACGAAGCACTATGAATTTTACTTAAAAATTGACATTCAATTTATGAAGTTTAAAATTTTGCATGTGATATAGAAAATATAGTTTCCATGAACATTGCAATAACTACTATTGTTGTTTTTTGCTACCAGTAGTGCTGTGATAATTGATGCTCCTCCTCCTCCTCATAATACTACTACTATGATTTCTCCTTCTACTTTGCTACTATTAGTATTGTTATTGCCATTGCTTCTAGATTAGGTGTCACTAGCCAATGTGGTACATATCAAGTCTTTATGTTAGCGAGCACACTTTCACCATATAAAAATGATAGACACATTCAAACAATAAAGGCAATTATAATTGTATGGAATAAATGCACTAATGTATCTTTATCTTTGATGCTTCCTTGGAAGTCAACCTTATAGATTATGTAAGATACCACGTAAGTTCAAAAGAAAGGGTATTATATTTCATAAAATTTACATAAAGAGGTCAATGTGAAAGGTGGGTGATTAGTGGAAAAAAGTATCCACTTGGTAGATGCTATATGATAAGATGATCATAAATGAGAAGATGTGGAATGGGTAATCTTTGTTGACTTTTGAAGGCTTACATTTAAAGATATTTGAATATTCTTCCAACATACCTTCTTAAATTGATGTGATAATTGATGCTTCTCCTCCTCATACTACTGCTACTATGATTTCTCATTTTGCTTTGCTACTATTAGTATTGTCATTGCCATTGCTACTAGATTAGGTGTCACTAGCCAATGTGGTACATATCAAGTCTTTATGTTAGCAAGCACACTTTCACCATACAGAAAGGATAGACACATTCAAACAATAAAGGCAATTATAATTGTATGGAATAAATGCACTAATGCATCTTTATCTTTGTTGCTCCCCCAAGGAGTCCACCTTATAGATTATGTAAGATACCACATAAGTTCAAAAAAATGGTATTATATTTTGTAAAATTTATAAGATCATATTTACAAATAAGATTTTTTAATTACAAATTGAAAAAAATATGTAAGTTTAGTAAAGTAAAAGGGATCATTTTAGGGTCATATAACATATAAAGAAAGGGTATTTCTTAATATCCTTTGAATGCATGTTATATAGATGAATACTTATAGATAAACCCTCTGAGCTACTTCACACTCTAGAACCAACCCTAAGAAAATAGAGATAAGAACACAAGAGTTAAAGAAAGTAAAAGACTTGATTGTGTTCATTGTTGTACAAGCAATGCTTGTATATAAGGATGTCTCTTAAAGAGGTCAATGTGAAAGGTGGATGATTAGTGAAAGATGCCACTTTTGAAGGCTTACACTAAAAGATATTTGAATATTCTTCCAACATACCTTCTTAAATTGAGAAAAGACAAATTAAAAATGATTTCAAGAAAAGGAGTTACTACTTTTTATCCCCTTATAGAAAGGAATGGGTTGCAAGTACAAAAAATGATGTCAATAGAAATCAGGAGCATTAGAGGTGAGACGAAATTTTTCATGAGTGACAAGTTTTGTGAAAATGTCTATCTAGTAAGAACTAGGCACATGCTCAATGTGAAGATAGCTCTCCTGATATAAATATTTTACAAAATGGAAACATAAACTAATGTGTTTGAGTTTGTTAGAATTGACATCACCTAAAGTGATGAGTGTGATATAAGATTGATTATCAAAATAAATGGTAAATTAAGCAACTTTGTAGTAGAAGTCTGATTCCTAGATCATAATGTGATATAAGTTTACTTGTTGGCACTCCAGATAGAAGAACCACCCATGAGAAGCAGGTAGCCATCGGTAGTCAATCTATGAGTGAAAATATCACCTCCCCAATCAGCATCACAACAGGCCCAGAGGGTATCTTGGGATCGAAGGTGATACTTGAGGCTCAAGCATAAGGAACTTTTAATCATTTCCTACATAGGAAAAACTAGGGAATCCCCTATCAAATCTATAGATAAAAACACACATAAGTAGGGAAAGTATTTAGGGAAAATGGAATATTTCCTAATTAGTGAAACTAGGAAATCACATAGGAAGTTTCCTACCTAGAAAGGGAAATTTCCCTTCAAAGAAAACTTCTCTATATAGGGAAAATTTTCGACATAGCGAAATGTTCCATTTTTTCTAATATTTACTTTTCCTACCTACATTTTTTTTTGACCAGAGAAATGACATGGAAAACCCTTTTCTTCTTTCATATGTAGGAAAAATTTCCTATGTGCAGAAATTTTCATACATAGGGAATTTTCCTATGTTTCCCCACATAGGGAAATTTCCCTACATTTGATAGTTTTCCTACATAATAAATTTATTATGTTACTCTAGTTTCTCTCTAATTGGAAATGTTACATTTTTCCTAGTTTGCACATTCCTACTTCTATGAATTTATAAGTAGAAATTATACAGTAAATTTAAAACTAGGATATATAGATTGTTTAGTTAATTTCAAATAGGCCATAATGTACATCTAATAGTTTAGATAGGTAAATTTTCACTATATAGGTTTTTATTCCTATGTTAAGAGAAAAATCCTAGATATGTAATATTTTCTATATAAGCTTTTTTTCTATGTGGAGAAAATTTTCTAATGTAGATAATTTTTTTAAAAAAATATTTAAGTAATTTATATGATGCCATAATATGGTGGTACTATATCCTTACTCTTGTTGATTCCTAATGGCTAATGAAATGATAAACAGAGACATCACATTGTAAATTACTTGGACATAGAATTGAAAATCTCTATCACTTGTGTCGATGCCAATCCTAATGGGTTGCTTGGGAATTGCTGGAAAAGGAGAGCTTGCTCGTCATTGTCAAGTAGTTCCATGTAGCTATCGATGGTTATGGCATGTATGTCCCTCTGCAATACATAGAGATGTATCGGCACAATGGGAACCTTAGCTAAATCAATCACAAAATGCAAAAAACTTGAGCAACCCACAACCAAAACCTGCCACACTGAAAGTGAAGAAAGAAATAAAAATAGAACTTGCTCACCAAGAACAAATAAGCAAGCCAAACTCAGAATGGGGACACTATTAACAAAAACCAGACTCAACAATAGTAGCCAACTCACATAGATATACTGAAAAACCTGTAGCAACCAAAAAAAATACGACATGTTGCTAGAAAATGGGCCACATAGAAGGCTAAAAAAAAATCACATTGCTATCTACTTTGGCTGCAAAGAAGACGGTGCATCAAATGTATAGAAATACCTAAAAAGAGACTCAACCAAGTAGGACAATATTGTAGTATCACACTATATGCAAGGCACACAGCAAGAAGTAGCACTCTCTCAACAACCAAGTTCACATGCTCTAGCAATATCAATCCATAGGAGACTATTGCAGAGGAGACAACCATCAACACACAGGAAGGTCATGTAAGAAAACTCGAACCACTAATCCACATAGGAATTTTTTCCCTCAATAGCTACTTTGAAATAAGAGTCCCTAAAGTAGTGGAAACTATGGGATTGAAGGCAAGTTTTTACTTGAGCATATGCATAGATTTAGGTTTTGGAATATTCCAGTACCACTTCCATTAGCAATCAAGTAGCACTTGCATCACATTTGCTGCCATAAATGTAGCAGTTTCTGTGAAAACCATGTCATCAAGGAAAGAAAGCAGCTTCTTCTTTGAAGACCATCTCACTCAATGCACTTTAAATTTCTTCAACTTGTACAACTCATTCTCACTATTTCCTCACAAATCTTTCTTGGTGAACGTACAACCACAAAAAACACTGGAGTTGTGTGCCTTTCTTGGTGGAAATCATGTGTAGGTACAAAGCATTTCTTTAGCTCACCCCAGCAATGTTCATCCTACTTGCAGCTTGACACAAGCCAAAATTCTATATTCTCTTCTCAAATTTGCTCTTACTTTTAGCTTTTAAGGTTCTATATTGACCTACTTCAATAGTCTCTTCTTCTACTATTATTTCACCCAAGAAAGCAGCCATAGCCAGATATTGCAACTCTTGATTTCTCTCCCTTTGTGTCCATCTTTCTAAATAAGAAGCCATAATCTGCATCTATTTCAAGCCCCAAGGGTCTCCACTTGAAGTAGCAAAGCTTGCAAGATTGTGAAGATCAATCCCACATGTCACAACTAGTCAAAGATGGAGCTACAGGTAAGCTATAGCCCAATGCCATTAGCAAAATTGAAAATGGGCTCCAAACAATGGTCCGCTCACATATTCCTCCTTGAAAAATAGCATGAGGAGAGGGCACAATAGTTTGATAACATTAGTGATGATGATGATTATTGTTAGCTCACAAATAACCTTTCCAATGCATAGCGGTTTAGTAAGCCCACTCACAAGCTCGCTCGCATATGAGGTTGCCTTTGTTTAGTATGGCAAGAGCCTTTGGTTCCATAAAACATGAAAAGAGAGGGCAATTATAGCAATGATCTCATGCTCTACAAATGTAAGATGCATGTGATGCTAAAATTAATGTTGTTATTGTATAGGGTATCCATCAAGCTACAAGCTCCACAAAAGCAGCTCCAAGCACCTAAATCTTTCGATGACATGTTTAGGACTTCTAGCCTTACAAAATTAAAATATTAAAGAAAATCCATATACATGTCAACTCATCACGTGGTTGACGGAAAAGATAATTGTTCCAACTCCTTTTGCTTATGGGGATCAATGTTACTTTTTGTCCTATCGTAACTTGCAAGCCTAGGATGTTGAACATGGAGATGCTTCTTTTTGTATAGCTTATATACAACTAGTATTAAAACTTCACAGCCAAGTTTGTGATTATTGGCAATAGCCAGCACTGAACAGCCACCTACATAAAGACATTTGACATTTGACTACTGCAAACAATCCTGCAAATAGTCCTCGGGGAAGTTACTATATGTATATTCTCTACATCACGTGCGTTCAAGGCCTATTTATAAATATCCTTATCTATGAATTTTTCTTGAATGAAACATAACCATTTTCTATTCAATATGTAAATAACCCCTTTATATTATATCCCTGTGTATGTAAATAAAAAATAAAAATGGTATTTTAAAACTACCTTATTTTAAACCCACGTGATGCACACATATATTCATGAGTAACTTACTTGAGGCATTTGACTGCAAAAAATTTTAAGAATCAACTTCGATCTACATATTTACAAATCTAATCCACTACTTAAGAAATTATGGTGAGATAGGTCACCATTTTCCATAGTCCATACAATGCTCCATGAATTTTTTCATGAGCAGGTTTAGTGTGGAATCTAGGCTGCAAAATCTCCTTGTTCATGTAGCATTCCATCTTTTTAATCAACAATCCAACCATCATGTCTCATGTAGAAGCTCTCAAGGCTTTATAGATGTCTCCCATTTTTTGTTTGGAATAACAATCCATTCTTCCTATGATTTTGTCGGTCTTCACACTAGTATCTTCCCCACAAAGTTAAGTTGACAACAAGATATGAGGAACGTGAAAAATACCTGAGATAAATAAGTATATATACTAGTATACATCACTCATGATGTATTAAGTTCTTGTCCTCTCAACTAGGAGGATATGAAGTTGAAGTTTTCTGAAAGAGATGTAGGCTTACATATTCAATTTTTCCCAAAACACCTTCATCCAGTTTTAAAGCTTATCCATGCCTTGAATCTAGTGACATCTTGGCAAAAATTTATAATAGTTATAAAACCTTATGCATAATCCATCAACATGAGCACAAGGATATAGAATGAATAGACTAATGCATGTTTGCACACATGCATAAAACGAAAGCTACTAGTTGAAAATGCTCCTTATGTTTACACACAGTTTTGTGAAACACATTACACATCCCTCTAAAAATACACATGAAATATGGAGGCATAGATGTAATAAGGTATGTATCGTACACACAAGACAATGAACCTTTTCAAATTGTTAATCTTCGTGTTTATTCACTCTTCATGTTTGAGTTATACCACTTTAGAAGAAAATAAAAACACCAATGCTACAAGGATAAAGATTACAAGGATAATTTAACAAGTAAAAAAAAAGTCTCAATAAAGTCACAAACTATTTGGTAGCTTCCTGAATCTTTTCCATGTATTAATTAGAACCAATTGTATCTTGGAGATTCTCCACAAAACCTTCATTATGAGTACTTGAGATTTAGGCTTCTTCAAAGATATTTTCTCTACTTCACCTGGCATAACATTAATAAGTTACATTTGAATAAAAGCATACAAATTCAGGACATATTGCAAAGAACATCTACATGGCATTTTCCATACATATCATGAATATTTAAGTAAGCTTCAAATGTGAGTAATAGTTTTGACACTCTCCATTGCATTCAATGACCACCAACAAAGGGCATCAATCAAGGCCTTCATCATCACAATAATCTTCATTGTGGTCAAAACCTATTACAAGAGACATATGAAAAAAATTGTGGGTACCTTAATGATCAGGTTCACCTTACAACAATTCACACATCCCTCACAAGGCATGGCAATAGGAGATGATGTCTAGTGTTTTATTCGAAAATAAAAGTGCCTACTACTTTCACTATTACTAGTACATAAGATCAGAGATCCACAAAATTCCAGTCCATAAAGCTTAATTCTTGTGTAGCATAAAGATAACTCCAAAGAAAAATGTGCCATTTGTCAAAATATGGAAGATGAAATTTACCACAAAAACACTGAGGTTGCACATTGCACCTGTCAAAATGAAATGTGCATGTGACCTCAGAGACACTAGCACTTTGGGTCAGTTTGTTACTCCAAAATGTGCCTATGCCATATTCCATTAGCACCCATTTCATAGGTATCCTATAAGCTCCATAGTAGTAGCTGACTTAGCACTCGAACCTATAAAGCTCAAAACATCAGAGATACAATCATGGTCTAACTCAGAAGGTCAAGAAGTGGTGAAAGATAGTAAAGAAGTACAAAGCTTATAATAGGAGACATAAGAACAAACTTATGGGTATCATAATGATGAGCTTGTCCTTATTACACAATGTCAGAGATATGCAAAATTCCATGATCAGCCTGTCCTTGTTACACAACATCAGAGATATTCTAAATTCTAACCCATGAGTTTTTCTTTTGCATGATAAAGATAAATCCGAGACATCATGATCTTATCAAAATGAGAGATGTGATTTACCATAGAAATAGTGGTTGCACATTCCACTTGTCAACATGAAATGTGCAAATAACCTCAAAGATATTGACACTCTAGGTTAGTTTCCTTCTCAAAAATGTGCCTATGAGAGAGACCCTAAACTAATCTTTATTTCAATTGGGAGGGTAGCATACTTTGATTGCAACTCTGGTATCTCCTTCAATTGGTAAGCAATTTTGGAATGAATGAACATCAGGCCATTAACTGCACTCATAACAATAGTATGATTGGTTGGGCCCAATTACATTCTTCTCTCGCAACTTCATCAAGGCAGATACTACCATGCAAGTTTCTGGGAAAGTAAACACTTCTATCGTATTAGCCAAAGAACCAACATCCATTATTTCTTCTTTTATAACCTCTCACAATCTCCTCAAAATTTCAAAGGGTAGAAACTGCATGATCAATGGATACTAAATCACTAGTTTGAATAGCAGATGCAAAAAAGGGGTTGGCCTTCACAGGTGTATAATTATTCCACCTGGTCTTATAATATAGATGCACTGGATTGGCATTTGTTGTTGCGGATTGTGCACCAACTAGCTTGGAAAATCGATTAATCAAGCCAAGTTCTTTGCACGTAACAAACCCCTAACAGAATCCATAGATGTTCCCATGATTGCTTCGAGGTATAATAACCTAGTGAGGAATGTCCCACTTAAAATCTCTATGGCTATAGTTTTCTGGCCTTCCGAGTGAAGGCTTTATAATGAATTAGCCAAGTATATGGGCATTGATTCTATCACTTCTCAAATTAGATGCATGCACCTATCAAAA
This sequence comes from Lygodium microphyllum, assembly GCF_053477565.2. NCBI lineage: Eukaryota > Viridiplantae > Streptophyta > Polypodiopsida > Schizaeales > Lygodiaceae > Lygodium > Lygodium microphyllum. The sequence continues at coordinate 18,160,604 of NW_028229514.1, read as the reverse complement.
TTGGTGTCCAGGCTCAATAAGACTACCCCATTGGCAATTTGTTACACCAAGTGGGCAATTCAGATTTTGTTTGCTGGCAAAAACACAATAGGAGGAATGCCAAGTGCATCAAAATAAGTTGAAAGTGTTACAGATATATCAATAGTTGATGCATAGTTGACATCAATGAGAAGATTATTCATTTTCCTTAACCTCTTCTCTTGACTCAACAAGACCATCATGCCAAGATCCTTAAAGCTCCCCGTGTGACTGATACCACACTACTTCACCCACAAGTCATTCAAATTCAACATCTCATTGACCAATTGTTATGCATGGAACAAATTCAAATTCCCTTGAAAAGCATTTACAATATCATCTGTCCATCTCAGGAAGTACACAATTTTCCTTACTCCAAGCACTTGATCCAAAATGGCCAAGTAGTTTTACTAACATAGAAATCAAACAAAGTTCAAATACTTCACATCATATTCCTTAGGGCCTCCATATCATGCTCAACATCAAGAACCAAACCATCCTTGATTTTGTAAATGACCTTGTCCAACAAATACCCCTCGTCAAGAGGGTCATATGGGATGAAAGGAACTTACTTGGCAGAGAAGGTAGTAGGTGGCTCAAACAAACCATGGTGCATGCATTGTCAAAGATGTTGTCAGTTGCCTTCTTTTTCCTAGAGGCCGAAGTGGAAGAGGTGAGCCTCCATGGGTGAGCAGATCTCACGAATAGTGCTGTGTTAAATACTCCACCTCTTTTTACTAGTTTAGCTAAAAAAAATTGTCAAAAAATACTATTCACTAACTCTTCTTACTAGTTCTTCTTACTAGCTAAAAAAAATTGTCAAAAAATACTATTCGCTTACTCTTCTTACTAGTTTAGCTTTGAATGGCAAAAAAGTCTCATGGGAACAAAAGCATAATACTTTAGTTGTGATTTACCATTGCATACCCTAGTAAAGCAAGTGAATGACCTTTTGAATGGTGCAAGTACATCCTACACATGCATTGAAACATGAGCAAGGGAAAATTTTATTTTAGTGGCTCTAATACATGAAATTATTTCAAGAGTGTATCAACCATCGAATGCACCCATCAGAATGGGGAAAAAATAGACCATCCCACTAACTCATTATTGTGATAAAAGAAGCCTTTACACTAAAAACTTGTTGCATTTATAGCTATTTGTTTTGCTTTGCAAGTTTCACATCTCTCGAGTGTCGAGATATCAAGCTCTACTCATGATATGCCAGGGTGACCGTTGTGCATTTATGTCACCGACTTGTTAGTTGTAGATGCGGTTGGTACAACGCCCATGAATAATAGCTAGATGACAGCTATCCTTATCTACTCTAGTTCGTGGCTCAGTTAGTATGCCACCTTAGTTAGTTGAGTTTGGTTTGAGACCCATATATAGGGTTCTTCTATTTCTTTGTACTAGAGTTCTTTTTGGCTTACACAACTAAGAAGAGGAAAACTGTTTTCAGCCTCCACCTTTGTGTGTATTCCCCCATTGTGTAAGTGAGAAAGCTACAAGTGAGACTCTTTCCTTCTCTCCCACAATCTTGACATGGTATCAGAGCCTGGTTTGTGGTAAGGAGCTCAAGAAAGCAAACCAAGTTCGTGGTGTTCTGGTAAGAGGACCAGTGTTACTTTCATTTTTTGAGTTTGGGAGCAGGTCTCTGCAGGTAGCACAGCCAGAAAGTGTAAGAGTGCATTGTCTCAGATTGAGAGACCCTTCGCGGTGTAGCAAAAGGGTAATATATCCTGCGAACAAGGGCTTTCGCCCTTGGTTGCCCTCTTTTTGATTCGAGGCCATTTCGGTGCCTGTTTTGGAGACGGAAGTTTTTCGCACGCACTCAGGAAAAGGCCCTGTTTTTTGCTGTGCCACCATTGTTCTACAGGTCGATGAAAAGTTACTGTAGAAATTGCATCGTATGCCTGTGCGCAGAGACATTGGGAGTTACAAAATCATCCTTGTTGCCTATTGATGCAAAATCGTCACTAGGAAGTGACTGTGTGGTCAAATACCACTTTCGTCAGTTTTGCAAATTTGCCCTTGTGAGACTGAAGCTGTGTTTTTTGCAGTGACAGAATTTTTTGCAGTGTTCTGTAATGGCATCTGATTCTCTTTCATAGATTGTCACTGAAAAGCTTGACAAGAACAACTTCCAAGCATGGAAGTTTAGAATGACGAATCTCCTTACGCGATAAGGATATTGGAAAATCGTTTTGGAAATGAAGAAGAACTAGTTCTTCCTGATGTTCCCAATCAACAGCAAATACACATATTTAAAGGATTGCATGAGAGAGCCAGGAAAGTTATGTACTGGCTGTCTATCAGCATTTCAGACTCTATGATTGTGCATATTCAGGATGCAAGTATGCCAAAGGAGGCATGGGATACTTTGTCAAAAATGTATAGCACAAATACGCAAGCCAGGAAAATGCAACTCAAGCAAGAGTTGCACAATGTGCAAAGAGAAAGTATGAGCATCAATGACTACCACATGAAGGTGAAGAAGATGGCAGATGCACTTGCTTCCATTGGGTCGCTAGTGAAAGATGATGATTTAGTTTCTATGACCTTGAATGGTCTAGGAAAGGATTATGCATAGTTTTGAACATCGATTTCCATTTGTGAAAGATTTTCTGATTTTGAGGAGTTGATTGCTCTTCTAATTTCTCAAGAGCAGAGAAATGGTGGTGCATCTTCCTCAGGAGGAACTTCAAAAGAAGTTGTCTTCTACTCAAATGCTGGAAGAGGTAGAGGCAGAGGTAGAGGAAGCCGATCTGGAGGCCGTGGTAGAAATCAGAATATGTAGCACACTCAAGAAAACCAGTCCTATGGAGGAGGACATGATAACTCTAGAGGCAGGGGAAGCCAAAGAGGTCGTGGTGGATGGCAAAGAGGCCAAAATGCAAACCACAATGTTGAATGCTACTACTGTGGTAAACTCGGTCATATGGCTAAAGACTGGTATAAAAAGCAGAATGACATCATGAATGGAAAATTGCAACGAGGGAATTATGCATCTTCTAGTAGACAAGGTGATGACAGAAATGAGCATTTGTTTATGGTGCAGAAGAAAGCAACGATGTGTGGTATGTTGACTCAGGTGCATCAAACCACATGACAGGTCATGTAGAATGGATGCAGGATGCAAGAAAAATGGAAAAACCAAGATTTGTGGAGACTGATGATGATACTGCACATCCTGTTGTGCAGATTGGAAAAATTCATTTGTCTATGCAGGATGGGAAAAAGAAATACCTGTCGGATGTATTTCATGTCCCGAATATCACCAAGAACCTGGTTTTTGTTGGTCAAATGGTTGAGCAAGGTTTGCAGGTCAGATTTAATTCTCATGGATGCTTTATTGAGGATATGAAAAAAAAAGGTCGCTTGATAGAAAAAGGAAAGAAGAAGGGCAGAATGTTTACTTTGGATGCAGACATGCCTGAATTGAGTGCAGCAATGTTTGCACATGGGACCGGTGTAGTTGCAAATATTGATATCTGGCATAAATGCATTGGTCATGTTAATGTATAGCGACTTAAATCAATGCAAGCCCAAAATATTGTTGCAGGATTGCCTAAATTCAAGGTTGCAGAAATGCATAAGGTATGTGAAGCCTGTCAATTTGGAAAATAGGCAAGGAAACCATTTCTTAGACATGTTCAAGAGAGCAAGAAGCCATTGGAATTAATCCACTCTGATGTGTGGACTACTAAAGCTGTATCTATTGAAGACTGTCATTATTTTGTCACTTTTATTGATGACTATAGCAGAAAAGTTTGGGTGTATTTTATGAAAAAGAAAAGTGAAGTGTTTGGGCATTTCAAAACTCTTAAAGCTATGGTTGAAAAACAAGCAGGCCTGCAAATAAAATGCCTAAGGTTAGATGGAGGGGGAGAGTACCTCTCAAATGAGTTTGTAAGGTTCCTGTAAGAGCATGGCATAAAGCAGCAATATCCATGAAGTCATACCCCACAACAAAATGGAATTGCAGAAAGTAAAAACAGGCATATTGGAGAGGCATCTCGTGCCATGCTCAATGAAAAAGACTTGCCAGATTTTTACTAGGCTGAAGCAGTTACTATAGCAATCTACATAATGAACAGGAATCCCACTGCAGCAATACATGGGATGACTCCAGAGGAGAGGTATGCTGGTAGAAAACTAGATATTTCTCATTTGAAGATTTTTTATTGCATTGCCTATGTTCACGTGCCAGATGAGTTGAGATCCAAAAGCTGAGAAGTGCATCTTTATTGGTTACTCTTTGCAGCAGAAAGGGTATAGATGCTATAACCTTTCCACTCGTAAGTTTATAGTGAGCAGAGATGTTATTTTTGATGAGATGAGTAGCTGGTATGAACGAGTAAATGTGATTGATGATGTAGATGCACAAAATGGTAATGCTGCACATAATTCACAGCAACAGTCACAAAATATTAGTGGACCTCGAGTGTCCTCTAGCAGTGGTTCACATTCTTCGCCATGGATAGACAGATTGAGATCAGGAGAGTCTCCTCAAAACAATGCAGATAGTGGTATGCAGGTTTCACGAAAAGGAAAAGAGAAGGTAGATCAACCAATGCTTGATGTGAATGCAGGTCACTCTTATGTGGATCGTGAATCCAGTGGCTCAGAACAAAGCATTGATGATGAGTTGGGTATTCCTTCTATTGTTACACCTAGAGTAAGGAAGACCAGGGATATTTTGGAGCACCTGGGAGTGAACCTACTTTGCACAAGTCTACCAGAGCTAGGTATCCTGTGGATAGGTTGAAATATGATGGATTTATAGCCATTCACTATGCCTATATGGTCAAAGTGATACAAGAACTAGAACCCACTTCTTTTGAGCAAGCCATGGAAAAAGAAAAATGGGAGAAAGCCATGGATGAAGTAATGGATGCCTTGGAAGAAAATGCTACATGGAAATTGGTACCTTCGCCTAAAGATAAGAATGCAATTGGTTGTAAGTGGGTTTATAAGGTGAAACACAATGCAGATGGTTCTCTGAATAGATACAAGGAAATATTAGTAGTCAAGGGGTATGCACAAACATATGGCATTAATTATGAAGAAACATTCAGTCCGGTTGCAAGGATGGAAACCGTAAGAGCAGTCATTGCTATGGCTGCATCAAAGGGATGGTCTTTAAATCAGATGGATGCAACGAATGGCTTCTTGCATGGTGATTTGCAAGAAGAGGTCTATATGGAGAAGCCACCAGGTTATGTGCATGCTGTTCATCATGAGTTTGTTTGCAGGTTGAAGAAAGCCTTGTATGGCTTGAAGCAAGCACCTAGAGTATGGTCTGACAAGATAGGAAAGTATCTTGTCACTATTGGCTTTCAAATTTCCAAGGCAGATTTCTCACTTTACGTGAGAAAAACATAGAAAGGTATTATGCTACTTGTCATTTATGTTGATGATTTGATTATGACAGGTGATAGTGATGAAGATATCCTTCATGTGAAAATGCTATTGAAGCAGAAGTTTGAGATGAAGGATTTGGGAGAGCTGCGTTATTTCTTGGGTATTGAGGTGATTAGATCACCAAGTGGGATACGGCTCTTGTAGAGGCAGTATGGATTGGACATGCTGTTCAAATATGGGATGATAGATTGTATGCCTATTTCAGTTCCTTTGGAGCAGAATGTGAAGCTGAGCATAGATGAAGGTGAGCTTCTGGAAGACCCTACTATGTACAAACGCATAGTAGGAAGTTTGATTTATATGAATATTACCAGGACAGATTTGAGCTATGTTATTGGATTGGTAAGTCAGTTTATACAGGCTCCAAAGAAACCGCATTTGGATGCGGCTAGATGCATACTCAGGTATGTGAAGTCCACATTGCAGTATGGAGTACTTTATGAGACTAGGGTTCAGATACAGTTGCATGGATACACTGATGTTGATTGGGCTAGTAGTATTTCTGATAGACAATCTACCAGTGGATATGTGTTCTCTTTTGGGAGTGCTGTAGTCACTTGGAGCAGCAAGAAATAGCCTAGAGTTGCCTTGTCGAGTACAGAGGCTGAGTACACGGGTGCAGCAATGGCTGCATGTGAGGTAGCTTGGTTACATAAGCTACTTTATGATATGCATCAGCCTACAGATGGGCAAGTTGTCATTTATTGTGACAACATGAGTAGAATACACTTGGCAAATAACCTGATCTATCATGCTAGAATAAAGCACATTGAGGTGCATTATCACTATGTGGGGGAGAGGGTTTTACCAGGTCTTATTGATCTAGTTTATGTCAGCACAGAGGATCAGGTAGCTGACATATTCATGAAGGCATTGGGCGCAGAGAAGCTGCGCAAGCTCAGAGATCTGCTTGGTGTGCAAGAATTGGGATTGAGCTCGAGGGGGAGTGTTGAGATATCGAGCTCCACTCGTGATATGCCAGGGTGACCATTGTGCATTTATGTCACTGACTTATTAGATGTAGATGTGGTGGATACACCGCCCATGAATAATAGCTAGATGATAGCTATCCTTATCTACTCTAGTTCGTGGCTCAGTTAGTATGCCACCTTAGTTGAGTTTGGTGTAAGACCCATATATAGGATTCTTCTATTTCTTTGTACTAGAGTTCTTTTTGGCTTACACAACTAAGAAGAGAAAAACTGTTTTCAGCCTCCACCTTTGTGTGTATTCTCCCATTGTGTAAGTGAGAAAGCTACAAGTGAGACTCCTTCCTTCTTTCCCACAATCTTGACATTAAGTCCATCTTACATTCATTTTCTTCCTATTTCAAATCACTACATACAATGATAAAACATCTAACAAAAGGCATAGGAATTGATGAGCTAGAATCTCATAGATGTGAGAGAGGCACAAAAAATAACATGATACATGTGTTGCAAAGATTCCTAGTGGCGTGCCTAGTACATTTCATGGTAAACCGTAGGTGTAGTCTCAATAAGAACCCCTCTTGATTAGGATGTTCTTATCAATCACACCGATTGCCACTATCCTCAATGAAAAAAAATCATACATGTGCAATTACTAGGCCAATTAGGACTAAAAAATTTAATTGAATGTTTCTTACAAACATAAAAAAAGTAGTCACCATGCTAAGGTGTTTTGGTCCTGCAAAAGGTTATGTGCAAGGACCATTAAGGTGGTTGTGTTTATTCTTCACATGTTGAGATTTAGGGTGATGTGGATGTATTCTAATCTTGGGCCCTCTAGATCAAATAGGCCCCACTCTAGCAATCACAGAGGATCTAATTTCTTTTGTTTTATTTCTTTATATATTTTTAGTTTAATCTGTGGTGGCAAGTTAATGATGCAACACTATTCATTGGCTTTGGATTTTTGAGAATGAAGGTATTGTAACAAGCTAAATATATTTGATAGCAATAGCCTATGGTCATACTTTCCATGATAATATATATCTAGCTTCACAATTTGTTTGTTTAATAATAAATAGGTACCACCAAATATAAAAAAGCTTACTATTTATGATGTGAATTGAATGATTCTATGTGGGTGGTTGAAATAAACAAAGCCATTGCTAGTCCCTTCCTCGAAACTAGGCAAATAGTGGCTTATCATATGACTATTGATTCTGAAGTTCCTTGGATATAGTCATTATTTTTTCAATATTAATATCTAGAGATTAGTAACTATGGACCTAAACTTAAGGAAGCGACTTTGACTTCTAGAGAATGAGTACAGAAAATTTCATAACTGAGGCACTAGTGTTATTCTTTGAATGTCAATAAAGAAACCCTTCGCTTGGCTTTAGACAGAAGATATACTAGAATATTAAGAAGTAAAGCTATTACAAGAATAAAAGGCCTATTTAAGATCATTTTCTAGTTTATCAAATTCTCATCCATTAAGTCACCTAGTTTGGAAGACATCCATTAGAGGATTTGTTTGCTCATCATTAGTTATCTAGTGGAGTGGTAATGAATGTGACCACTAAAGTGAAGCTTAAGATAATAAATTTCCATATTTCCTAGACTATGAGCACCAAGTATATTATTTTTTATTCATAAGGAATACCATTTCCATTATCTCCTCCTCAAATGATGGCCTATTAAGGAGGGCATTCACTCAAGAAAGTGATTGTGAGAGCTCTCGCTTGACCGCCAAGACCCACGGACTACTTATTGTTTAAGCATTCCAAGCAAGCTCTAGTGGCTACCTCTCACCTAGCTAACATGCCTCCAAACCTATGAATGTAGTGAGCTTTCCTCGATGCAAAAATGAGTTGCTTCCTCCTTCATACACACCGGTAGCTCCATGATCCTAGATGCTAGCTCAAGCATCCTCAAGCCTCCTCCTTCAAGCTCCATCAACCATAGCCGTGCGCGAGCAAGAAAAGAGAAGAGAAGAGAAGAAGAGAAGGGGGAATGGTGAAGAGTTTCTACCTCTTGATTCCTCACTCCCACATGCTCACTCCCTCACCCTCTCAATCTCCCTCTCTCTATACCTATCTCTATATCACACACACACACACACAAATAAGAGAAGAGATGAAGACAAGGAGAGAGGTCTCTTGTTAGCCACACACCAAAGAATGACCTTCCATTCACTTTTTGAATTTTATATACAAGCCCTAAAATCCCATGGGCACCCATTTCTTTTTACATGGCTGGACTTTGTGGCAAGGTCATTTTTCCTATTTCCCTTTTCTTGCCTCATGCCTTAAGCTACAGCAGTCTATTCTTTTACAAATGGCACAGAAGGGAGCTTGGTGCTCTTTTACAAGAGTTTTTTGAGTTTTTTGAGGCACCTTCTATTTAAAATTGTGCTTTTTCCTTAGCTTAGATTTTATTGGCCGCCTCTGCACATTTTCTATTTTTCTTTTCTTTTTGTCCTTTTTGCTTCATATTTCTACCATTCGAACTGAGGTTAACATTACTCCCCTTCGAGACGGGTGCAAGTCCCATGGCAGTTCGCGGTCTTTGTTGTGGAAGGGTGGGGTCTGGGCCAGTGGCTAGCGGGTGATGGGGCTGCATGTGGACTCATTTGATTGGGATGATTTGGTAACGATCTGGATAGAGAACCCAAGGTGTGTCAACTGGATGATAAGGGCCTCCGAAGTTGGTGGTTTGTAGCATCATGTTGTACCTGGAAGGAGAAAGTGCTCGACCTAAGGGAAGTGTCTACCTTTCCGTGTAGTGCTATGTGCTCATGCTGGTGGAACAGGGAGTTGGGTCTAACCCTAGGTAAGCCTAGGTGATGTCCCACACTTGAGGACCCATTTTGTGCAAAGGGAGGTGCAGTGTATGTAGCTTAGGTTGACAGGCCTAACCATAGGCGCTAACCATAGGCGAGTCTTATCACCTTAGGTATGTCCTGCCCTTGGGGTGCCCTAAGCATGAAGTGGGGAGGCAAAAGGGTTAGGGGGTTAGGACTAGAGCCGATCGATCGAGACCATTGGACGTGCTAAATGCAAGTACATCCTACACATGCATTGAAACATGAGCAAGGAAAAATTTTATTTTAGTGGCCCCAATGCATGAAATTATTTCAAGAGTGTATCAACCATCGAATGCATCCATCAGAATGGGGAAAAAATACACCATCCCACTAACTCATTATTGTGATAAAAGAAGCCTTTACACTAAAAACTTCTTGCATTTCTAGCTACTTGTTTTGCTTTGCAAGTTTCACATCTCTCGAGTGTTGAGATATCGAGCTCCACTCGTGATATGCCAGGGTGACCATTGTGCATTTATGTCACCGACTTGTTAGCTGCAGATATGGTTACTACACAGCCCATGAATAATAGCTAGATGACAGCTATCCTTATCTACTCTAGTTTGTGGCTCAGTTAGTATGCCACCTTAGTTAGTTGAGTTTGGTTTGAGACCCATATATAGGGTTCTTCTATTTCTTTGTACTAGAGTTCTTTTTGGCTTACACAACTAAGAAGAGGAAAACTGTTTTCAGCCTCCACCTTTATGTGTATTCCCCCAGTGTGTAAATGAGAAAGCTACAAGTGAGACTCCTTCCTTCTCTCCCACAATCTTGACATGGTATCAAAGCTTGGTTGGTGGTAAGGAGCTCAAGAAAGCAAACCAAGTTCGTGGTGTTCTGGTAAGAGGACCAGTGTTGCTTTCATTTTTTGAGTTTGGGAGCAAGTCTCTGCAGGTAGCACAGCTCGAAAGTGCAAGAGTGCATTGTCTCAGATTGAGAGACCCTTCATGGTGTAGTAAGAGGACAATATATGCTACGGGCAAGGAATTTAGCCATTGGTTGCCCTGTTTTTTTGATTCGAGGCCATTTCGGTGCCTGTTTTGGAGGGGGAAGTTTTCCACACGCACTCAGGAAAAGGCCCTGTTTTTTGCTGTGCCACCACTGTTCTACAGGTCGGTGAAAAGTTACTGTAGAAATTGCATCGTATTGTGCGTAGAGACATTGGGAGTTACAGAATCATCCTTGTTGCTTGTTGATGCAAAATCGTCACTAGGAAGTGACTGTGTGGTCAAATACCACTTTCGTCAGTTTTGCAGATTTGCCCTTGTGAGGCTGAAGCTGTGTTTTTTGCAGTGACAGAATTTTTTGCAGTGTTCTGTAATGGTGTCTGATTCTCTTTCACACATTGTCATTAAAAAGCTTGACAATAACAACTTCCAAGCATGGAAGTTTAGAATGACAAATTTCCTTATGGGAAAAGGACATTGGAAATTCGTTGCAGGAAATGAAGAAGAACCAGTTCTTCTTGATATTCCCAATCAAAGCAAATGCATACATTTAAAGGATGGCATGAAAGAGCCAGGAAAGTTATGTACTGGCTGTCTATCAGCATTTCAGACTCTATGATTGTGCATATTCAGGATGCAAGTACGCCAAAGGAGGCATGGGATACTTTGTCAAAAATGTATAGCACAAATACGCAAGCTAGGAAAATGCAGCTCAAGAAAGAGTTGCACAATGTGCAAAAAGAAAGTATGAGCATCAAGGACTACCACATGAAGGTGAAGAAGATTGCATATGCACTTGCTTCCATTGGGTCGCCAGTGAAAGATGATGATTTAGTTTCTATGACCTTGAATGGTCTAGGAAAGGATTATGCATAGTTCCGAACATCAATTTCCATTTGTGAAAGATTTTCTGATTTTGAGGAGTTGATTGCTCTTCTAATTTCTCAGGAGCAGAGAAATGGTGGTGCATCTTCTTCAGGAGGAACTTCAAAAGAAGTTGTCTTCTACTCAAATGCTGGAAGAGGTAGAGCAGAGGTAGAGGAGGCCGATCTGGAGGCCGTGGTAGAAATCAGAATATGTAGCAAACTCAAGAAAACCAGTCCTATGGAGGAGGACGTGGTAATTCTAGAGGCAGGGGGAGCCAAAGAGGTTGTGGTGGATGGCAAAGAGGCCAAAATGCAAACAACAATGTTGAATGCTACTACTGTGGTAAAATGGGTCATATGGCTAAAGAGTGCTATAAAAAGCAGAATGACATCATGAATGGAAAATTGCAACAAGGAAATTATGCATCTTCTAGTAGACAGGGTGATGATAGAAATGAGCATTTATTATGGTACAGCACATGACCAATTCTGGACAAGTGCAGAAACAAAGCAACGATGTGTGGTATGTTGACTCAGGTGCATGAAACCACATGACAGGTCATGCAGAATGGATGCACGATGCAAGAAAAATAGAAAAACCAGGATTTGTGGAGACTGGTGATGATACTGCACATCCTATTGTGCAGATTGGAAAATTTTCTTTGTCTATATAGGATGGGAAAAAGAAATACCTATCGGATGTATTTCATATCCCGAATATCACCAAGAACCTAGTTTTTGGTTGTCAACTAGTTGAGCAGGGTTTGTAGGTCAGATTTAATTCTCATGGATGCTTTGTTGAGGATATGAAAAATAAAGGTCGCTTGATACCAAAAGGAAAGAAGGAGGGCAGAATGTTTACGTTGGATGCAGACATGCCTGAATTGAGTGCAGCAATGTTTGCACATGGGACCGGTGTAGTTGCAAATATTGATATCTGGCATAAATGCATTGGTCATATTAATGTGCATCGACTTAAATCAATGCAAGCCCAAAATATTGTTGCAGGATTGCCTAAATTCAAGGTTGCAGAAATGCATAAGGTATGTGAAGCCTGTCAATTTGGAAAATAGGCAAGGAAACCATTTCTTAGACATGTTCAAGAGAGTAAGAAGCCATTGGAATTAATCCACTCTGATGTGTGGACTACTAAAGCTGCATCTATTGGAGGCTGTCATTATTTTGTCACTTTTATGGATGACTATAGCAAAAAAATTTGGGTGTATTTTATGAAAAAGAAAAGTGAAGTGTTTGGGCATTTCAAAACTCTTAAAGCTATGGTTGAAAAACAAGCAGGCCTGCAAATAAAATGCCTAAGGTCAGATGGAGGGGGAGAGTACCTCTCAAATGAGTTTGCAAGGTTCCTGTAAGAGCATGGCATAAAGCAGCAATATCCATGAAGTCATACCCCACAACAAAATGGAATTGCAAAAAGGAAAAACATGCATATTGGAGAGGCATCTCATGCCATGCTCAACGAAAAAGACTTGCCAGATTTTTACTGGGCTGAAGCAGTTGCTACAGCAGTCTACATAATGAACAGGACTCCCACTACAGCAATACATGGGATGACCTCAGAGGAGAGGTATACTGGTAGAAAACCAGATATTTCTCATTTGAAGATTTTTTGTTGCATTTCCTATGTTCACGTGCCAGATGAGTTGAGATCCAAAAGCTGAGAAGTGCATCTTTATTGGTTACTCTTTGCAGCAGAAAGGGTATAGATGCTATAACCCTTCCACTCGTAATTTTATAGTGAGCAGAGATGTTATTTTTTATGAGATGAGTAGCTGGTATAAACTAGTAAATGTGATTGATGATGTAGATGCACAAAATGGTAATGCTGCACAGAATTCACAACAGCAGTCATAAAATATTAGTGGACCTGGAGTGTCCTCTAGCAATGGTTCACATTCTTGGCCATGGACAGGCAGATTCAGATCAGGAGAATCTCCTCAAAACAATGCAGATAGTGGTATGCAAGTTTCACGAAAAGGAAAAGAGAAGGTAGATCAGCCCATGCTTGATGTGAATGCAGGTCACTCTTATGTGGATGATGAATCCACTAGCTCAGAATAGAGCATTGATGATGAGTTGGGTATTCCTTCTATTGTTACACCTAGAGTAAGGAAGACTAGGGATGTTTTAAGAGCACTTGAGAGTGAACCTACTTTGTACAGCTCTACCAGAGCTAGGTATCCTGTGGATAGGCTGAAATATGATGGATTTATAGTCATTCACTATGCCTATATGGTCAAAGTGATACAAGAACGAGAACGCACTTCTTTTGAGCAAGCCATGGGAAAAGAAAAATGGGAGAAAGCCATGGATGAAGAAATGGATGCCTTGGAAGCAAATGCTACATGGAAATTGGTACCTTTGCCTAAAGATAAGAATGCAATTGGTTGTAAGTGGTTTTATAAGGTGAAACACAATGTAGATGGTTCTCTGAATATATACAAGGAAAGATTAGTAGTCAAGGGGTATGCATAAACATATGGCATTGATTATGAAGAAACATTGAATCTGGTTGCAAGGATGGAAACCGTAAGAGCAGTCATTGCTATGGCTGCATCAAAGGGATGGTCTTTACATAAGATGGATGTAAAGAATGCCTTCTTGCATGGTGATTTGCAAGAAGAGGTCTATATGGAGTAGCCACCAGGTTATGTGCATGTTGTTCATCCTGAGTTTGTTTACAGGTTGAAGAAAGCCTTGTATAGCTTGAAGCAAGCACCTAGAGCATGCTGTCCAAATATGGGATGACAGGTTGTATGCCTATTTCAGTTCCTTTGGAGCAGAATGTGAAGCTGAGCATAGATGCAGGTGGCTTCTGGAAGACCCTTCTATGTACAGACGCATAGTAGGAAGTTTGATTTAAATGACTATTACCAGGCTAGATTTGAGCTATGTTGTTGGATTGGTAAGTTAGTTTATGCAAGCTCCAAGGAAACCGCATTTGGATGCGGCTAGACACATACTCAGGTATGTGAAGTCCACATTGCAGTATGGAGTACTTTATGAGACTAGGGTTCAGATACAGTTGCATGGATACACTGATGCTGATTAGGCTGGTAGTATTTCTGATAGACAATCTACCAGTGGATATCTCTTTTGGGAGTGCTGCAGTCACTTGGAGCAGCAAGAGACAGCCTACAATTGCCTTGTCAAGCAGAGAGGCTGAGCACATGGGTGCAACAATGGCTACATGTGAGGTAGCTTCGTTGCATAAGCTACTTTATGATATGCATCAGCCTGGGCAAGTTGCCATTTATTGTGACAACATGAGCAGAATACACTTGGAAAATAACCCGATCTATCATGCTAGAACAAAGCACATTGAGGTGCATTATCACTATGTGCGGGAGAGGGTTTTACTAGGTCTTATTGATCTAGTTTATGTCAACACAGAGGATCAGGTAGCTGACATATTCACAAAGGCATTGGGCACAGAGAAGCTGCGCAAGTTCATAGACCTGCTTGGTGTGCTACAAGAATTGGGATTGAGCTCGAGGGGGAGTGTTGAGATATCGAGCTCCACTCCTGATATGCCAGGGTGACCATTGTACATTTATATCACCGACTTGTTAGCTGCAGATGCGGTTGGTACACCGCCCATGAATAATAGCTAGATGACAGCTATCCTTATCTACTCTAGTTCGTGGCTTAGTTAGTATGCCACCTCAGTTAGTTGAGTTTGGTTTGAGACCCATATATAGGGTTCTTCTATTTCTTTATACTAGAGTTCTTTTTGGCTTACACAACTAAGAAGAGAAAAACTGTTTTCAGCCTCCACCTTTGTGTGTATTCCCCCATTGTGTAAGTGAGAAAGCTACAAGTGGACTCCTTCCTTCTCTCTCACAATCTTGACATCGAGTTCATCTTGCATTCATTTTCTTCCTATTTCAAATCACTACATACAATGATACAACATCTAACAAAAGGCATAGGAATTGACGAGCTAGAATCTCATAGATGTGAGAGAGGCACAAAAAGTAACATGATACATGTGTTGCAAAGGTTCCTAGTGGCATGCCTAGTACATTTCATGGTAAACCGTAGGTGTAGTCTCAAAAAGAACCCCTCTTGATCAGGATGTTCTTATCAATCACACCGATTGCCACTATCCTCAATGAAAAAAAATCATACATGTGCAATTACTAGGCCAATTAGGACTAAAAAATTTAATTGAATGTTTCTTACAAACATAAAAAAAGTAGTCACCATGCTAAGGTGTTTTGGTCCTGCAAAAGGTTATGTGCAAGGACCATGAAGGTGGTTGTGTTTATTCTTCACATGTTGAGATTTAGGGTGATGTGGATGTATTCTAATCTTGGGCCCTCTAGATCAAATAGGCCCCACTCTAGCAATCACAGAGGATCTAATTTCTTTTGTTTTATTTCTTTATATATTTTTAGTTTAATCTGTGGTGGCAAGTTAATGATGCAACACTATTCATTGGCTTTGGATTTTTGAGAATGAAGGTATTGTAACAAGCTAAATATATTTGATAGCAATAGCCTATGGTCATACTTTCCATGATAATATATATCTAGCTTCACAATTTGTTTGTTTAATAATAAATAGGTACCACCAAATATAAAAAAGCTTACTATTTATGATGTGAATTGAATGATTCTATGTGGGTGGTTGAAATAAACAAAGCCATTGCTAGTCCCTTCCTCGAAACTAGGCAAATAGTGGCTTATCATATGACTATTGATTCTGAAGTTCCTTGGATATAGTCATTATTTTTTCAATATTAATATCTAGAGATTAGTAACTATGGACCTAAACTTAAGGAAGCGACTTTGACTTCTAGAGAATGAGTACAGAAAATTTCATAACTGAGGCACTAGTGTTATTCTTTGAATGTCAATAAAGAAACCCTTCGCTTGGCTTTAGACAGAAGATATACTAGAATATTAAGAAGTAAAGCTATTACAAGAATAAAAGGCCTATTTAAGATCATTTTCTAGTTTATCAAATTCTCATCCATTAAGTCACCTAGTTTGGAAGACATCCATTGGAGGATTTGTTTGCTCATCATTAGTTATCTAGTGGAGTGGTTAATGTGACCACTAAAGTGAAGCTTAAGATAAAACATTTCCACATTTCCTAGACTATGAGCACCAAGTATATTATTTTTTATTCATAAGGAATACCATTTCCTTATCTCCTCCTCAAATGATGGCCTATTAAGGAAGGCATTCACTCAAGAAAGTGATTGTGAGAGCTCTCGCTTGAGCACCAAGACCCACGGACCACTTATTGTTTAAGCATTCCAAGCAAGCTCTAGTGGCTACCTCTCACCTAGCTGACATGCCTCCAAACCTATGAATGTAGTGAGCTTTCCTCGATGCAAAAATGAGTTGCCTCCTCCTTCATACACACCGGTAGCTCCATGATCCCAGATGCTAGCTCAAGCATCCTCAAGCCTCCTCCTTCAAGCTCCATCAACCATAGCCGTGCGCGAGCAAGAAAAGAGAAGAGAAGAGAAGAAAAGAAGGGGGAATGGTGAAGAGCTTCACCCTCTTGATTCCTCACTCCCACATGCTCACTCCCTCACCCTCTCAATCTCCCTCTCTCTATACCTATCTCTATATCACACACACACACACACAAATAAGAGAAGAGAAGAAGACAAGGAGAGAGGTCTCTTGTTAGCCACACACCAAAGAATGACCTTCCATTCACTTTTTGAATTTTATATACAAGCCCTAAAATCCCATGGGCACCCATTTCTTTTTACATGGCTGGACTTAGTGGCAAGGTCATTTTTCCTATTTCCCTTTTCTTGCCTCATGCCTTAAGCTACAGCAGTCTATTCTTTTACAAATGGCACAAAAGGGAGCTTGGTGCTCTTTTACAAGAGTTTTTTGAGTTTTTTGAGGCACCTTCTATTTAAAATTGTGCTTTTTCCTTAGCTTAGATTTTATTGGCCGCCTCTGCACCTTTTCTATTTTTCTTTTCTTTTTGTCCTTTTTGCTTCATATTTCTACCATTCGAACTGAGGTTAACATTACTCCCCTTCGAGACGGGTGCAAGTCCCATGGCAGTTCGCGGTCTTTGTTGTGGAAGGGTGGGGTCTGGGCTAGTGGCAAGTGGGTGATGGGGCTGCATGTGGACTCATTTGATTGGGATGATTTGGATAGAGAACCCAAGGTGTGTCAACTGGATGATAAGGGCCTCCGAAGTTGGTGGTTTTTAGCATCCTGTTGTACCTGGAAGGAGAAAGTGCTCAACCTAAGGGAAGTGTCTACCTTGTCGTGCGGTGCTCTGTGCTCATGCTAGTGGAACAGGGAGTTGGGTCTAACCCTAGGTAAGCCTAGGTGATGTTCCACACTTGAGGACCCATTTTGTGGAAAGGGAGGTGCGGTGTATGTAGCTTAGGTTGACAAGCCTAACCATAGGCGAGTCTTATCTCCTTAGGTATGTCCTGCCCTTGGAGTGCCCTAAGCATGAAGTGGGGAGGTAAAAGGGTTAGGGGTTTAGGACCAGAACTGACCGATCGAGGCCATCGAACGTGCCAAACTTGAGGATCCTTAGGTGCAGTGACTGGGAGCTATGTGCCGCGACTTGCGTTAGGACATGTCACGGGCTCCTTTTAGTTTTTTTTGTTTACTTTTATTTTTTAAGAAAAACTTGTTGAGGTATAGGATTCGGGCAGTAGCTAATTGCTAGTTCTTGTCATCAGAAGGCGGTGGAGTGACTCTAAAAATTTCAACTCTGCATGAAACCCTTAAGATTCAACAGGACCTAGAGAGGCGTGGTGGAGATGAATGGATGGTTATAGTGAGTGAATTGACTGTCACTCATATCCTCCAGAATAGCGAGGCAGAAGGAAGGTAGAAGGCTGACTTGCATTATTAGACGGGTCATCGCGCAGCTATCAATGGTGTTAGGGTCAAAAAAGAGTGGGGGGAGACCATGTTCTACCAGGGTGGGGTCCTGCCTAAGTAAGATTTTTAATAGCCTAAGATAGTTGCATGTGGTAAGGAAGGAAAGATCAGGATAGGAGGACAAGTAAGCAATAAACTGGGTCGTGGTGGCATCTAGGCTATCGAAGGTGAAAGTGAGGGCTTGGGCTAAGGTTGTAGTACATGGGTTATTATGACGGGAAAGTTGTAACGGCCATGGGTGTTTGCATCAAACTCTAATCCTACGCTACGAGGATATGTCATGAATGTGGGTTTGTTTCTCTCAAAAGGGAGGGTATTACAAAAAGCCATCCATGGTAGCACATTGTCGTCGCAAATATGTCTCCATCACAGTAGTTGGCACTCATATCCAGACACTAACCAAGGCACTTCAAAAACCTTATTTTTCCAGTACTCGGCATCCTCGGTGCCTTAGAGGGTGGGATTCTTCTCTCTGTCCTCCAACCATTGTTGGCTTAGTTGGCTTCCGATGTCGATCACCTCGTCCACTATTTTAAGGGAAAGGACTTTGCGCAAGGCATTGGGGATGAGAAAGCTGAAGTTGAAAGGATGTTTCTCTTTGTCACATCTCTCCCAGACTATGAGCTCCGCATGAAAATTGGTCGGCAGGTCATTTGGGCATGTGAAAGGGGTACAAACAGATGTGCCGTAGGGTTAGCCATCAATCTTTGTTTGGCTTCTTCCACCATTTTTCTTCTCTTCTCCCTTAGGGTGGTTTTTCTTTCCACGGATTTGTTTGTTGGCTGCCACCACTGCTCTTCAATGAGGTGAGGGGGGTTGTGGGATCACTTCTTCTTCGAATCTACCCATGTCAAATTGCAATTCAGCTTCACTTCCTGGGCAATCTTCCTGTTTTACCTCCTCTACAAACCCTAGAGTATCAATCTCCTGGGGGGTTAGGCCCACCAATAATAGGTACCTATGTTGTTCATCAAGGCTTAGCCCTCCAACAAGTTAGGGGGGCATGTCTAGCCCTACTTGTAGAGCTCTGCGTGCTATGCTCAGCTTCTTCTTTACCACCTCCAAGGAATCCCCTTCCTCCGCATGAGTGGCATCCATCACAGTATTCACAAAAACTTATTGTTAAGTATTGAAACCCACTTGGGCTGCCTCTACTCTACTTTCTACTAGGAATTTCTCTTTTTCTACGAGAGCTAGGCAATGCACCAAGGTCTGCACTCTTCGTTCATTTTTGCATGCCCACTCTTTGGCTCTCCTTTTCATTTCCTCCATACCTTCTCCTTGTCTTTGTACCAATGCCATGAGTCTTTGCTCCTGGTTTTCCAACTCCCTGCTCAATTCTCTCACGCTTCTCTCTTTCAAGACTCAGCTTTTCGGTCATGGTTTCCATTTCTCTGTGGTGTTATTCCTCTTCTTGCTTCCTTCCTTCTTTCCTTGCGGAAAACTCTTTCATGCCTCGTTCGATCTAACCTATTTTTGCACCCAGATCGTCATGTTGTATGATTCAAAGCTTATAATCTCTTTGCATTTTCACTAGCTCTTGATTTTTATCTATAAGCTGTTGTCGCCAACTTTGCTCCTTTTCATCTTTGGCCTTTAGTTCCCATTTCAAATCAAGGATTTCCTTTTATTGCCAACCATTTTCCTCGTCTTTTGGAGCTGGAAGGCTACCACCAACTCCTTTTTCACTTTCAACTTAGCCACCGCTATCTTTCTTTCCTCCCTTGCCTTCTCTAACTGAGAGAGCAATTCAGCAACATATTCATCATAATTTGCTAGTGACGTCATAGTAGTAGGGATTGGGATGGTCAAAGCTTCCAACTTTTGGCATTTTGGATCTTTCCTAGACTCGATATCTTTGGCCGGCCTTTTCTTCCCAGTGGCCATAGTCTCCATCCTTGCCTTTGATGACCACAGGCGGCATGACTTCAGGTACGTGAGCACTTGAGCTGGGTATGTGAGTGCTTGAGGAGGAAGTCATCCCTGGGCGGACTTAAACCCCCTAGGCCATCGAGTCGGCTTTGTTGTTCTATGGACCGGCGAGTTGCTTCGACCATGTCTTCCTCCTCCTTTATCCTCAATTCTGCCTCCTTTTCCACAGCTCTTTCTTCTCTTTGTTTCTCTTTTTTCCTTGATTCTTTTGGCAGCTTTTCAGCTTCTTCCTTCTCCTTCTTCTTCCTCTCTGCAGCCTCTCTTAGGGATTCCCTTTTGGCTCTCTCTAGATCTTCTTTTTCTTCTTCTTGCCCTCATTCTGTTACTTCTTTTGAGCTGCCTTTTTACTAGGCTTCTTTGTTTTTTCCCTTCTAGATTGAGCCTCCTAATCCTCCTTCTCTGTCTTAGTTTTTTTCCTTTTGCTCGATGGCTCTTTTCCTTGGTGGGTCGGTCATCTATCTGGAGTCTCATCTGCTCCTTCATTTTCTTGTTGGGCTTCTTTTATAGCCTCTTGGATGATGGCCGTCAGCACACTTCCATACTTGATGAAGGAGGCTTCTGAGGAAGTTTTCTTCCTCTCCATATTTTTAGAGGTTGGGGATTCTCCACCTGCCTGTCTATTGCCCAGGGCTAGTGCTTTGGCTACTTGGTCTATAGTCTTGCGCACGTAGTGACATTTTTCTTTAATTGCAAATTAACGCGTTTCTTTCCTTCCTGCGTTTAAATGTTGACTAAGGTTTTCACAACAAGCTGTGTTTTTTTAAATGTGTTTATGCGTTTGCTTGATTTTGATTGCTTCCGATTTGACTCACTCACCTTATCCCCTCCCCTTTCGGATTAGGGTAAAATACTTCCTAGGATTGAAGGCTAGCAGGCCCAGGGCATGTGTACGGGTTGAGTGTTTACTTTCGCATGAGCCAAGCATAGAAGTCTGGATTGTACAACTGAGCGTCACGGTCCAAATCGAAGGGTTAGCTACCTACGTGTGTGATGTAAGTAAGGACACCTGTCAGGACGTCACCGAAATCGATACGGCTAGCAATATGTAACTCTTTCTCTATTTGGAGGCAATCAAGGTAAGGGTGTCCTTTGATGTGCACTTCTAGGGGGTTGGTCACGAATAGTTGTTAACACCCTATAAAAATTTGGGGGGACATAAGTTGGGTCATATTCCGATGTCTTGATCATGTGTCGTTGCTCAGCATTGGTCATCATTTGGCATCCTTTGAGTTCCCATCTCAATCGAAGAGCGTACTAGTTTTGTAAGAATGGGGATTCGGTTTCAGCAAGCTATTTCAACTCCTCGAATTCTCGATCAGTGAGAGCGGAAGAGGCTCGCTTATCGTATGATGTAATGAGACGTATGATGGCTGGCTCTGTAGATATCTCAATGCAGAGTAACTCTATAGGCTGAGTGGGGTGCTTTGATGAATGAAAATTTGAGTGTGTCCCATGAACAAGGCATTGTATGAACTTCTCTCGCAAAGGGCTCTTGCAACAGGTCCAAGCCCAACCGGTCATAGCTCAGAGCCAGTGACATGAATGTGGCATCTAAGAGTCTGAGGCAAGCAATGACCTCATCCCTTGTATCTTCCGATAGATCTGCAGTGAGTGTCAAGAATTATTTTTGCTCATAGGAGGGTCTAAGGCCTGCAGGGTGGTTGAGGTTTGACAGAACTAGAGAGTTTGATAGCAAATAGTTGCAGGCTCGGTTGTTCCTGAGATTGCAGTTGGGTCCCTTGCCTAGTGGGCTGGGACAATTGGATTGGGAATGGGGCACCACTACTTGCGGATGCGGCCTCCTGAGTCTTGGTTGAGTTGCATGGGACTAGTTCGGGAGTAGCAAGCTGAGATTTGGGCTGGTTGACCATGTCAGTCTTCATGGGCATAATCAGTTGTGAGTCAATGGGCTTGGTGTCTCCAGGCTTCTGTGGTGTTAGGCCTTGACACATTGTATGGTTGGGTATGGTTACACGTGAGGTGGAATTTTATTAGTGCTCTTGGTTGTTTTAGACTTAGGGATCTATATCTAGGCATTACCCTCATAATAACCTTGCGCCTGCAATAGGGTCTTAGGAACCCATCACCGCTTGACCATATATCACTCTTTGTAGCCCTTTTTTGGCCTCCTAGGTTTTGAGGTTGTGTTGTTAGCCTTATGAAAGCAAGGTTGATTGCATTTCGGTGGCAAACTCTGACATTTAGGTACCCATATTAACTGGGGTTGATGGGCATTGACCTTGGCTTCAGCAGAATGCTGGCAAAGAGGCTTCGGAGGGTGTAACAAATCACAACCCTCCTCCTTGGACTTGACTGAATGCGTGTCTATTGGTGGCATTGCGGGTCATCTAGTGGGAGTCACATAGCCCTTACTGAAAGCCACCACTATGCGGACATTGCAAATGGCTAAGTGGATATGCTACGACTCTTAATTGACATTGTAGTGAGCTTTCTTTTTAAAGGTTTGATGACCTAGTAGCGATTTGGTTCCTGCATTTTCAGCATTCGTCAACACATAAAATGTCATTGGTATGCTCTCACACTCGATAGAAACTGTGGCCCTGCTTTTTCCTAGGAGTGTGTATGACCGACCCCCGTATGGGTCTAGTTTGGTGGTAGTGGGCTGTAGTTGTGGTTTGCCAATATGGGTTCAATGATCGTGGGTTAAGACATTGAAGTCTGCTCCCTCATCAATCAAGGTGTTGACAGTGCGTGCTTGCTTGGTAATGATCATGATGCGGAGTTAGGCAGGTTCTATGGTTTCCTCATCTTCATCATCAATCTTCGTGATTGTGGCTAACGGTACTTTTAATGGTGGTACTAACATTGGTGATTCGTGCAAAGGATGTGTGGGAGGATAATACTTCTTGATGTGACTACCATTGAAATTGCAGCCAAGGCGCCTATAGCTATGGCAGAACAACTGGCTATATGTGTTGGTCTAGCTCTTAAAGGTGATACTGTGGATGAATTATTCAAAGGCATGTGTGATTTGAGGCTGAATTTGATAGAAATATATACAAAGGTCAAAAAGTTGGATGTTAAGGTACAAGAGAAGGCTTGGACAACAGCCCAAAGACCATACAAAGAAGGATACAAGAGGAGATGCATTTTGTGTGACAGTTTACAACATGAAAACCGAGATGGTACACCTTACCGTGAAGCGGAAGCAAAAAGGTTAACCTTTTGGAAAGATGGAAAAATACATGCAATAGAAATTGGTCTTCCAATAGAGCCGAATTTTGGAAAAGGTGGCATGCAGAAGAATTTGGTAGATATGGCTGCAAGGATAGCATTTGCTGCCATAGATGCAACCACATATGGGTGAGAACTAAAAGGATTGATGAAGCTCCTAAAGGAAGCATAGCTGAAGAAAAATCTTATGTTTGGATGCAAGCATTAGATTGCATGGAAAAGTGCAAAATAGCAAAGTCTGAATTGGCTGATGCAAGTCAAAGTATACGAGGGAGAACATGATGGAGTGCACCAATGGACTCATTTTTAGCCTATGCTTATTTGGTCGAGGTTCATAATCAAGAAGCTCTTGTGGAAGAAAAGAGAAGAAGAGATGAGGACATTGCTGGTCCTTCCTCTTCAAGCCCATCTAAACGCATAACATGAAGTAAAATGGAACAACAAAAAGAGACTGAAAAAGCCATACCTGAGCATGTTATGGATGATGCATCTCAAGAGAAGAAAAAAGAAGGGAAGAAAATGGGCAAGGAGCTCGATTACAGGTTACAATCACATCTTGAGACTACCCCAAATCTTAAAAAAGTATTGGAAGATCACATACTTGGCAGTAGAGTGGAATTTACACTTGGCGAAGTTCTTGGAATTGCAAAGCGTGAATTTCATAATGCAATCATTGATATGTTGAAATGAAAAAGATAGTTTGATGGTGAAGTTTTGCAAGCATTGATGCACGTTGACAAAGACATAGAGAAATATCTTCAGAGGGAATATGATGATATATGTAATGTTGTTTTGGAAGAGATTGATGCTGAAAATAGGTTAGATGGAAGTATAGATAGCAAGCTTGTGGCCGAAAATGGTATTATGGGCAGCACTAAGCATAGAGAAAAGGCTATGTATAATAGGGATGTCCATCAAAAAGCACATGAAGAAGAAGATGCTCATTTTGTTCCAAGCACTCATTCTTCAGGAATGCATTGGGCTTGTGCTACAATAGAGACAATTGTTAAAGTGGGAGAAAGAGAGATGCCTTGCATAGCTTTCTTGGATCATGGTTCTGAAATGAATGTTATGGCACGCAGTTTGTATGAGAATTGAGGTTGGCCAATTGATGTAGATCCAGGATGGCGCATGTGGGCAGCAAAAAATTCATCAGGGGATCTTTATGCAGTTTGTTCGAATGTAACCATGACTATTGTAGATGTTAGGGATGAATATCATTTTTTAATGCAAGATTCATATAGTTATCCAGTGATTTTGGGACAGCCCTATATTTTAGAGTCAAGGCTAGAAATAAAAGTCTTGGATGATGGTTCTTCATATACTCGGGTTCGGAGTAAAGATAATACAAAGGAAGTACAGTTTCTCACTATTTTTATGAATCATCCCCGCAATCAAGATAAGCTGTGGGATAATCCCATGCCACCTAATGCACAAGAGTTTAAGGGTTTTTAGATAGCACTGTTGTAAGGGGAGGCTATGATAATGCCTCTAGGAAGATAATTATGCCTCCAAGAAAGGGGAAACCTATGTTTGTGTTTGGATTGCAGGAATGGACAACATGTAGTCTTGGCAGTTTTAAGAATGTTTTTGCCATATGCAGGGTTGAAAAGAAATATGAAGGATGGGTTGGAAAAGAGCTAAAGACATATGGTTTGATGGCTGCAAATGAAGGTATTTTAGGGCTGTTTTCAGGGTTGATTGATGTTGATACAGTGGCTGAAATTTTTGCAACAATTAATGCTAAAAGCATGGCAGAAAAAGAGGTTATTTATGTTGACACTTTAGAAATGTATGAAGTCATTCAAGAGTTTGCTAAGCATGAATGTTATGGGCTGCAAAATAGGGCTGAAGCAAGGGTGGATACAAAGTACAAAACAGTTGCAAAGAAGGTTAAGCTTGTGGCTTTGCCTTACCACTTGAAAGTTATACATTGGCTGTGTGACTCAACAGCCTAGTTTACACGATCCACATGAAGTGGGACATAAATTTACAACTGAAACTTTACAAAAGCTCAAAATTGGTGATACAAGCTTTCTTTTACCGGCAGAAAGAGCTTGTTTCTTGTAGATGTTGGCAAGGCATGGGAAAGCCTTTTCATTTCAGCCAAATGAAATTGGATGTGTTGATCTGACCATAGTTGTACCTATGGTTATCTTTACAGTACCTCATGTGCCATGGAATTTAAAGCCTATTCCAGTACCTCGAGCATATTTGCCTAAGTTACTGAAGTTTTTGAACGAGAAGATCAGGATGCAAATTTTGGAGCCCTCTTCAGCTCCATATTCAAATCAGTGGTTTACCGTTCCAAAGAAGAATGGTTCTTTGAGGTTTATACAAGATTTTCCGCCAGTTAATAAAGTCACCATAAGGAATGTTGGATCAGGCCCGATAGTGGATGAATTTGTAGAAGCATTTGTAGGCAAAGCAATTTACTATTCGAGAGATTTATATTCACGATATGATCAGTTCCAGCTTGCACTACAATGCCGAGATATCACTACCATGAAGACACCACTTGGATTGGTTAGGATGTGTGCGCTTCCAAAAGGGGCAACCAATTCAGTGGCATATATAATGAATACTATGCATAAAGTATTGAGGGAGTAGATTCCTCAGTTGATCTTACCCTTTCTTGATCATGTGCCGATAAAAGGGTGCAATACCCATGAGAAGAATGAAGAGCTAAATGATCAGGGATGTAGAGGATTTGTGGTTAATCATATTTTTGATTGTGACAGGATTTTGAGCCATCTTGAAGAAGTGCATTTGACTCTATCAAGAGAAAAATCAGTTTTTGGAGTAGACGAAATATTGGTTGTTGGGCACATCTGTGGACCATATGGAAGAAAGCCCTCACTAGTAAAGATTGACGCCATAAGCAGGATGTGGGAGACATGTTCAAATGTATCCGAGGTAAGAAGATTTTGGGGTGCATGTGTCTTTTACTTGATATGGATTCCACATTTTGCTCATGTGGCTGAAAGTCTATATTAGCTCTTGAGAAAAGGGCAAAAGTTTTGGTGGGGAAAACAACATACAAAGGCAGTTCAAAAGTTAAATAGCTTATTGATTTCAGCCCTAACACTAAAGAGACCAAATTATGAGAATGGGCAACCTATTATTATCACTATGGATATAAGCCCAATTGGCCTTGGTTGGGCAATGGGTCAGGATGATACTAATGGGAATAGGTACGCCATTCGGTTTGGAGCAAAGGTACTTAATAAATGCCCACGACGGTATTCTCAAGTCAAAAGAGAGCTTTGGGGTGTAGTGACAGCCCTTAAGTGTGATAGGGAGTATTTTATGGGAGCTCATGTAGTGGTAGAGATTGATTGTCTACCTCTATTGGGCATGATAGCAAATTATGAGAATGGGCAACCTATTATTCTCACTGTGGATATAAGTCGAATTGGCATTTGTTGGCAGTGGGTCAAGATGATGCTGATGGGAATAGATATGCCATTTGGTTTGGAGAAAAGGTCCTCAATGAATGCCAATGATGGTATTCTCAAGTCAAAAGAGAGATTTGGGATGTAGTGACAACGCTTAAGTGTGATAGGGAGTATTTTATGGGAGCTCATGTAGTGGTAGAGACTGATTGTCTACCTCTATTGGACATGATAGCAAATTGCTCAACTCTTGATATTGCCATGTTACGATGGATTGCATATATAAAGACACTTAACCCTGATTTTTAGCATATTGCAAGTAGAGAAAACCTCGTGGCCAACGTGCTTTCACGAGCGAGGTTTGAAGATGAAGAGGATGATGTGATAGGTGTTGAAAATGACTTTATGACAATAGGGAATGAGTATGCAGCTGTTGTTACTGTAGGTACAACTATTGTAACAGGGATTTCAGTAGTAAGAAAAGATCTTACAGCCATGGGGAAGAAATGGCATGGGCTATAGAGAGAAAGCATCATCAGTGTTATGCTTCAGTGAGAACACAATTTTTGGAAGAGTTGTATGAGGATGATTGGTTGAAAATAGGTCAATATCTCAGCCTCATGACAAAGAAGGCTGAATGGTCTGAAGCTGAATTCAAAAGGATTCAAAGAAAAGCTTATGGGTTTTTTCTTAAAAGATGGATGTTTATGGAAGCATGCAAAGAAAAATAGAGGAGCTCCAATACGTGTTTTGGGAGATGGGGCTTCTCAATAACAGGTGATGTAGGAGTTTCATGAAAGCTTATGGATTGGACATAGAGGAGTTTGGGGCACATTTGCCAAGATCAAAGAGAAGTATTGGTGTCAAAATATGTATAAAGATGTGGAACATTATGTGGAATCATGCAATGTCTGTCAGATGTATTCCATTGTAAAGCATAGAGATGGATTGCAACCGACCTATCCATCGTCTATGCATTACAAATGGGTAGTTGATTTGGTTACCATGCCTACAGGTTTATGTAATATGAGATATCTTGTGCTTGCACGAGAAGGCTTGAAAAATCAAGTGGAAGGTCAAGCTCTTAGTACAAAGACTACTCAAGCAGTTTGCAAGTTTTTATTAGAAGAAGTCTTTTGCAGGTATGGTTGTGTTGCTGATAGAGGAGAATTGGATGTGGATGAGGCTCGTGACTTCTTTTCACGATTCGGTATCAAGATCACTTTAATTTCAGCCTACAATCCTAAAGCAAATGGAAAAAGTGAAAGAGGTCATCAACCTATCATTAAGACACTAGCAAAGTCATGCAAGGGCAGGATGAAAGAATGGCCAAGAATGTTACCCTTTGCTTTGTGGGCTGATAGGACCACTCATAATGCAGTTACAGGGTATATGCTTGCTAAATTAACGTATGGAAAAAAGCCAATCATGCCTATTGAGGAGACTATTACTACTTGGAGTATTCTACCATGGAAAGAGGGTTTGAATAGAGAAGAGTTGCTGGTCCTACGCATTAGATAGTTAGAAAGAAGGCTTGAAGACATTGAGACAACCATGAAAAAATTGAAGACTGCAAGGATCAAGAATAAGAAGAGGTTTAAAAAGTGACACAGACTTCAGCCACAAGCTATACAAGAAGGAGATTGGGTGCTAGTTTATGACAGTAGCTTAGAAAATCAGCATAGTGCCAGTCAGAAGATGACAAAGCGGGGGTGGTTTGGTCCATATGTGGTAAGGTTTGTTTTTGAAATGCTACCTATGCATTAAATGAGATGGATGAGACAACTCTAAGGATTCCAATGGCTAGAAAATGTATCAAACTCTTTAAATGTAGGGAGTCTTCGGCATCTAAGTTGAAGGAGCTGGATACTCAGCATGAACATGAGGATATGGAAGAAGAAGAGGTAGAAGATGAAGACATTGACATGGTAGAGGATACTTCTTCTGACACTGCGGATCCATAAGACTTTGGCACATGCTAGAGGATGTACAGGTTAGGAGGGGGTGGATGTCGTGCCGCTACGTGCACACCATGTGAAAAACTCTAAAGTGCGACTTTCTTATTGATCTAGAGAGCCAATGCCATTTTAGACATTAGTGTTAGTGTCCATGGTTCAAACATATTAGTTTTTTAGACAAGTGTAGCCAATTTATGATATTTTAGATATTATCTCTTGTTTTAAAAAAATCCAAAAACTGTAGAAAACTTCTAGATTAGGATGACATGCAAAAGAAAGAATGTAGCTGTCATCTGTGAGGATTTTATGTAAAAAGAGAGATGGATGAAATTGTGCGCATCGTGATCGCTGTTTTCAAGAAGTGAACAACACTCCGAAGTGGGAGATAAAGAAAGAGTAATTTGGCAGAATTTTGGCCAGGTGTGCTGGTATTTTATTCTCATTTCGGAGTCAATGGAAGCATCAGATTGGCGGTCTGAGCAGCATAGAGGAAGGTATCGTTTTTGTGTACAAGAGATTTATCTTCTCATAATGGAGAAATAAATTGATAGGCTTCAATTCTGTGAGTATTATTCTACGCCTTCTATTTCTTTCTGTGAGTATTCTTTCATATCTTCTCTTTCTTTCAATCCCTTCTCTTCCGTCTACTCCACTCCTTGAATCTCCCTTTCCCCTGTTGTCTCTTACCCCCTACGGTAGACTTTCGACCGCAAACTCTCTAACATTGATCATACACTAAATAAGTTAATAAGAAAAAAAAAGCCATGAGTCTCAAAGTTGATGATTATGTTTGGTTACATATTGAAAAGAGAAGATTGCAAAGTGTTAAGAAACATCCTCTTGTTAAATTAGCATCTAGATTTTATGGACCTTTCAAAATCATTCACAAAAACAATGAGAATACATTTAAATTAGAACTACTCCCCGCATTGGAAAATCCATAATACTTTTTATATCAATTTATTACGACCTTTAGATGCCAATTACATGTCCACCCTGTTTATGAAAACCCTCCTTTGTTAAAAGAAGAAACTGAAATTCTTGAACCTGAAACTATTCTAGACTCTGTTTTTATGACCACTAGAACTAGCCGTAGATATTCTAGATATTTGGTTAAGTTTAAAAATCATCTTGTTGAAGAGGCCCAATGAATGCATGCATGTGACCAAAGTTCTTACCCTTCACTGCTTGCTCCACATTGAGCTAATAGCAATTGGGGACAATTGCTATCCTACCCCAAGGGTATGATGCTATGAGGCATATTCCACGATGGATTCTATGATATTTTTATTCTACTGTGGATTTCGTGAGGTTTTGCAGTGGATTCCGTAAAACTATATTTTCCGGGGCTCATACACAAGATGGATTCCTTATATGAGAAGTTGACGGGGATGCCTATCCTTTTCGGGCGTTGGATTAATCTAATGCACACGTGGGTGATTCCACATCAAGTGATTCTGCAAAATACATATTTAAATTAATGGACGTTTATGAGTTTAGAGTGCACTCTTATTAAATTAAGGTTAGGACAAAGCATCAACCTATTTATTTATTTTGTAGCTAAAGAGCTGAAGACTGCTAGGTATTCACTTTTGTCACTTTAATTTTATTATTTTCTAACAGTAGGGAATGCTTTAGTTAATGTGTATAACAGGCAGCAATGGCATTGGAAAGCACTACGGGATGGTGTGTATTGAAATTACCTAGAAGAAGTTATCATTTGTGATGGGCGCGGGCCTTATCATTAAAGGCGTGGCACTGATATGTATTTAGGTACACTTATTTATTGAAGCTCTTGAAAAATATTGATTATTTTGTATGCGCATAGATGCTTAGTTTAAATAATTTTTTATTGGACATTGTATTTAGGCATAGTCTGACTTTTAGGATACCCAACCGCTTTATTCTTTATTTGGACAAAAGCAAACACAAAAGCCAAAGCATGCTAATTGTAAATTGGGCTAATTGTAAAATGGGAGAAAGCCATGGATGAAGAAATGGATGCCTTGGAAGCAAATGCTACATGGAAATTGGTACCTTTGCCTAAATATAATAATGCAATTGGTTGTAAGTGGGTTTATAAGGTGAAACACAATGCAGATGGTTCTCTGAATAGATACAAGGAAAGATTAGTAGTCAAGGGGTATGTACAAACATATGGCATTGATTATAAAGAAACATTCAATCCGGTTGCAAGGATGGAAATCGTAAGAGTAGACATTGCTATGGCTGCATCAAAGGGATGGTCTTTACATCATATGGATGTAAAGAATGGCTTCTTGCATGGTGATTTGCAAGAAGAGGTCTATATGGAGAAGCCACCAGGTTATGTGCATGCTGTTCATCCTGAGTTTGTTTGCAGGTTGAAGAAAGCCTTGTATGGCTTGAAGCAAGCACCTAGAGCATGGTCTAACAAGATAGGACAGTATCTTGTCACTCTTGGCTTTCAGATTTCCAAGGCAAAATTTTCACTTTATGTGAGAAAAAACAGAGAAAGGTATTACGCTACTTGTCATTTATGTTGATGATTTGATTATGACAGGTGATAGTGATAAAGATATCCTTCATGTGAAAATGCTATTGAAGCAGAAGTTTGAGATGAAGGATTTGGGAGAGCTCCGTTATTTCTTGGGCATCGAGGTGATTAGATCACCAAGTGGGATACAGCTCTTGTAGAGGCAGTATGGATTGGACATGCTGTCCAAATATGGGATGACAAGCTGTAAGCCTATTTCAGTTCCTTTGGAGCAGAATGTGAAGCTGAGCATAGATGCAGGTGAGCTTCTGGAAGACCCTACTATGTACAGACGCATAGTAGGAAGTTTGATTTATATGACTATTACCATGCCAAATTTGAGCTATGCTATTAGATTGGTAAGTCAGTTTATGCAGGCTCCAAGGAAACCGCATTTGGATGCGGCTAGACGCATACTCAGGTATGTGAAGTCCACATTGCAGTATGGAATACTTTATGAGACTAGGGTTCAGATACAGTTGCATGGATACACTGATGCTGATTGGGTTGATAGTATTTCTGATAGACGATCTACCAGTGGATATGTGTTCTCTTTTGGGAGTGCTGCAGTCACTTGGAGCACAGAGGCTGAGTACAGGGGTGCAGCAATGGCTGCATGTGAGATAGCTTGGTTGCATAAGCTACATTATGATATGCATCAGCCTATAGATGGGCAAGTTGTCATTTATTGTGACAACATGAGCTGAATACACTTGGCAAATAACCTCATCTATCATGCTAGAAGAAAGCACATTGAGGTGCATTATCACTATGTGTGGGAGAGGGTTTTACTAGGTCTTATTGATCTAGTTTATGTCAGCACAGAGGATCAGGTACCTGACATATTCACGAAGTCATTGGGCACAGAGAAGCTGCGCAAGTTCAGAGATCTGCTTGGTGTGCAGGAATTGGGATTGAGCTCGAGGGGGAGTGTTGAGATATCGAGTTCCACTCGTGATATGCCAGGGTGATCGTTGTACATTTATGTCACTGACTTGTTAGATGTAGATGCGGTTGGTACACTGCCCATGAATAATAGCTAGATGACAGCTATCCTTATCTACTCTAGTTCGTGGCTTAGCTAGTATGCCACCTTAGTTGAGTTTGGTGTAAGACCCATATATAGGATTCTTCTATTTCTTTGTACTAGAGTTCTTTTTGGCTTACACAACTAAGAAGAGGAAAACTGTTTTTAGCCTCCACCTTTGTGTGTATTCCCCCATTGTGTAACTGAGAAAGATACAAGTGAGACTTCTTCCTTCTCTCCCACAATCTTGACATCGAGTCCATCTTACATTCATTTTCTTCCTATTTCAAATCACTACATTCAATGATACAACATCTAACAAAAGGCATAGGAATTGACGAGCTAGAATCTCATAGATGTGAGAGAGGCACAAAAAATAACATGATACATGTGTTGCAAAGATTCCTAGTGGCATGCCTAGTACATTTCATGGTAAACCGTAGGTGTAGTCTCAATAAGAACCCCTCTTGATTAGGATGTTCTTATCAATCACACTGACTGCCACTATCCTCAATGAAAAAAAATCATACATGTGCAATTACTAGGCCAATTAGGACTAAAAAATTTAATTGAATATTTCTTACAAACATAAAAGAAGTAGTCACCATACTAAGGTGTTTTGGTCCTGCAAAAGGTTATGTGCAAGGACCATCAAGGTGGTTGTGTTTATTCTTCACATGTTGAGATTTAGGGTGATGTGGATGTATTCTAATCTTGGGCCCTCTACATCAAATAGGCCCCACTCTAGCAATCATAGAGGATCTAATTTCTTTTCTTTTATTTCTTTATATATTTTTAGTTTAATCTATGGTGGCAAGTTAATGATGCAACACTATTCATTGGCTTTGGATTTTTGAGAATGAAGGTATTGTAACAAGCTAAATATATTTGATAGCAATAGCCTATGGTCATACTTTCCATGATAATATATATCTAGCTTCACAATTTTTTTGTTTAATAAATAGGTACAACCAAATATAAAAAAGCTTACTATTTATGATGTGAATTGAATGATTCTATGTGGGTGGTTGAAATAAACAAAGCCATTACTAGTCCCTTTCTCGAAACTAGGCAAATAGTGGCTTATCATATGACTATTGATTCTGAAGTTCCTTGGATATAGTCATTATTTTTTCAATATTAATATCTAGAGATTGGTTATGGACATAAACTTAAGGAAGTGACTTTGACTTCAAGAGAGTGAGTACAGAAAATGTCATAACTGAGGCACTAGTGTTATTCTTTGAATGTCAATAAAGAAACCCTTCCCTTGGCTTTAGACAGAAGATATACTAGAATATAAAGAAGTAAAGCTATTACAAGAATAAAAGGCCTATTTAAGATCATTTTCTAGTTTATCAAATTCTCATCCATTAAGTCACCTAGTTTGGAAGACATCCATTGGAGGATTTGTTTGCTCATCATTAGTTATCTAGTGGAGTGGTTAATGTGACCACTAAAGTGAAGCTTAAGATAAAAAATTTCCACATTTCCTAGACTATGAGCACCAAGTATCTAATTTTTTATTCATAAGGAATACCGTTTCCATTATCTCCTCCTCAGATGATAGCCTATTAAGGAAGGCATTCACTCAAGAAAGTGATTGTGAGAGCTCTCGCTTGACCCCCAAGACCCACGGACTACTTATTGTTTAAGCATTCCAAGCAAGCTCTAGTGGCTACCTCTCACCTAGTTGACATGCCTCCAAACCTATGAATGTAGTGAGCTTTCCTCGATGCAAAAATGAGTTGCCTCCTCCTTCATACACACCGGTCGCTCCATGATCCTAGATGCTAGTTCAAGCATCCTCAAGCCTCCTCCTTCAAGCTCCATCAACCATAGCCGTGCGCAAGCAAGAAAATAGAAGAGAAGAGAAGAAGAGAAGGGGGAATGGTGAAGAGATTCACCCTCTTTATTCCTATTTCCCACATGCTCACTCCCTCACCCTCTCAATCTCCCTCTCTCTATACCTATCTCTATATCACACACACACACACACACACAAATAAGAGAA
Organism: Lygodium microphyllum; assembly: GCF_053477565.2. Lineage (NCBI taxonomy): Eukaryota > Viridiplantae > Streptophyta > Polypodiopsida > Schizaeales > Lygodiaceae > Lygodium > Lygodium microphyllum. The sequence continues at coordinate 18,126,613 of NW_028229514.1, read as the reverse complement.
GGGAAGAAGAAAAGGAGAGAGGTCTCTTGTTAGCCACACACCAAAGAATGACCTTCCATTCACTTTTTGAATTTTATATACAAGCCCTAAAATCCCATGGGCACCCATTTCTTTTTACATGGCTGGACTTTGTGGCAATGTCATTTTTCCTATTTCCCTTTTCTTGCCTCATGCCTTAAGCTACACCCGTCTATTCTTTTACAAATGGCACAAAAGGGAGCCTGGTGCTCTTTTACAAGAGTTTTTTGAGTTTTTTGAGGCACCTTCTATTTAAAATTGTGCTTTTCCCTTAGCTTAGATTTTATTGGCTGCCTCTGCACCTTTTCTATTTTTCTTTTCTTTTTTTCATTTTTGCTTCATATTTCTACCATTCAAACTGAGGTTAACATTACCCCCCTTCGAGACGGGTGCAAGTTCCATGGCAGTTCGCGGTCTTTGTTATGGAAGGATGGGGTCTGGGCCAGGGATAGGGGGGTGATGGGGCCGCATGTGGACTCATTTGATTGGGATGATTTGGTAATGATTTGGATAGAGAACCCAAGGTGTGTCAACTGGATGATAAGGGCCTCCGAAGTTGGTGGTTTTTAGCATCCTGTTGTACCTGGAAGGAGAAAGTGCTCTACCTAAGGGAAGTGTCTACCTTTCCGTGTGGTGCTCTGTGCTCATGCTAGTGGAACAGGGAGTTGGGTCTAATGCTAGGTAAGCCTAGGTGATGTCCCACACTTGAGGACCCCTTTTGTGCAAAGGGAGGTGCTGTGTATGTAGCTTAGGTTGACAGGCCTAACCATAGGCGCTAACCATAGGCGAGTCTTATCTCCTTAGGTATGTCCTGCCCTTGGGGTGCCCTAAGCATGAAGTGGGGAGGCAAAAGGGCTAGGGGGTTAGGACCCGAGCCGACCGATCAAGGCCATGGGACGTGCCAAACTTGAGGATCCTTAGGTGCAATGACTGGGAGCTATGTGCCGCAACTTGCGTTTGGACATGTCATGGGGTCCTTTTATTTTTATTTATTTACTTTTATTTTTTAAAAAAAACTTGTTGAGGTATAGGATTCGGGCAATAGTTAATTGCTATTTCTTGTCATCAAAAGGTGGTGGAGTGACTCTAAAAATTTCAACTCTGCATGAAACCCTTTAGATTCAACCAGACCTAGAGAGGCGTGGTGGAGAGGAATGGATGGTTACAGTGAGTGAATTGGCTGTCACTCATATCCTCAAGAATAGCAAGGCAGAAGGAAGGTAGAAGGCTGACTTACATTATT